>NC_141143.1:50273045-50602545 GCF_053477565.2 Lygodium microphyllum
AGTCATCCTCTGCCTTAGATTCCGATTCCGATTCCGATTCTCCGACCAAGGCGAAGTCGAAGGCACGGAAGGGATCCTCTTCTTCGAATCGTGGGAAGAGCTTAGTGGCCCCTTTCTCAGTTGCCTTCTAGTGGTGGTGATGTGGTCATCCCTCACGACTCTCCAGTGCCAAAGAGGAAGTGTGAAGGGTGGTGAGATGGGGCAGTCGTGCCTCATCTATATGTCTATATAGATGCACAGGATCCAGAGAGGGACATCCATGATGCATCGACCGAAGTCTGGCAGGGACAAATCCTGGAGTTGGGATTGATATCCAGGTTCATGATGGGCTGGTTCCTTGATAGAGAGCGGGAGGCTTTCGTCTAGAGCTCACATGAGGGGACACTTGGCAGTTTCGGTCGAAGGCGGGGATTCCATGGTCACATGTTTAGAGACATGTTTAGCATATTGGTCTTGTATGTCCCGAGTGACATAGGTGACATAACATAGAAAGTTGCTATGATTCTTCTCTATTTTCAGGTGGTGCTGTTATGATCGACATTGCTGTTAGATACTCTCCGAGGCATCTTGGTGGTGGGCTGGCCACTCATTGCTTGGATATCCATGGTTTTTCTGGTGGTTCTATGTTGTATAGTTTATGATTCCCCATCCTTGTACTATTCTATTGTATGAGATCACCCTTGATCTGAGAGAGGGTGTTAGTAGATTAGTTAGCTCAGGTGTGAGTCTATGCTGCAGAGGCTGTGGCATTTCATGTAGTATTTTTTTGGCATTTTTTTGGTGCCCTTTTTAGGGCTAGGGAGCAATAAATGCTGGCCGACCAGCAATAAATGCTGGCCGATTGCATTTATTGCTCCCCCCATTTTATGCCTATATATTGCTGGCCTTCTCCTCTTTGTGTACTTCAGTCATCACTTGTGGATTCTTCAAGGGAGAGAAGAGCCGGTGCCATTTATTGCTGCCCCCATTTTATGCCTATGAATTGCTGGGCTTCTCCTCCTCTTTGTGTACTTTAGTCATCACTTGTGGATTCTTCAGGGGAGAGAGGAGCCGGTGCCAGGGTGCCCACGCAGCCAGTGATTCACTGCTGTATGCTGCTGTCTCGTGTTCGATATGGATTCCGTTTCCTGAGCATACATTTGAGTTCTCATTTGTATTTGTGTTCACTTATTCATTCTTTCTCTTGTCTTGTGTTTTAGCAGTTTATTTCAGTATGTTGTTTATGCTTTCATTGCTGCATTACTTCTGATAGAGCCGTGTTGGATGCGTGTTGATAGCTCCACTTTCACTTGTGACATGGTCCTTTGCTGAGCCTTGGGCTTACCTTGTAAATGCTTCCTTGCTTATGAATATGAGCTTTTGTCCTTTAGATAGGCTATTTTGCAAACGGGTGAGCATTCTTTGAGTTCTATTGCGCGTTTTGTGTCGTGTTGAGTTCGTGCCATTTGTGTTGAGTTGGTGATGTTGCAATGTAGCGCGGTGGGACTAGTGCTCGTTGGGAGCCTAAATAGGGTTGTGGGGGTGCCTTGTGCAAGATTTTGAGGGCCGGACCATCACACTTGCAAGTACCACCTAGTACTTGTCAGACATAACTTATTACAACTTTTGCCTTTGATACCCATTGCATCCTCATGGTCCTTGGTCTGTTACCACGAAATAATTGCCATGTGTATCACATGTGCTTAAATAACCTTTCATATTTGATTTATAACTTAATCAAATATTATCAACAAGATTAACGCATCTCAAAATTTCATGTCTCCGTGACAGTATCCTAGTCACTTGCCATGTTTGCATCACAATATCCTTGCAGATCTTATGTACTTTTTGCATAGCATATACATCTTCTATGTGTCTCTTAAGGTATTGGAAGATGCATTTCACAGTCTCCCACAAGGTGAAGCATAGGGAACACCCTTCATAGTACTGGCTGCCTTACCATCTTTTGGGTAATCAGCTTTGCTAAGCTTAGTGTACGGCAGTAATTGTACGTCAAGAGGCTTAGCATTGGCCATAGAAAACTTGTCAAGTACTTTGTTGATGTATTTTTCTTGTGGGAGAAATAAGAGTTGTTGCTCTCTGTCTCTTGTTACACACATCCATAATGGGTTCAACTATCCATAATGTGTTCAGTTGAACCCAAATCCTTCATGGAGAAGGTTGAATCTAGTCATCTTTTCAATGCATTAACTTGGTTCTAATACTAGTTTGAACAGGAGGTGTGCAATAGTACTGTTCATGTAGAAGTAGAGAGTGTAGAGCGCAAAAATGCGAGTAGATTGTGTACTAGTATGGTACACACAAAGAATAAAAGAATGCATTTATATTTAGGATACGGTACACTTACACCTGTAAGGGTGTGCTCACGTGTATAATTAAATATATACATGGCAAGCGTAACGAAGGGCCTTTATATACTCGACATGCCATCCTAGACAGATTGGTGTCTATATATATGTCACCTCTCACTCAGTTCATTCTAAATCTTGTTTACTTTTCGTCTTTGTAGCCCTTCCGTTGCCCTTGTACCCTTTCAGGAGGACATTGCGGTTGGTGGCTTGTGGCTCTTCTCCATCACCCCTCGGTTTTAGGTGCCATCACCCTTTGCGTTTGGAGTATCTTCCACCTAGCATAACCATCCCTTTGCTTGGTATCAACACTTTCCTTTAGGCTCCACCTTTCACTTGCGTTTTTCAGTTTGGAGGCTTGCCCATTGTTTGGTGTCATCTCCTGCTTGGCATCAACATTTGTTGCCCTGGCGTTAGTATTCAAAGCTTGGCGTTAGCTTTCTTCTACCAAGCATCATGCATCTTTTGCTTTTGGCAGTTTAGAGGGCTTATCCTTGCCTAGCGTCATCATTCTCTCCTTGGTATCAACATTGTTTACCTTGGTGTCAACCTTTTGGTACCTAGCATTAGGTTTACAGTCCTTGCCAGTTGCATTTTGCAATTAGAAGGCTCCTCCATCTTTTGTTTGGAGCTCCTAGGCTTTTGGCATAATCTTCCATTTGGTCTTTTGGCGCATGGCCCATCTTGTGGTGTCAGAGGATTGCGCTTCACTCCCTCAACAACTGGTGATCTCCTTCTTCAGCTCAAATGACATTAGAGGATTGCGTTCTGCTCCCTCCACAACTGTCCTTCACCATTGGCATACATCTTTGATAGCTTGTTGCCCAGAGGACTGCGTTTTACTCCCTTCATTGTGTAGATTCCCTAGAGGTGCTATGGCCTAGTTCAGATAGGACAGTGTAGTTATCTTTTGAGCATTGGCTCCGTTGTATCAACTTTTCTTCACAAAGCATGATTCAGTGCTTTATCATCTTGTTCTTTTGTGTTTTGGAGTCTCTCTTCTCTCTTAGTGTTTGCTGTACATTGTGTTTCTCCTCACATACCCTACTGTCTTTTTGTTTAGTTGCATATTTTGACATGGTATCACAGCATACTTGTTATTTTGACATGATGAGCTTGCATCCCTTGGTAGGACGACTTGGTTATCTCTAGGATACGAGACACTATTTTGTGGAAGGAGTTAGCTCCACTTGTTTTGGAGCACAAAGAGTGACTCAAGGAGGTTGGAGCGAGTGGATCTGGCTCTACTAAGGTCTTTATTATAGGTTTTGGAGGGGAGAATAAGGAGGGAAACAAGAAGGCTAACAACAAGAAGTAGGAAGACAAGAAGGATGAGAAGAAGACAAAGTTGAAGTGTCCACACTATGGAAAAGATACTCATTGGCAGAGAAGTGTTGGTCGAAGTACCTCCTTTGGAAGCCAGGCACCAAGAATGGTGTTACAAAGGCTACATTAGCTATTTCAGAGTGTCTTTATCCATTTGTTTGAGGTCAAGGACATGGCACTTACTTTTTCTATTACGGAGAAGCCATGGCTCATGGACATGGGAGTTTCTTTACATACGACCTATTGATAGGATTGGCTTTAGGATGTTTGTGTTTGTGCCAGAGGGTTGTCACCATTGTTGACAATTGTTTGAAACTTGTTTGTTGAGAGGGGTCCATTTCGTTTCTGTCTAATCGTCAGGAGTTTGTTGCCTAATTACTTTATATCCTAGATTTGGGTTTTAACCTTTTCTCTATTCATGGTTTGACATAGCTAGGTACATGGGTAGTCCTTACTTAGGATGTTGTAACCAACCTCTATATATCAACTATTATCAAGATGTATTGGTTGAATGATTCAAATTAATTTGATGCTTATATATCTTGAAATGCGGTTTATTATTTGAGTGTTTTAAAATATGGTCATCTTTTTATCACGGGTGGCCAATGGTTAGAACACCTTGTAATTATACTTGGGTTGTCATAGATGAGATATCCAAGAGAAACTTAAAGTTTAGTTGGATCGTAGATCAAAAAGCCTAGATGATTAAGACTTTTTTAATTGGAGTAGTCATACTGACTAGAAGGCCACATAGTGAGTGGTTTTAGAAAATAAAACTCGATGCTCATGATCAAAGAAAGCAAACCATGAACCAGTGAATCTATACAATTAAGATCTCTAGAATCTAAATTTGGCAATTTCTACAAATTTGGGAGGTTTTTATTTTTTGAAGTTACTCAAATGAAAATTTTGTTTGCGTCAAAGGCTCGAGAATTTCGCAAGGAACAATTTTGTCTTCAAAAACTATCTCAAATTCTTTAATGTTTGAGAGATTTTTAGAGTAGAAGGTTTAGAAGCTTTTTTCTCTAGAAAATTGAAATATTACATGTAGCATCTAGAATAGAATGTGCCATTTTGAAAGAGACAAGTGTCGCTATACTTGTCATTTTGCTCAATGCTTGTAATTTTCAGCAAACACTTGTCATTTGTATCCTCTAGTTTTCACTTTTAAGCACCCAAGCTCCTCACCTATATATTGGAGATCTCTTTCTTCATTTTTAACAAGCTCTAATGTTAAAGTTTGAGCCATATGCTTTGTATTTGGCATTTGCTTATTTAGCATCCATTCAAGAAGTTTTTTCTACTCAACTTGAAGTTATGAAGCACAAGAGAAGGAATAAGGTTGCTGTTTGGTGTATGCAGGAATTAGGGTTTCAAAACCTTGATTCTCAGATTTGTAGCAAATCAGCTCCATTGTGCTTGTGGTTTGGTCTATTAAAATCCTATAAAGGGGAAGGGGTGTGTTCCTCTCTCATCGTCGTGTTGCCTCTTTCTCTTTCTTTATAATTTCTATCATTTAATTTTCATGGTGATAGTTGATCAAGTTGGTTAAGTTCAAAGCATTGTCATTCTCATGTTCTTTCCTGCACTTATGACGCTGTCACTGTTGAGAATGCTTTTATAGGTGTTGTGTCTTGAACAGGTACATAGGAGGTTGGGCTCCACAAGCTCACTACCCTTGCAATGTGGTCTTCCCACGAGCTTGTGCCACTTGGGCATGCCCGTTATGGGCATTTGAACTTTGACTTCATTCGATGGGATTATTGGAAAATGGTGGAGGGGCTTCAAGATTTTTTCCCTCCATTGCTACTTTATGCCGTAGTTGCATTTGGATCAAGCAACATAGGTAGCCTCATCCATAGGTTGCTTTGGGAGGGCTTCTACTTGGCTTGAGTTGGTTCACATGGATTTATGCAGACCCATGTCTATGGTCTCCCTTGGGAAGGCCAAGTATGTGATGCTTATTGTTGATGATTCTAGCACGTATGTGTGGCTCTATTTCTTGGAGTACAAAAGTGAGGCACATTCCAACTTTTGTGACTGGAAGGCATTTCAGCAAATGACTTTCAAAGTTTGAGGTATACGAGCGGACCATGGCAGCGAGTTGTGCTCTAAAGTCTTTGATACGTTTTGTAGGGAGCGTGGGATTTGGACAGAGTATTCCTATCCAAACACACCATTAGAGAATGGTGTGGTGGAGTGTGCCAACTGGCCCATGCTTGGGATGGCCTGGAGCATTGTGGTCTTACCTCATTCCCTGTCCCTTTGGGGTGAGGCAGTTGCTACAGTGGTTCATATCCCAACTGGTTTGTGACAATGGCTTTGAAGGATATAACTCCCTACGAGGCTTTCTTTGGTCAGAAGCTTTGATGCATATGTCCATGTGCACAAAGGAAAGTGGCATTTCCATTCAGGTCTTGAGCCTTCCATTCAGATCTGCTTCACCAATTGTCTAGTGCTCTTCCTCTAAAACACTCCCTACCAGCACTTTGGGCAGAATCCAATCCATTTTAGCTGACAGAATGCATGATAAGCTCAGTATTACAGCAGTCAAGCATGCAGTTCAAGAGTTGTACACATCCAACTCTAATCACACATTTCATTGAGGTAGGAGGTTTATATAAGGAATACCTCATCAAATATTGCAGTAAGGATGCATAGCTGTCCTATAGTGTATCAATAACTTGAATCATGTCATGAGAAGTCATTATTAAATATTTATTAAACAGTCTCTCTTCATGATAAAGAACAAAGCTTATGAGACTCGACCCTTGATTCTGGCACAAAGGTATTTAATTTAAAGGAGCAACACTCTAATTAGGTTAAAACTTCTGAGCTTCAGTACCCTTCTGTTTGTTTTCAATTGCTCCAGCCATTTTTATCCTGTGGCCATTTGGTTCTTGGTAACTTCAAGTTTGCTTTTCTCAAATTTCAAGGTTCAGAGCCTTTCTCAAGCTCTTATATATTCAGTTGCTTTACCTATCGCTTTTATTGTGTGACTTGAATTCAGATCTTTTGTAACTTTTAGCTTGCATATTTTACAGGCAGATTTTGATCTGTGCCCAGAATGCTACAATGAGGGAAAGTTTAGTTTTGGTATTACAAATACAGATTTTATTCTCATGGAGGCAGTAACAGATTCTAATGAAACTGGTAGTGGGGGTTGGTCAGATCAAGAGACACTTTTACTTCTCGAAGCCTTAGAATTGTATGGTGACAATTTCAGTGAAATAGCAGATCATGTAGCTACTAAAACCAAGGCTCAATGCATACTTCATTTTATCAGGCTGCCTATTGAGGATCCTTTTCTTGATGGCCTGGAAACATCTGCAAATCTCTCAGGTATACAACAGGTAATTGATTCGAGCAGTGCCAATAAAACTGCAAACATTGTTACTCAAAGTGATGATCAAGATGGAGCTTCGAAGGTTCAATCAGTTGAAGTAGTACATCAAAGGTTTCCCGAAGATCAGACTTTGACTTCTGAAAACACTAAACATGAAGATGTCATATGTGATGATGACCTGCAAGATCAAAACTCTACTGCAAGAAGTGCCCTTATTGCAGCAGCTCAATTGGCAGGTCTTCGTTGCTCAGAAAAGACTATTGGAATCAGTGAATCTGGCAATCCGGTTATGTCATTAGTATGTAGCTAAGCTCTTCTGTCCATACAGTTTTTGAAGTTTGCTCGTCTTTATGATTCTGCATGCTAATGTAACATGGTGTAATGTCTTTTTCAGGTAGCATTCCTGGCTGGTCTTATAACACCAGAGGTTGTAGCAAGGTCTGCTGACAGTGCACTCAGAGTGCTCACTGATCAAGCATCAGCCCTGCAGCTCGCTGATAAAAACTCTTATAACCTGGAATTCGATTTGGAAAGGAATGATAATGGCAATGTAGATGAAGACAGGTGTGTATCAAATCATTTTGTGTATCCTAACATTGATGCAGTTGAGTCAATTCACTTATGCTGAAGAAGCACAGGGTTGTGGAGGAGCCTTTGCAAAAAGAATCTCAATGTACTACCAAGAGCTCGCCAATCCCTTGTGAAGACAGCAACATTCATGCAGACGAAGGTGATTTTCTATTATTGTAGTTTGTAAATTGGAGGATATTGTTTGCAATAGCGTCCATGAATGTTCAATGATTGAGCGTTTGGACCTTCCTAATGGCTTTGCCAAGTATGTACTAGAATGCTGGTGCATGACCATTTGTTGTCTGTTTTTCTGCCTGTGAAACATATCATTTCTCAATTTCCCGACCACAGTGTATGCTATCATTGATTTGAATGCACTGGACTTATCGAAGTCACCTGTTCTCTGTATGAATTGGTTGCTTATTGTGCATACTTATGAGAAAGTTGAGATACACCAACATGATGTTGACTAACAAGTGTCCATCTAGTAATTGCTGTCCTTGAAGATCGGGCTTAAGTGAGCTAATTATTGTAAAACAGTTGCAGCTAGTACATGCCACAGTAACAGTGAGAAACAGATGCAAAGCACATTCTATTAATTTGTCTACCATCCACTGGAACAATGATACTGCTGCAAAGGACATTCTATTGACACAGACTGAAACATCAAAGAGGGCATCACATCAGGCTGATGATGGAGAATGCACCGGATGACGGAGGGGTGCCAATGGATGAGGGAGAATACTGCAATCTGCAAGACAGAATGGCTGACACTGATTGGTGGGCTTCTATAAACTGTAAATGATCCACAAAACTGGCCGACCTGGTGTATAGGCTTGCACTGGAGCAGCCCGAACAGCATTTAATGTGCTGCCTGCTGCATTAAATGCAGCAAAAATAACCACCAGCCTCTTGCAGTGTGAAACCAGTCTAGGCAGCATTAAATTGAAATGCATATGAACTGGTTCACTTGACAGCAAGTGTGAACTCACTAAAACAATCTAAAAACTGATATGCACACTAATGCAAGGGCTGGAAACAGTCAGAGCTCCTTGGTCTCCATCAGACTCTGATGGAGCTCGCAACCAGGCAATGACAACATGAATAGATACATGCTAATACCCCCTTCTAGATCCTGGGTAGTATCTAAAGTCCCTTGAAGCATGGAAGCTTGAGACAGAGCCTTTGTGAAGAGATCTGCTGCATTCTTGTTCGTGGGACAAAAAACCACTGCTAGCTCAGTATCCATGATTTGGTCCTAAACATAATGGCACTGAACCTTGATGTGTTTTGTGTGGGCATGAAACATTGGGACTTTTGCAAATCCAGGGCACTTTGGTTATCCACATGCAACTCTATGGATGTTGTCTATGGAAAGCCAATCTTTGCCAATATCTAATGGATCCAAATTGCCTATTGAGTGGTGGAGTAGATGGCACGATACAGAAGATAACACCATGGTAAGTTGATTCTTCTTGCTCCATTAGATGACTCCCAATCCAAGGAAGAAAGTGAAACTTGTAGTGGAGCATTGAGAGTTGACATCTCTATCCCAATTTGAGTTGCTCCACCTAGTGAGAGTGGCTCGCTCTCCAAACATGATCTCATAGGATTTGGTCCCTTGTAGATAGCACAACACGTGCAAAGTGGATCTTGAGTGAGCTTGCAAAGGAATCTTCGTGAAAGAAGACAAAATGTTGCAACGAAAGAGATATCTGGCCTCGTATGAATGAGATAGATTAATGAGCCAACAAGGTCTATGTGTTGAGTAGCATTAGGAAGGGGATCTCTTGAAATAGTCAACTTGGACTATGAGTCCATGGGGCATGAGATGTGCTTACATTGATCTACAACAAACTTCAAAAGGAGCTTGGAGATATGCCCATGTTGCGAAATGAAAATGCTGTGTGTGATTTGATAGATCTCAAGACCGAAGAAGAATTGGAGGATGCCTAAAATGGTCATGTTAAACTCCCAAGGAAGTATCTCTAGCGTTGGATCCACCTCTTCTAAGTGACTCCCTATAATAATTAGATCATTTGCATAAAGGATGGTCAAGGCACAATTTTGACCCTCAACTTGATAGTAAAGGTTGGTATTATGGTTTGATCACTGGAAGCCACTTTGAAGGAAGAACGGATTGATACGTTGGTACCAAGCTCGAACAGCTTGCTTTAGGCCATAGAGGGCCTTTCACAACCAGTGGACATGCTTCTCCTTCATAGGCACACTGGAACCTAGAGATTGATCAATAGGTATCTCCTCTTGTAAGACGTCATTCAAGAAGGTAGACTTCATGTCCATCTACTAAATTGACCAATGATAGTGGCCTGAATAGTAGACATACAGATTGGTGGTGCAAATGTCTTTGAATAATACAATCCTACCCTTTGTGTGAATCCTTTGGCAATTTGCCTAGCTTCATACTTGTCCAAGGTGGCATCAATCAAGTATTTGGACTTATAGACCCACTTTATACCCATTACCTTTTGTTTTCTTGGATGAGGAACGAACTTCAAATCTTGTGCCATAGTCTCATTAATGGTAGTAGGCTCTCGTAGCTCTAAGTTTTGACATAAGAGCATAGTTTACACACAATGAACTCTCTTGCTTATCTTGTAGCTTGGTAGATCATCGTAGGCTCGTTGGTGTCTTGGGAAAATGAGAAACTCTTGAATGGTGCATTAGAGGTCTAAACCGTGGGGGAATGACAATGAGTGGATCTTGTTGTGAAGGAGACCTTGGGAGCTTTGGAAGGTGCAAAGCACCTGTGTGGGTAAGAGACTCGCACTCATTGGGTAAAGGTCTCCCCTCATTAGGAAAAGAAAGCTTCCTCTCTGGAGCCTCATTACCCTTTGAAGAAACCTAAGGGGATGGGGATGGAGTAGGAATTATCGAAAAGGAGGAGGGGTTGGCGAAGGTGGAGGAGGCAAAGGAGGAGAAGGAGAAGGATAGGGAAGAGTCAGAGACGAAGAAGTGGTGCCAAGAGGTGTCCTAGAAGGAGTGGGGAAGACAATGGTGGAGGAGGGGGTGAAGTCAAAGATGATCCATTGATAGTAGAATAAGAATTAGTGGGAGGATCGAAGGTTGTAGCTTCCTCAAAGATCACATCTTGACTCACCTCTATCCTTCATTTCTTTATTGTAGAGCGTGTATTCTTTAGTCACGTGAATGTAGCCAATGAAAATGAGTTTCTTTGACTTAGTGTCGAGCTTGCCCTTGTTTCATGTCTAGATAGACACATGTATGGCATCCAAAGATGGAAAAGTGTGAGATTGAAGCTTTCTTTCCAAAGAAAGCTTGGTAAGCAGTCATGTCTTGCAAGGCCAATGTTGGAGACCTATTGTAGATATAAAAAGCAGTAGGGACCACCTCTCCTCAAAGAGTGTGAGAGAGTACTCGATGCTTCAGCATGGAATGAGCCATCTTCAACATGGTCCCATTAGTGTGCTCCACCACACCATTTTGAGATGGTGTTTTTGAATGGGAGCTCTCCATCCGAATTTCATGCTCCTTGTAAAAATGGTCAAACACTTTGGTACAAAATTTGTTGCTATGATTGGCTTGGATGTTTCAACTTTGAAAGATTCAAGCTTCAACAAATGTCTTGTAGTCATAGAAGTTGGAATATGCTTGGGATTTATACTCCAAGAAATAGAGCCACACGTACATGGAAAGTCACTAGTCACAAGCATTAGATAATTGGCCTTTGCGAGGAAGACTATGCGCACAGGATCACACAAGTTGGTGCGAATCAACTCAAGGGGTGTAGAAGCTCTCTTGGTGGTGGCTTTTGGATGAGATTACCAATGTTGTTTGCTCCTCAAACAACTCAGGCATAAGGTAGAGATGGTGAAAAAATATGGAAGTCCCTCCATTTTCTTATCCGATGCCTATTGAATGGAATCAAAATTCATGTGCCCATAATGGGCATGCCAAAGTATCCCAAGTTTCGACAAAGACTACGTAGCAAGGGCTATGAGCTTATAGAGTCTACCCATCCTCTTTAGTACTTGAGGATGCATCTTCAATGGTAATTGCATTCTTTGTGAAAACCTTGCAGATTCCTAGTTGTATCAAGATATAAATAGACCAAGATTAAATCATAAATTAGGAACATAAAGGACTTTAGCAAAAGATGCGAAGATATGCTAGGGTTTGCACTAAGGAAACACATAAAGCATGACCACGAGTGAAATACAAAGATTTAGACTTTGACATGCAAAACTCAAACCCTAAACGCAAAATGCAAAACGCAAAAACACAAATACAAATAGAGAAGAAAGAGATCTTTGAAGTGAATGAATCAATGCAGTAAATGAAGGAAAGAATGTACAATATGCTCAAGGGTAGAGCTTCCAAGTGTTGGTGGCTCTTATGAAAGGTGAGAAGGATCAAAGCTTGCACGCGAGAGCTATGGCGGGAGAGCAAGAGCAAGAAAGAGAGAGATAAGAAATGGGAACTCCAACGGTCACAATGTGTGACCGGGCCTTCCTTTATTCAAACTGTCACTAAAAGAATAAAGAATAAAGTGATAGTGACGGGTGCCTGCCACCTGTAGTGTGCAGTGGCGGTGACTGTCAGTGTAGTAATACACGGGCGGCTAGACGGAGGCGCCTTTACCCCCAACAACCTCCCACTTAAAGGTGAATCTGTCCTAGTGAGGAGTGAAAAGAAAAAGAAAAAAGACAGTACAACATGTACACATGTATAACAGGATGAGGAAAGACGTCATCTCATCCCATGCCCATCAACCTCCTGAGGAAGGCAAAGCGCTCTGTAGAGAGGCTTTTCGTGAGCAGATCTGTAGGATTTTGGTCAGTCGAGATCTTAACAAGATCAACAGACTTGTCCTCAACGACCCCATGCATGAAGTGATACCTCACCTCAATGTGTTTCGTCTTCGCATGGAAGACCGGATTCTTGGCTAACTGAATAGCACTTATAGAATCCGAATGCAGTATAGGGATAGCATCAATACCAAGGTCAGCAATCAAACGACCCAACCAAATGGCCTCCTTGCAAGTCTCAGTGGCTGCAACATACTCGGCCTTTGTAGTAGAAAGGGCCGTGCATTTCTGCACCCTGGACATCCAAGAAACAACACCTTCAGCATATGTGAATACATAGCCATTAGTGGACTTCCTACTATTTGCATGTCTTGCATAATCAGAGTCAGTGTACCCCACGACTTCTGTATCCTGGCTGCCATAGCATATGCATATATCTGCAGTGCCCTTCAGGTACCTCATGATACCCTTCACGGCATCCCAATGCTTCTTGCTAGGTGTAGCCATATAGCGTGCCACAACACCAATTGCAAAGGCAATATCTGGATGAGTGGCTATCATGACATACATAAGACTGCCCACTGCGGATGCATAGAGAATCTCGGCCATCTCGGCCCTTTGCTCATCTGTCTGCGGACAATCAGCCCGTGATACCTTCACATAAGAAGGCAATGGACAGCCAATAGGCTTTACGTTGTGCATGCGGAAGCGCTCAAGGACTTTATGCATGTACTCTCTCTGTGACAAGTAGAGGAGTCCTTGATGCTTGTTACGTCTAATGCGCATACCAAGTATGTGAGCGGCCTGTCCCAGATCTTTCATCTCAAAGCTCTTCTTGAGCTGAGTTTTAAGAGCATCTAGCTCATCATGAGCTTTCCTTGCTATCAGCATATCATCCATTCACATAGAGGATCAAAATCAATAAAGAACCATCACGGGCTTTCTTCGTGTAAAGATACGGATCCATATCACTCCTACTGTAGCCCTGTGACTGCATAAAGGCATCAAACTTATGATACCACTCCCTAGGTGCTTGTTTCAAGCCATAAAGACTTTTCTTTAATTTGCACACTAGGTGCTCCTTGCCAGGTTCTGCAAAGCCCTGAGGCTGCTCCGTATAAATCTCATCATGCAAGTCCCCATGTAAGAAAGCGGTCTTGACATCCATCTGGTATAAATCCAAGTCAAGCTGAGCAACCAAAGCCAAGACTAAGCGCAGGGTGGTCATTTTAACCACAGGAGAAAAGACCTCATCAAAGTGCACACCATGCACCTGCTTAAAACCCTTTGCTAATCTAGCCTTGTATGCCGGTTGGGGGTATCCAGGGGTACTTTTCAGCTTATACGCCCACTTGCATGGCAAAGCCTTCTTGCCTATAGGCAAGGAAATCAAATTCCAAGTGTCATTCTTATGCAAGGAGTCTATCTCAGACTGCATAGCCTTCTCCCAAGAGTGACTGTCACCCCTGCGTATAGCCTCCTCATAAGTGAAAGGCTCTCCTACATCTGTAACCAAGACATAATGCATCGAGGGCTGAAATCTATCAAGTGGACGTCTGTCTCTAGTAGACCGTCTCACGGCAGGCTCTGTTGCCTGCCCAGCTGCTTATCTAACACCCTGACCATGAGCATCTGCTGTAGCTGTAGGCTGTCCAACTGGCTGTGCGGGAGCTCTTGGCTCCTCCTGAAATATGACCGTGCGGATCTCAACAACTCTCTTAGGCTGCCTATGCATCTTGTCTTCATGGAAGACTACATCATGACTGCAGATGACTTTCCGCGCTTGCGGATCCCAAAGACGGTAACCCATCTCGCCTGCATCTCCATGACCAAGGAAAATGCATTTGACACTCTTAGGATCCAGCTTACTTCTCTTGTCCCTGGGCACATGGCAAAATGCCTCACATCCAAAGACACGGAGATGCGCATAAGAGGGAGGTTTTCCAGTCCATACCTTCTCGGCAACCTGGAAATCCAAACCACTAGAAGGTGATCTGTTTATGATATGCACAGGTGTACTAATTGCCTCGGCCCAAAAGCTTTGTGGTATGCATGTGTGGCTAAGCATACTACGTACACGCTCCTGGATGGTTCTATTCATCCGCTCAGCCAAACCATTCTGGGAGGGGTGTAGGGGACGGTCAACTGACGCTTAATACCCCTCTCATCACATAATTGCTCAAAAGCACATAAGACATACTCACCCCCATTATCTGTCCTTAGGCATTTTAGCTTATACCCAGACTGGTTCTCAACCAATGCAAGCCATCTCTAAAACACAGCCAAGACATCGGATTTCAGCTTAATGGGATAAGCCCAAACTTTCCGTGAAAATTCATCTATGAAAGTAACAAAATACTTGGCACCACCCATAGACTGACAAGGCATGGGCCCACAGACATCCGAATGTACCAATGCCAAGGGCTCACTCATGCGTGGCCTACCAGACTTCTTATGTGTGGACCTAGTCTGCATGCCATAAAGACAATGCTCACATGAATCAAAACATGTATAATCAAGGGGCGGCAAGTACTGCAAACCAGAAAGCATTTTCATTCCCTTCAAAGACATATGGCGCAAATGAGCATGTCAAAGAGATACATGTGGGATAGAACCCTCAGACAAAACATGATCAAGGGAAGAGGCTGATACAATCAAGGGATAGAGGCTGCCAGCCTTGGCACCTCTCGCAATTACAAGTCTGTCACGAGTGATCTTCCATGCAGAGTCTCCAAAAGATACATGATATCCTGCGTCATCAAGCTGTCTAGCTGACATGAGACTGTGTGTCAAAGTAGGTACATTACGTACATCCTGCATAACAAAACGGCTGCCAGAAGGAAACTGCAGTCTAACATCACCAATGCCCACAATATCAAGAGAGCTGTTATCACCCAAGCGCACAGAACCCGAAACAATATGGTATGAATGAAACCACTCTCGGCAAGGTATCACATGAAAGGACGCACCTGAGTCCAAGAGCCAACACTGTGCATACATAGAGTGTATCTCTGTCATCTACGAAGCACTAGAAGAAGCTGCAAGGATATAATCATCATCAACATCCTCAGGCTGCATAACATTGATCTCTTCAATTTTAACACTGGACTTTGCAGGCACTATGCTGTGATCAAAAGACTTATCCTGCACTTTGTCTTTCCTCTTATCTTTGCGTTTTTCATTGCACAGTTCATGGCATTGTGGCCTAATATGGCCCATTTTTTTCACAATGGTGACAAGTAACATCTGCATTCGTGCCACGGGATTTGCTACGTGACTTCCCACGAGACTTGGACCGAGATTTCTGAGAATCCCGTCCACGGCCACTGCCACTACTACTGTCATGCTTTCCATATCCATCATTCTTGCCTCTAACTGTCATAGCATGCGACACACGAGAGGCATCCAAATTCTTACGGTTAACCTCTTCTTGCAGAAGAGCACTCTCAACATCAGATAATTTCAAGGTAGCAGTAGAGGCACATAATGCAGTGCGGAATACATTCCATGACTCATTAAGAGTACCAAGCAAGAAAAGAGGAGTGACATCCTTTGCAAAAGTGATGTCCTGTGAAGTCAAGTTCTTGAGTATAGCATGGAACTGGCTCAAGTGAGCAGACAGTCACATTCTCCTTCATGCGCAGATCCATAAGCTGCTTCAGCCAATACATCTGACTCGTTGGACTTTTCTTGTCATGGAGATTCTTGATTTTATCTCACAACTGCCATGCACTCTGTTCTTCCTCAAAGACATTGTAATAAACCTGTTCTGTGAGACATAATACAATAGTGGACTTGCATAACTCATCAAGCTCAAGCTATTTCTCATCTGGCATAGTTGCAGGCGGATGCTCACTCAACCTCGCAGGTTTGTTCTGCGATTTCTGCATGAACACCTGCCAAATCTGGCTCTTCCAATAAGAGTAATTTGTACCATCAAGCTTAGTGATGTTGAAAATAGCATGTTCGGTGGACGAACTCGCCATAATGCAGGCTAGAAGACTGTAGACATTTCAAAACCGCTTGCTGTTTACTGCAGAAAATGACCAAAAAATCACCAAAGTCGAGAGAAAATGGCGAGAAAAGTGTAACCAAAGCTGCTGCCCACCAAGTACAAGTGAAAGTATATCAGTTCAGAATATTTCAGTATGAAAAATCCATGTCAGTCCATACATATATGCTTGATGTAATAAATTACAGATTTCAGTAATTTATTACATCAAGCTTAGTGATGTTGAAAATAGCATGTTCGGTGGATGAACTCGCCATAATGCAAGCTAGAAGACTGTAGACATTTCAAAACTGCTTGCTGTTTACTGCAGAAAATGACCAAAAAATCACCAAAGTCGAGAGAAAATGGCAAGAAAAGTGTAACCAAAGCTGCTGCCCACCAAGTACTAGTGAAAGTATATCATTTCAGAATATTTCAGCATGAAAAATCCATGTCAGTCCATACATATATGCTTGATGTAATAAATTACAGATTTCAGTAAATGAGAGCTAACAGTGCCAAAATCGGATCCTAGGTCAATCAGATACTGCCAAGACCAAAGCTGGCATCATGCGGGCATAACATAGGCATATAACAGTCGATAAGCATGAATCCAACACCCAAATATGTCATACAAACATCTGCGAGTGAGTAGGCACACCCCCTAGTCAACGGGACAAAGTGTTTCTGCGACTACCAAGACTTGACATAAGTAGGTGTCAGCTCACAAAGAGAGGGACCCAAAGCAAAGAGTCAGCTTATAAGCATCAGAGGAACCAATACATATGAACCATGCATCATCTTGAAGGATAAAAGCATAGTTACCAGGAACGGGGAACGGGAACGGGACCCCCTGGAACGGGGGGAACGCCCAAAGTGAGGGAACGGGAACGGTGTATATATATATATATATATATATATATATATATATATAGAGAGAGAGAGAGAGAGAGAGAGAGAGAGAGAGAGAGAGAGAGAGAGAGAGAGAGAGAGAGAGAGAGAGAGAGAGAGAGAGAGAGAGAGATTATATCAACCATAATTCATGAAATTAGACTCTAGAGACATAATAATCAAGTTTCAACAATAATAAAGATTCAAAACATTGTAACTATCAATGGATTGTCGCATTCATAATTCAACATTGTAATCAATAATATTGCATAAGTCCAACTGGCAACAAGTGTGCACTGCAAAAACACAAAATATGCACTAAACTTTAAAGCCTAATTAGTAAAGATCCAAGTTACAAGAGCTCCAATTTCCAAGTCAATACTCTAAAGTTCCAAAAGGCTAGCTACTAAGTGCTCTGATTCATGGAAGATAGCTCCACTGTGCCTGAATGCTCATCCTGCTAACCATCACCATCACCATCATCATCATCGTCATTTTTTTCCCAACATATAAAAGAATCAGCCTTTGCAACTGATGTACGAGCTAGCAAGCGAAGATTGGAGCTCACATAAACTAGGTCATTCGTCTTCATTGTACCAAGACGATTTCTCTTCTTTGAGTGAATGTGATTGAATGAGCTCCATAGTTGCTCTAAACAAGAAGAGCTAATTGTTTGGCTAAGAATACGAATAGCCAAACTCTGCAACTCTGGAGCTTCTGCCCCGTAGTCCTCCCACCATAAAGCAGCCCCAATATTTGTCCTGTCCTCTAGTGCATGCTCTGTACCAAACATCCCTAATGTTTGCCGATATATAGAGAGCTGATTTTTAATTTTGCGTTGCATTTCACGGCTAGGATAAAGCCTTGCAAGCAATGTGTTCCAAGCCTTGACCACCTCAAGGTCTCTTTCTTGCATCTTTTCTTGAAACTTAGGATCAAGCACATATGCTGCAGCATGCATAGAAGAGTCATACTCATTTCATCTGCTGATGCATAACTCCTTGATCTGCTCATACCTATCTGTATTTGTGTATAATAGGATCAACCATTTGGTTGGTACGATTGACCTCATCCCAAAAATCTCTATTAGAAACATATGCATTACATAACACAGCAGTAGCAGTGGCAGCCCCAGTCCAATTTTGATACTCATCACTAGCAAATAGCTCCCTAATTGCACCTTTGCAATAGTGCAATCGACCAAGCATAAGAAAGTTATATGCAAATCGTGTATCCGAGTATTTAAGAAGTTCTTTGTCACTTCTCTTGCGAAACTCAGCATGCAAGTACTGATGATTACATATAAATGTGATAATCTTGTTGCCTTTCACAACAAGAGATGCAATCCATGGCAAGTCCCCAATATCCTTCAACAAGTTATTCAAGCAATGCACCATGCATGGACTAAAGGTGATATGTGGATACATTGCCATTAAAATGTTTCCTGCTGCCCTGTTTGTAGGTTCACCATCTGCCACAAACTGCACTACATTTTCTGCCCCAACAGCCTGCACTGCCTCGCACCACTCGGATGCCAATACATCTGCACTCTTTTCAGTCTCTGAAGCATCATGACTACCAATGAAGTATACATCTCCACGAGAATATGCAACAACACCATGTATGGACCTATGGCGTGTGTCACTCCATCCATCTGCTATCAATGTCACTCCATTTCTTGCCCATTGATTGTGAATATTTGCTGTTGCAATCTCTATGGCTACTTTCTCCTTTTGAAGCAATGTAGTCCTGGTAGTTTCTGATGAAGGGGGCTTATATGTGGGTCCATGCTCTCCAATCTTTGTCACCATATTTAAAAAATAAGGTGACGTGGCTGATTTGAATGTAATATGGTCATGGTAAAAAAAACGTGCCACTGTTGCATCTGTTTCCTCTTTTTTCTTTGGTTCCCATGAAGTGTGCAATGAACTCTATTTAACACTACGACATGTTGCCATTGATGGCCCACGAGAAGGCTGCGTAGCCACTAATCCTGGTGGTCTTCTGCATGAAGCACCATGCCCTGCTGGCCTTGGAGTCCATGTTGTTGGATCCACTGCTATATTTGGCGTCCTCCTGGCATGTGAATTCTCCATAGAAGTGGCTATGCGGTCAAGTAACTCCTGCCTTTTCTCAATTGATACATTGGTGCAAAAACGCACCTCTTTCCCCTCCTCATGTAGAAGATGGACTCTCACTTTATCAGGCCCCCTAGTGCGAGTATAAGAGCAAAGTTTGCATTTCCAAGGGTGAGCCCCTCCACCTCTCAATGGCACCCCTGCATCTACCTCATCCCACCATGACCAAGTAGTGCTTCGACTTCGTCCGGTTGTTGACGAAGTACTTGCTGAGGATGATGAAGATCCCATAGATGTCAATGCTGCCATCTATATAGAAGTGACAAATAATCAGTAAATTTCAATGAAATTACGGAAATTTGCAGCCAACATTTCAACATCCATGTGTCAAAGTTCAATGAAATTGCAGAAATTTCAACCAAAGTTGAAAGTCCAATGAAATTGCAAAAATTTCGGTCAAAATTTCAACATGAGCATCGAGAATCAAGATTCCTTGGACCTCACCTAATCGCGGGCGCGAGCCAGGCCAAGCAAGCAATAGAGGTGGGCCGCACGCAACGTAGGCGAGAGAGGCAGGTGGGCAGAAGTAGGCACGGCCTTGGCGAGGTAGGTGTGGCAGGCAGAGCAGGTGAGTGAAGCGGAGCAGGCGGAGTAGCGAGCGACAGGCGGGAGAAGGTGGGCGACAAGCGGGAGAAGCAGGCAAGTTGCGA
This sequence comes from Lygodium microphyllum, assembly GCF_053477565.2. Taxonomy (NCBI): domain Eukaryota; kingdom Viridiplantae; phylum Streptophyta; class Polypodiopsida; order Schizaeales; family Lygodiaceae; genus Lygodium; species Lygodium microphyllum. Next base: position 50,293,096 of record NC_141143.1, read on the forward strand.
CAGGCGGGAGAAGCTTGCGGGCGACAAGCGGGAGATGCAGGCGAGTCGCGATAGCCTACAGGTGGACGGGAGCAGGCACGGGAGTAGCGGGCAACACGTTTTTTTTCTTTTTAAATTTAAAAATTATGTTGTTGGAACGGCTGTTCCAAACAAGGAACGGGCCAGGGAACGGGCCAGGGAACGGGAGGAAATGTTTCGCCAGCGTTTCTTGGGCTCGTACCTCCCGGAACGCGTTAATCTGTTCCTTTGTGCCGGAACGGGCGTTCCTTGTCTCTATGGGTAAAAGATCCCAAATAGTCTCAAAAGCTCAAAGAGCATAGACCGCCTGCTCAATGGCTGTCAAGCATCCAAAGATGCTCCCATTGGCACAAAAGCCGTAAATATCAAGCAACAAAGCTCGAACAAAGCATGTATAAGCACGAGGGACAAGTGTCCAAGATCAAGCATCAATGGTACATCCCGGACATGTAGGCGGTAGAGCATCCGTATGTAGCATCCATAAGCATGTAAGACATCAAGTACATCCCAAGATACAACTCTGGCGAGCCAATAAATAGCTCAAGTAAGCTCCGGGAATCCAAGGTCAAGCCAAGACCGAGCTCCAATAGCAATAGGCTCCAAACAATGTAACTAGTATGTAGTAATGGCATAGGCTAAGCATGTCAAGACCGGTCAGACATAAGCAACATACATGCCATAAGTACATCCAAGATAGAGCATCCAAATGCTTTGCAAAGCGAGCTCAAGCTCAACCAACGATCCCGAATCAAAACCAAGCTCTATGTCGAGCCCCAAGTGTCAATACATCACCATATATGCCCGAAACATAGCCCGAAAAGCATAGGCATAAGCATACATGAGTAAAATGACTTCAGCCCAACTATGTACAGCAGTGATTTACTGTTCAAAACTGAGAATTTCAGCACCAAAATCAGCTCCAAATGGTTGCCGAACAATAGGCATACATTCCCCTAACATCCGGGAATCAAATGGGACCAACCGGGCATCAAATGACAATGCCAAATAAGCTGCAGCATCAAATGTCAGTGTAACACTGTCATAAACTGCCTGTGGACGGTTATGACAGTCCCAAAATAGTGTTAAATCAGTCCAAATGCTATGTCAACACATCAACCATCCAAACCATGCATCAAAGCATGTTCATATGCCCGAAATGGAGCCTTTCCAAGTGCCAATGTCTGCGCAAAAAGTGGTAGATTGTTGGAGTGTGTGTGCAGTCCAAAACAGGCCAAAAATGGCACAAATTTGTTGACATTAAAAGGGCTTCATGTTGATCACAAAGAGAGCTCAAGGAGGGCCTGTGGAAGGCACACAAGAAGCCTCAAGTAGCCACAAGTATGCCAAGATATGAAGCAAAGAAGCTTCAAGGGTTTTGGGCTATGGCTGCCCCTGTTTCAAGAGACCTGAAAACTGAGGTAAACCCTGTAAAGAGTGAAGTAATACCTCTATGTGAATGCCTTGAGGATGCCCAAAGGGGCTAGGAAGGTGCTCGGAAAGCCGGGGAGTGACGGGAGCTCGAAGGAGTCGAATATGGCTATCAGGAAGGAGACCCGATGCGAGTGGGAAGTTGATGGGAAGCTGAGAATGCCACGAGCCAAGCTCAAGAGTCGGGAAGCCAAGCTCTGATACCAGTTGAAAGGTGAGAAGGATCGAAGCTTGCACGCGAGAGCTATGGCGGGAGAGCAAGAGCAAGAAAGAGAGAGACAAGAAATGGGAACTCCAACAGTCACAATGTGTGACTGGGCCTTCCTTTATTCAAACTGTCATTAAAAGAATAAAGAATAAAGTGACGGTGACGGGCAACCGCCACCTGCAGTGTGCAGTGGCGGTGACTGTCAGTGTAGTAATACACGGGCGGCTAGGCGGAGACGCCTTTACCCCCAACATCTTACGGGAGTGGGTTGAGGGAGGTGTCAATGTGTGTCCTTTGTCGGGAACAGATCCTGAGTTTAGTAACCACCAGTGGAAGTAGAGGTTGATGAAGAGGAGTGCTGAAAACACAAAAACGACTTTCTGAAGATGATGACAACTCATCATTGTTGATAGTGGAAGACTAGGAGACATTGTAGATCACGTAGCAGCAATTGTTGGGGGCTAGACAACTAGTGGAAAATGGCTGATGGCTGAATTTTGCAAGACAAAGATGGAGCTGAATGGTAGGCAGTTTATCTATTTATAGATGTGGAAGGGTCCTCCCGAGTCCCAAATTAGGTTTTTGCATGTGGGACATAGAAACTCTTTAGAATTGCCCCTTGTTTAGTAACATTTTGATAATTTAAGATGCAAGAATATAGCGCCTAGTGGAAATGTACCAATGGATGTAAAGGAAAGCCTTGATCTTTGGTGTTGAAAGTAAGTGGAGCTTAGGCTACATGAGGAAGAACCCTCTCCCTATAGTGGGGATGAAACTAAGGGGATGAAATTGATGGAGCCCAAGCTAGTCAAGCTGAGACTACCCAAATAGGGACATAAAAAAGAAGTGCATTTGGATGTGCGTGTGATCCAACCACGAAAAAGGATTCAATTATGATCTTCTAGTGCACCCAGGGGCTCATTCTAAAGTGTAAATATCCAAGTGGGTTTTCAAAGCAATGCATTATAGATGCACCTAGAGAGGTCACTCGGTTCATTTGATGTGCCATTCCTAGCCACATAGGATGTTAGTGGGAAGGTCCCTTGGGCCCTAGCTCAGGCATTGCTCACACAAGAGTTGAAGAGGGAAAAGGCATCTATAGAGACTTAATTGAAGTTATTGGAAGGAAACTTGGGCCAGATATGGATATGCATTATACCTTTGGATCTCCATTTTGGTTCATTTGCAGGTGTTTAGGACAACCTTCCTAGTTGTTGACTTTTGAAGTCACTACACTGCATTTATATCTGCATGTGCATTCTTTGGCATAGCTTTTAGGAAAAGTTTCACTTTTTGAAAGGGGTTTTCTGACTTTTTGCTGAGATATCAGGGTATGTGGATGTTGTGAGAGTGCGCAGCGAAAGAAGAACACGAACACAGAGGAGAGGAGAGAGGAAGCAGAGAATGAAGGAAGAAAAAATCTGCACTGACTGAGATGAATGCTGAATACACTGGAATGGACAGAACAGTCCCTGCACGCAGCCCGGAGCGTCAGTGAGGGAACCAGGACAGATTGGAAGCAGAGGCAGCACCAATGCCGGAGACGGAGACGGAGGGAGGAGTGCTGAACCTGCAGAGCATGAATGAGATGAATGCTGGACTGACTGGGGGGGGCAGCTATAAATAGCCCCCAGCCAGCAAACTGGCCGACCAGCTAAACTGGCCGACCTGGCCAGATCTGGTCCGACTGGTCAGATCTGGTCCGACTGGCCAGTTCTGGTCCGACTGACCAGAACTGGTCCGACTGCCCAAAATAATGGGCAGTCACCCCAAAAACAGCCCAGATCTGGGCTGTAAAATGCCCAGGGCTGCATACAGACTAAGGCAGCCTGAAAACACACTGACAGAGCTCCTCTGTCTCCTGTCAGACTCTGACAGGAGCTCACAACCAGGAGATGACAGACTGAGACTAAATAAGAGCAGGCTAACACCCCCTCTCAACTCCTGGGAGAGTTTGAAGACCCAAGAACCGCATGTGAGGAAGCAAAGAAGCCTGAGGCAAAGGCTTCGTAAAGAGATCAGCTGCATTGGCCGCCGTAGGACAATAGACCACCACCAGCTCCGAATCCACGATCCGCTCTCGAACATAGTGATACTGAACCTCAATGTGCTTCGTACGAGCATGAAACATAGGGTTCTTGGCCAGAGTAAGAGCACTCTGGTTATCCACGCGCAGCTCCGTAGGTCCGGTCTGGGAAAAGCCAATCTCCGCGAGTAAGCGACGGAGCCAAACTGCCTCCATAGCGGTCGAACATAGGGCCCGATACTCAGCCTCTGTAGAAGAAAGTGCCACAGTAGGCTGCTTCTTGCTGCTCCAAGAGACAGCACCAGATCCAAGGGTGAAAGCATAACCTGTAGTGGATCGTCGCGAATCCACATCACCTGCCCAATCAGAATCACTCCATCCAGAAAGGGTAATCCCATCGCCATACATGATCCCAAAGGATCGAGTCCCCTGCAAATAGCGAAGAACCCGCAAGGCCGCCTGCCAGTGATCCTGGGTAGGAGTCTGCATAAAGGAAGACAATAAAGCCACCACAAAGGAGATATCCGGCCGAGTGTGAAGCAGCCAGATAGAGCCGACAAGGCACCTGTAACGGGTGGGATCGGTAAGAGGAACGCTAGCTGTCAAAAGCTTGGACTCAGGGTCCATAGGGCATGAGATAGGCCGACACTCAGCCATATCAAACTCCGAAAGAAGCTCGGAGATGTACCTGTGCTGCGAGATAAAAATGCCCTGTGCCATCTGATAGATCTCCAGACCTAGAAAGAAGTGAAGGATCCCTAGATCCGTCATGTCAAACTCCTGTTGTAGAATGGACCGTGTATGCTCCACCTGTTGAGTGTCGCTCCCTGTAATAATAAGATCATCCACATACAAGATGAGGAACACCGAAAGAGAATCCACAACCCGTAAGTAGAGGTTGGGATCATAAGCGGAGCGCGCAAAGCCACTCTGTAGAAAGAAGCGGTCAATCCGCTGGTACCAAGCACGAGGAGCCTGCTTTAGGCCATAAAGAGCCTTCCGCAGCCTGTAGACATAATCCTCCTTCCCCTGTACAAGAAAACCAGGAGGCTGTGAAACATAAATCTCCTCCTCAAGAACGCCATTCAGAAAAGCAGACTTGACGTCCATCTGATAGACAGGCCAACGGTGATGAGCAGCAAGAGTCAAAAGCACTCGAATGGTGGACATCCTAGCTGTAGGAGCAAAAGTCTCAAAGTAATCCAACCCTGCACGCTGGGCAAAACCCTTGGCAACAAGCCTAGCTTTATGCTTGTCCAAGGAGCCATCTGCAAGATATTTGGTCTTAAAGACCCATTTCACACCAATCACCTTCCGTTTCGCGGGATGCGGAACAAGCTCCCACGTATGGTTTCGCTCGATGGAGTCGAGCTCGGCCTGCATAGCCTGTCTCCAAATATCCTGTGCAAGAGCCTCCTCGACAGTGGAAGGCTCGGAATCCTGAAGAATCTGTGACATAAGAGCATAGTTCACACATAGTGAACTGTCCCGCTGGGCCTGTAAACGGGCTGATCGACGAGGACCTGTAGAAGAAGCAGGAAAGTGAGTAACACCTGAATCCTGCATGAGCCGGCGATACCATAAAGGAATCCTGAGAGACTCCTTCTGTGAGGGAGACCGGGGGGTCTCCGGAACCTGTAAAGCACCCAAATCGGAGAGGGACTCCCCCTCACCGAGTGAAGGTAAATCCTCCGCATCTGAAGAAGGCTGTATATCCCGTGAAGATCCCGAAGAGGCGGTAGAAGAGCTCGTAGTAGACGAAGGCACATCCACCAAAGGAGAAAGGAAAGCCGAAGGAGGAGGAGGAATAGGGGGGGTGCTAAGGGTGATCCTGGAAGGAAGTGAAGGGAGAGAAGGTGGGGGAAGGTCCGTCGATGATGAAGAAACATCGGAAATAGAACCATCAATAGGATCCTCAGAGGCTGAAGCCTCATCAAAGATCACATCCCTGCTCACCTCAACCTGCCGCGTCGTCGGGTCGTAGAGCCGATATCCCTTCGTGGTCGTACTATAACCAACGAAGATAAGCTTTCTCGACTTAGAGTCGAACTTCGTCTTCCTCTTCTTCTTGTCCACATGGACAAAAGCATCGGACCCAAAGATGCGAAAATGGGACACGGAAGGCTTCTTTCCAAAGAAAGCCTCATATGGAGTCATGTCCTGTAACGCCGAAGTCGGAGAGCGGTTGCGTATATGCACCACTGTAGCCACCGCCTCACCCCAAAGGAAATGAGGAAGACTCCTATGCTCCAGCATAGATCGGGCCATCTCAATCATGGTCCGATTCGCACGCTCCACCACACCATTCTCTGATGGTGTGTTCGGATGGGAATACTCCACCCGAATACCATGATCCCTGCAAAACTGAGAGAAAAGGTGAGAAGTGAACTCTCCACCGTGATCAGCTCGAACACCACGGACTTTGGAAGTTGTTTGGGTCTCCACAAACACCTGCCACTCACAGAAACGGGAGTACGCCTCGCTCTTGTACTCCAAGAAATAAGGCCACACATAACGACTAAAGTCGTCCACAATCAGCATCAAATACTTGGCCTTCCCAAGGGAGGCCGTGCCCATAGGTCCGCAAAGGTCGGTATGAACCAACTCAAGCGGTGAAGTAGCCCTCCTAGAAGCAACCTGCGGGTGAGGCTGCCTGTGCTGCTTGCCCCTCAAGCAGCTAGGGCACAAAGTGTGAAGAGGAGGGAAATCAGGAAGTCCCTCCACCATCTTCCTCCTAGAAGCTCGGCGAAGAGAATCAAGGTTCAAATGACCATACCGAGCATGCCAGAGCAGCCCAAGCTCATGGGAAGTCCGCGCAGCCAAGGCTGTGAGCGTATAAAGCCCACCCTCCTGTGTACCTGTCCAAAGAGCATCACCTGTAGAAGCATCCTCCACTGTGACTGCATCCTGAGTAAAAATGACTCGGGTACCTAACTGAGTAAGACCATGCACAGATAATAGGTTAAAACCCAAATCAGGCACATAGAGAACTTTGGCGGAGGAAGACCGCCGGTCTGAAAACATAGGTAAAGTCCCCACTCCATGAACAGGAACTGTAGAATTGTCACCAATGGTGACTGTACCCCCTCTGGAACGAAGATCCTGAAGCCAATCCTGACGGAAGGTCATATGTGAAGATGCTCCACTGTCGACGAGCCAAGGCTTCTCCTGTGTGGTAGAAGCTAGGGCAGTGTCTTCCTCAACAAAGAGATGCACAAACGCAGATTCTGTTGTGGCTGGGGCCGCCTTTGAGTCCTTCTCCTTAGGCTTCAAATGGGGATACTTCTGCCAACACTTCTCCTCGGGATGAGTGCCCTTCCCACAATGGGGACACTTGGGCTTCTTCTCCTTCGCATCCTTCTTATCTTCCTCCTTCTTGTCCTTGGACTTCTCCTTCTTTTGTTTCTTCTTCTTGCCACCACCTGTGGCAGCCGTAAATGCCTTGGTGGAGCCACTGGCTCCCACCTCTTTGAGTCGCTCGTCATGCTCCAAGACAAGCGGGGAAAGCTCCTTCCATAGGAGAGTCTCATGGGTTCTCGTAGTGATGAGGTTGGCGTAGAAGACATCATAGCGGGGTGATGGCAGCTGAGTGAACAGAATCATCGCCATATCCTCAGACGATATCAGACGACCAAGAGAGGCGAGCTCGCCTCGCATATCCTCCATCTTCGTGATGTGCTCCTTCATGGAAGAAGAACCATCAAGACTGAGCATCCGCAACTTCTTCTCCAGGGAAATCTTGTGGGCAAATGTCTTGTGCTGATACAAAGATGCAAGCTTTGTCCATACTTCCGCCGCGGTCTTTAACCTGTGAACATGTACAAGAACAGAATCATGGAGACTCATAAAAAGAAAGGAACGGGCTCGAGAGTTGAGCCTATCCCATAAGGCTGCACGGTCCATAGAGGTGCCATCGGACGAATCCACGGGGGGTCGGTCGATGGGCGAAGAAACAAGATCCCACAGATCAAAGGTATCAAGGATGCAAGCCACCTTGCATGACCATAGGGAATAGTTGGAACCATCCAACTTGTCTTCCTTCGGAAAGGAAGGGAGAATCGGCACTTGGATAGAGGGAATCAAGGAAGGCATCCGCACAGTTGATGCAGTCTTCACTGAAGAAACCTTCGCAGTAGATGGAACCCTCTGAGATGCATGGACTGAAGAAGGACGAGTGCGAGGAGGGTCATCCCGTTGTCGAACTTCACGATAGTCCCGCCTCCGCTCAGAGGAATGATGAGAAAGAAGCTCATCCTCTGAGTCTTCAAAGCCTGAAAACTGGTAAGACATCTTCCAATCTGCAAAATACCAAAGAAAGTTGTGCCGCTGATGAAATAGGACCAACAGTGTGGTCACCAACCACCAAGATGCAGGCAGAAAGTGCCTACAGCCACCTAGATCTGCAAAACGCAAATAGATCTGATGGCGAACACCAGAAACGAGACCACCAGCACCGGGAACTTGCCCAGATAGAGGTCGCCTGCAGGATAGGAGCAGCCAGGGTAGAAGCGACCTGCAAAACAGCAAAACGCAAGCTGTAGGAGGGTCGCCCTGCAGCAGAGGAGGTCGCCTGGCAGCAAACGCAGGGTTGCTGCGTCACTGGATGACGTGGCAGCCCCTGTGTACAGCAAACGCAGGGTGTACAGCCTTCTGATGCAGTCGCCTGGCTGGAATAGACCTGTTGGCAGCCTCCTGAAGGAATCGTCTGGCTGTTGTGGGACTGTGGACAGCAGCAGCAAGGTATTTCTCTCGTCCTCCGTGCTCTCAATCAGGCGATGATACCATGTGAGAGTGCGCAGCGAAAGAAGAACACGAACACAGAGGAGAGGAGAGAGGAAGCAGAGAATGAAGGAAGAAAATCTGCACTGACTGAGATGAATGCTGAATACACTGGAATGGACAGAACAGTCCCTGCACGCAGCCCGGAGCGTCAGTGAGGGAACCAGGACAGACTGGAAGCAGAGGCAGCACCAATGCCGGAGACGGAGACGGAGGGAGGAGTGCTGAACCTGCAGAGCATGAATGAGATGAATGCTGGACTGACTGGGGGGGGCAGCTATAAATAGCCCCCAGCCAGCAAACTGGCCGACCAGCTAAACTGGCCGACCTGGCCAGATCTGGTCCGACTGGCCAGATCTGGTCCGACTGACCAGAACTGATCTGGTCCGACTGGCCAGATCTGGTCCGACTGGCCAGTTCTGGTCCGACTGACCAGAACTAGTCGGACCAGAACTGGTCTGACTGCCCAAAATAATGGGCAGTCACCCCAAAAACAGCCCAGATCTGGGCTGTAAAATGCCCAGGGCTGCATACAGACTAAGGCAGCCTGAAAACACACTGACAGAGCTCCTCTGTCTCCTGTCAGACTCTGACAGGAGCTCACAACCAGGAGATGACAGACTGAGACTAAATAAGAGCAGGGTAACAGATGTTGCAAATGATATATCCCTGATTGTTTCCTGCACAGCAGCTTTGGGGACTTGGAGGCCTGGAGCTAATGTGTGCTCACTCTTGCTAGTGAGGGTTTTTTGACAGACAATACTAGCAGATGTTTGAATCTTGCTAGCCAATGCTGTCAATGTAGTTTAGTGGTGTTGCTATGGAGATTGGTGTGCTTAGCAAAAATTTGTGAGTCTGTTTGTATACACTCATTGCCAATGGTTGATATTACTGGACTGCATAGCAGGCATGAAAGCTGGATTGGAGCGTTACTTGGCTTCTTGGAATAGGTGACCTACACTGCAGGTTACTGGCATGTTTCTGTGGCAGTAGATATGGATGTGGCATAAAGGGGTACGTGAGCCTTGCATGTTGATGTCTCTCATTAAGTTTAAGGATCAAGGAGTGCTGTCCGTGTTGAAGACTTAGGATGTCCAACATTGGGAGGTTTCTAATCAGCAAAAACCTGATGATTAGGCAAAAGTGATAATTCAAGCAAATTTGAATTGTGAGAGCAGATGTTTTCAAGGAGGATTTCAGATATCTTTTGACTGTTGGAGCTCTTGGAGCTGCCTCAAAAAACTATCCACTTTCTCCATGGTGTTGCTTGAATCTTTTAGCCATTGCCAGGGTGGGTCATTATCCTGTTTCCTGACATCTTAATGTATAGCAAGTCTAGGGTGATAATGACTCATGATGGTTGTGGATCAAATGCCTTCTACTTCTGGCCTTAGATGAGATGTATGCCAATTGCAAAATGGGAAGTTCGTGATGCTGTCCACTGGCACATTGGGGCACCTTATCTTAGCCAGGACCATTGCTATGGATCCAACATGTTACCGTGGAATATGTGTCCAAATCTAAGGGTGTGCATTGAATTGAGAACGCTCTTTAGGCTGTGTTGTTTGTCAAGGACTCTGAATCTTATGATCTAACAGTGATCAAGGTGACAGAATGAGCTTTGCTTGATCTACTTTCCTTTCAGCCTGCGCTCAGATTTCCTGATCTGATAAGCCTTTTCTGGCCATCTTTGTGGTAAAATGGGGTTGGAACCACACCAGTTTTGCAGGAACATTGGCAACAAGTTGATTATGGGATCCAGAATCTGGGTTTCTTTATATAACAAAAAACTTTTTGTTTCTGTGCATCCTCTGTGCAAGTGACAGCATTGATTGATATAGTAGGGACTCAACGTCAGGATTGACTATCAGGTATTGCAAAATCTTCAGACTGTAATAGGACTTGTCTCTACAAAATCAAGTGGTGGCACTCTGTGTTAGTTCAGCCTTAAGGTTGATCAGTTGTTGAGAAGGAGATCACAATTTCTAATGCCTTGAGCTTATACTTTCAGAGTGATTGTTTCTTGCCCATTAAGGAGATTCACAGGAATGGGATCGCTATTGTCTGAAACCAGAGCAAAGCAGAAAGTTGTAATGCAGTACTCTTTTCCATAGGTGTATTATGCTAATCAGTGCCTCGCATGTTTCAGGGAAACAATCTCCAGAAGTTGTGGCCGCAGATTCAGGTCTCTCCTCTCTTGAGAAGGTACAAAACGCTGCTACAACAGCATTGGCTGCTGCTGCTGTAAAAGCTATGTTCCTTGCAGAACAGGAAGAGAGTGACATCTTGCGCCTGGCGCTATCTGTGGTGGATAGTCAGGTTTTTCTCAATTAATGAAGTTTCAGATTGCATCGCTATTATTCCAAATTTCAGAAGGTAATGATGAGCCTACTTTGAACAATGCAGTGCAAAAAGATAGAGGCCAAGCTGAAACTCTTCAAAGATCTGGACAGTGTCCTTCAGAGAGAGCATAATGTGCTGGAAAAATCTAGGCAAAGGCTGTACGCAGAGCGTGCACAGATGGCAGCAAGTCGGGGGAACCAGGCAGCATTGGGAATGTCTGCTGGATTAAGGGTATCCAATGTAGCCCAAGGAGTATATACATCTGTTGCTGCTTCTGGGCCAAGTGATTTTAGCAGAGGTCCTACATCTCTGCATTCAAAGGAGTCACAAGGGCCAAGTACTGTGGCTGGCAAACCTCCTTTGCTGATGGCAAGCCCACAGCAAGCTCCCTATCAAGCTGAGCTTCAAAGGTTCACACATGGATACCCAAAATGAAGGTCATGCTGTCCTATGTTTCCTAGTGATGAAATTCTTCATAAGCCCTTAGAATGAAATCTACGGTGCTGACCCAGGAAAAGAATAGCTGGGGCTATGCACACAGGGTGGGCCCCTATATACACTTATGAATGTAGCTGTCATTGGCCCCCTTATAGTGCGATTTTATTCTAAACTGTGTTCTAGTCTCTTGTGATTGAGAGAGAGAGAGAGAGAGAGAGAGAGAGAGAGAGAGAGAGAGAGAGAGAGATTGTGTGTGTCTGTGTGTGCGTGTTCCATATCAAGTAAAAACATCTCATTGACTGCAAATAATAATCTCATAAATAACATAGACCATAGAAAGGGAGGACCATCGAATTCGAAACCAAAGACGCTGTTAGAGTCTAATGTAGAAGTTTAACAACGATGTAGAAGTTTTAATGGTGTTATTGCACTACTGGTGTCTATGAAATAGCAGAGTTTGAGAAAAGATGGGTTCGCTTAACCTGAGGAAGTGTTCAGCTTGGGGGAGATCCTTCTCAAATTTTGGGGAAACAAATCATGTTCATATTTTTCAAAATGTAGTCATATCTCTGAAATTATGTATAAAATACCATTTCAATAGAGGATACTTCCTTCCCAGATGACGATGAGGAGGATTTACTTCAGATTCCTTCAAATTTTTTTCCAAAACCTTGGTCTATTAGTTAACGTTGACATTTCGATAGTAGTTTTTGGTGCCCATTGTGCCTCTCCATCCCTCCTTATGAACATTTGAGTTGACCTTCTTTTCAAGGTCACATGGATATGCTAAATTCCTCAAGCAGACCAGTATGTGTGTACAAGGCCACAAGGAGTCATGGCATCATTGTGCAAAATAGTTGTTAGCATTGCTTTTGTGGTGCCACGTGGTGAGACATTATGAGTCTCCCAAAGTACAGTAGGTTCCAATCCACGAGCCAAGTTATGGACTATACATTTTCTTTCCATGTCACTAGCATTGGGTTTGTTATGCATGTTGAACTTGTTTTGAATCACGTGACCAAATGTGTACCCTCTTGACACAACCAAGGAATGTGTTTTTAAGCCTTTGGACCAAACCTACCATTTGTCCAATGTGTGTGCGTGTGCATACATGCTTTGGTCTTTGTCAAAACATATGCACAAGCAACAAAAATGAAGGCAATGAATTGATAATCAAGACAATAAAGTAGGATGATACAAGGTAGCTCCTTCACAAGCTACAATGAGTTTGCAGAAGTGGGTGTGTTGAGGGGTGAACATTGAAAGGTTGAATAGTAGGAAAAGTCTCTTCGATAACATTTGAGTATTGATATTGTGTCGCAATGCTATCATTTTGATCAATGATAGGTATAACACAAATTTATCACTCTCCAGGGGCTCAACTACTCCCTTGGTCCATAAATAAGCTACTCCCTTGGCCTATAAATAAAGTGGATGATTAGTAGTAAGCAATTGTAATTGTGATGATAAAAAATGGTCAAAACATAGAATGTTCGTTTGTGACAATGTGTTGTGACATGAGATTGCCAACCATTAACACTCTTAGATTGCGAATTGATACTCTTAAGGACCATTAATGAAGAGGCAAATGGAATGAAAGAGTGTTTTCAAAGGTTGTTAGTAGGACAATACAAAAGCTCCAACTCAATACTAGATTCTCAACATAATATTGTTGAACCTCATTGTCATGCACACATGAACCACTAGGTTCCTCACTTTGGCTAGGTAGTAGTGTGGATTGTCAGATTCTCGCACAACTTTCCATGCAAAATGATATTTTAAGGAACAAGTTCCTTAACCATGCATGTCAACAATTTGAGTTAGTTTGACTCGATGTGATCATCTCTCCATATGAATCTCATGCATTTGGGTGCCTCGTATTCATTGAAACATTTGCAACATTCTTGTTGATGGGGAAGGAGAGGTCTATGGATAAATGATTTGGGAATAAGAAGTAAAGTGCATTTATTTTATTAGGTATCAACGAGCTAAATTGGGTACTCAACTAGGCTCATGCCAAAAGTTATAAGCAACTCAATAGTGTGTGTATTGAGAGATGAAACTGTCAACTAGTAGTTGAAAAGCCTAAAGAATAAGGGAAAAGTGGAAAAACCTAAGAACTGTTGTCTCAAACTCCTTGCTTGCTAGTGTAAGCCATGTGCTAGCTATTACCTCTTGTAGGGATCAAACCATAAATATAGAATACTAATTGTGACCAACCATCCATGTCTTTCTAGTAGACATTGGCAACATAAACATATCCACAAGTGAAGAACGTGATCCATAGATCTTAATAAACTAAAACTTGGGGGTTTGTCAACTTATATCTCCACTTGAAGAACACCATTCAAGAAGGTTGATTTCACATTCATTTGGTAATTTGCATATGTAATTGACAACCTTTTCAAAGGATATACATTGTTTACCCTTCATAATCACGTGTAATGAGTGAACCAATATGTTGCTATGCTTGTTGATACTATAATCTCTTTGGCATTCAAATACAATTTGTGTTCGAAATCTTCCTCCATTTGGCCTAGGATTTAAACCTAGTCTCAACACATTGTTGCTCCATCCATAGTAAGCTAGTTTTCTCTAACAAGTGTGGAGTGCATTTCCAACACCCCCCCTCATGCCACACCTTGGTTGAGGTCCTAGTGCCACCCAAGCTCAATAACTTAAGCATTGATACCAAGTTTGAAATTGGGTGAGGGACCTTGTATCTCCCCTTCTTGGGAGGTCATCCATCCTAGTATTGTTCATTCCAGTGCATGCTTAACCATAAGTTTCCCATAATTGGGCTAGCCATATAGCCTCCAAAACCTCAAGGTGATGGATAACGTCCGGCCAATCCAATTATGGAAATCTTCCTTCATTGGCCTAGGATTCAAACCTAATCACAACATATCATCACTCTACCAATAGTAAGCTAGTTTTCTCTAGCAAGTGTGGAGTGTTAGATATGCTTAGCATCCCTCTCATAAGGTGCCACCAATGATTGAGTTATGGAGTATGGGAGTTATCACACCAACCTGATGATAAAGAGAATATTTCTTGGTTGACAAGGGAAGATTCATAATATGGTCGAACATGCCAACCAAATGGCCTTCCCATGCTATAAAAGGAAGCCCTTGCAAAGCCATTGTCAATTTATATTTCAGTTAGTGAGAGTTCTTTCAGCTACCCTTAAGCTCTTTACCTATCATGTGTCTAGATCGTCATCTAAGCTTTACAGTGGAAGCACATGGGTGGACATAACCATTTTTGTAACAATTTGTTGGAAATTAAAGTAGTTTATGTTCTTATCATATTTTTTGTGTGTTCTCTACTCCTTGCTTAGATTCTGTCAACTGTGAGATGTAATTTCTACATTATGAAGGGCTTTAAAAACCCATAAATTTAACTCAATTCCTCATGAGAGTCTTGAAGGGCTAGAAAACTTCGAAGAAAATACACCTCCTCATGATTGTAATTGGTACTTTTAATGAAGGATGCAAAAAAGACGTGGTGAAGCTGGTGGTGGGATGTGTATCTTTTGTGAAGATGGTAGCAAAGATGAAAATTGAAGGACCTTGTGAATGTGGAAAATCAGAGTTTCCAGCAAGAAGAATGTGCACAAGAGGGAGACATTAGGGGAGTTTTGAGGTCTCAAAAATGCCCTGTAAGAGATCCTAGAGAGAGAAGACAATTTAAGAAATAAAATCATTTTATAGAATTTTTAAAAGGTTTATATTTTGGTAAGGTAAAATATCAAAATTTGTTAATAAGTCATTGTCATGATATTCTCGTGGTCACATCAAACCTAGAAATCTAGGTCGCCATAAAGTTGGTAAAGGTTGTCATAATGAAGATCTTACCTCTCCTCATTAAAGTGAAGACTAATATTCAATTTGAATTTTGGTGGATACTCGATTGCCTCCCTCCATCGTTTCTCTCTTCTTTTTTTCTCCTCCTTTAGTAGTCTTTTCTTTGTTTTCGTTCTTGCTTCTAATCATATCCTTAGCTATGGATCAATCACCCAATGATCTTTGTAACTCAGCAATGGATCAATCATCCAATGATCTCTGTATCTCTCATAAAAGACTCTCTATCATCTTCATATTGAGTTGGATAGTGAGTATGAACCAATAAGAAAGAAAACAAAATCGATCACGGTTATAGAGTTTATGAAACATATATTGAGGTTTGAAGGAAAGAAGAATATTGATCTTTGGTTAGATGGAAAGCTATATCCCAAAGATCCTAGCAGAAATAGCACTCCTCCTTTCTATAATAGCTCATCATTAATGATATTTATTGGTGATGGCTACAATGGATTTTTAGGTTATACACTTAACCTTGTTGCAGAAAAGGATATCCTTGGACTAGAGAATCATCTTTTGATGAAACACAATATAGAGTTGTTGCAGAAGCTAGAGGATTGTCAACAAAAAATTCATTCATTGGAAAAGCGTATCAAAGCTTATCAACGAAAGCAAACTTTATTAGGCCTTCGAAATCGACAAAGAGCTCTTAAAAATATTGAGAATCTCAAACGAGGAGGAGGAGGCTGTGGTAAAAGAATCCAAGCAGCAATGTATATTTTTTTTCACTTTGAAAATCTTAAATATGGCTTTATTTAAATTACTTGTATTGATTTGTGATGTTAATTTTTCTTAGATCTCTTCTACAACCAAATGCAAGTGAAAGAGATCATTTAAAAGCAGCTCAGTTTTATTATCATCTTCTTCCTTCAGTAGTTTCAAAGGATATTTTGGAGAAGAAGAAATTTAAAAAGGCAAAGAAACAATGCTTGAAGTCATTTGTAAAGGATCGTTCTTTGGATTTTGAGTTAGTATAGAAGACACTGGATGGTATTGGTATCAGTCGAGATGCTTATATGCAACTTTTCCAGCTTTTACAATCAAATATGAAGCAAGGACAGGTACGCAATTGCATATTTTCGAAGCCATTTGTGGTTAGGACTATCAGACAGAGAGTTAATAACAAAGTGATGGGGATTCTAGGTGAGCCTTTTCTTATCAAGGCTACCTTCAAGGGCAAGAAAAAGGAGGTTACATTCAATGAATTTAACAATATTTTCCTTGACTTGCCCACCCTATAACGCTTAATGATCAAATTTTATGACTTGTCAGTAGTAGTAGAGGCATAGGGAGTGGCTAGATTTGTGATTAAACTTGATGAAAGTGAGATTCTGAAATGTAAAAAAATTAGAGAGAATCTCTACCACCTTGATGAATAGAGCACTTTCGTCAGGTCATTGCAATCACTCAACATCATTTAGTGTTCAATCTGAATATAACATCTAGTGGCTAGAAGCATTTGACATAGATACTGAGAATTTTGATATATTATATTGGGTTTTTCATCAAACGTTAATACCTAATGTTATTCAAAGGCAACAAGTAGGAGAAGAGCTATTTGTTGAAGGATTTGGGAACTACAGGATTGAGTGGCACATAGCTGGTGACCTAAAGACACTCAAATGTATGTATAATGTATCAAAGGGAGCCAACTCGAGATCTCCTTGCTTATACTGCATGTTGCCAGCTGCAGAGTTAAACTCAAGCAATTGGAATAGAGCTCCCTCTAGGCACAATAAGGATCCACAGTTTAAACCAGTCTTGGACATTCCTTTAGCGAATGCCCATATTTGTACACCATGCACTTTGCAGGATAATTGAAAAGCTTGTTTATCTCTATATAGGATTTGCATGGAAGCTAAAGCCATTATCAACTAGAATAGCTGCTATAACAAAGGTTGAAAAAGTTCTCTTTGCAATTGGTTTGCATGGTGGCAATGTTGTTATTGAACCAGATCTTCAGAAGTTTAAGGATGGTAATTGTGTCCCAAAAAAACCATCTATTGGTGGAGTGAAGGCTAGAAGGTTACTAGGTTTTCATGGGAGACTTGGCAAGATAAACTCGAGAAATGGTGGCTCAACTATTAAATTTAATCAGTGGAAATCCCTACATAATGTAGTTAAGGATCACATTGATAATGGACAAGCTCGGAATAGAAAAGCAAAAGTTTGGGAAACACTAGACAAAGCGTTTTTTTAATTGTGATAAGACTAAATGGAATGATGATAATCTCAAAGACTTTAAAAACCAATTGAACCTTTTCAAAAAGGCGATGACAGAAGCTTGGGGTGATCAACACTTTACTCAATATATGATAAGAAGTTTGTATATGTCTGTTTCTTCATTGTCGAACTCATATAATGTTTTTTAATAACTTTCTTTATTTGTTGACTATGCAGCATATTTTATACAACCATGCTCCATACTTTATTAAACAATATGGATCTCTATCTATCTAGTCAACCCAAGGTATGGAAAAATCACATTATCCAGCAAGAACAAAATATTTTAGACAAACAAGACATGGAGGTGGAAGACACAAAGCCAACATTTTATTAGAGGTCTTTCAATGGTTCTATTGACAAATCTGGCATAAATTCAAGCTTAAAGATACAACCACATCAAGCAATGCATCATCTTTAGCAAGGACTATACAAATTGTTACCCAAAGAAGAAAAGATAGATATTTAAATTCTTACGCAAAGCAAAGATTTACAGAATGGTTACAAACCAAACAAAGAGTTGGGAAAAGATGGGTTTCAAGAAACCCTTGATCTTTGGCATCTTCTAGTCTGATTGTGTTGCAAAAGAGTCCTTAGTTTCAGGCACCTCGACAGGGTCTCCAAAGGAGTCCTTAGTTTCAGGCACCTCAACACGGCCTTCAGAGGAATCCTTGGTTTCAGGTAGCTCGACAGGGTCTCTAGAGGAATCTTTTGTTTCATCCCACTCAATAAGACGTTTGTATTTCAAAAACTCCTATTTTCGATAGCCTGTAAAAAGCTTCAAATTCTTACTATCTCCTACATAAGAGAGCAAATATGAGCCAAGAACTCCAAAATATCCAGCTCTAGATCCACTGTATCTAGGCATGAAGCCAAAAACTCTTATGGCTTCTTCATTCTCCACTAAAATGATCTTGTCCAAACCTCTGCTGAAAACTTGAGATCCAATTACCTTTGAGATAGCTCTCAAATCCATCATTGGTAGACTTGGAGATCTTGACAATCTACTATGATATATTATAATTTTTTTATTATTTAAGTTTCCAATATAATGGCCAAGGCTTTGATTTTTCCCAAGCTTCATTGGCCTAGAGCCCTTGGCCCTTCCAAGAAAGTTATCCCGATCTTCAATCTCAATCTACACAACAGTATAAGATATAAGATATTTATCTATAATGCATAATAAAGTCTAACATAAACTCAATGGGTAACTTCGAATTATATTTCACACCTTAGGGTGTTCGTCTTCTTCAAGAAGACTATCATCATAAAGATTTATTAAACTCTTGGGTTTCTCATCTGATGGAGACTTCAATCTCTCTTCATACCCTATATCATCAATACAAAGTCTCTTCCAGACCTGCAAGAACTCTTCTTCTGTAGGTAGCCCCTCCTTTTCGTATTCTACGATCTGATTAATACATGTATGTAAGGCTATAGAGCTGTCTTGGAAATTCTCTCCCTCAACATCAAGACTTGCTAGTGGTTCTTGTTCATAACCTATAAAATTCATGTCATTTTGGTCCCAACCTGTAAGGATTGCTAAGCAATAATCTTCTCTAAGATCAAAAAGATGTTGAATATCATTTATCAACACATATCTCTTCTTGTTGATAAGATAAGTGGAAAATGTTGGAACATATGCAAGAGGACCTTCTTCATCAACCTGTGCACTTGGCTCGATCTCCTTTCTTCCACCATTGTGATATTGTCACTCTTAAACAAACCTACATCAAAACCTCAGACAAGTTGATTCTCAATATCTTCTTGGAACATCTTCTCCTTCTCTTCGACCTCCTTATCCATACTTGCAATATCCTCTAGCTTTCTCTGTTGGGCTATATTTGGAGAAGAATTTTCCATGTACTGAAGATACACAATAAATCCAACATCCTTGTGGATCAGAAGGCATTGGTGTTGATCCCTGTGGAAAGGGCAACATGTTCTCTCCTCCTGAATTCCTCATCAATGAGGTTGAACCTGCCTAGCAAAGTTGATCTGGCTTTACTGGTGGCTCCCATGACATCACTATAATGTTCAAATCCATTGACTTCTAAACCTTGCACATGTTTATCATAAAAATATATGTACTCTTTAATTTTATCTTCAAGATTCTCCAATAACTCTTTCAAATCAAAAGGAACATTGAAAATTTCCTTGATATAGCTAAACTTGGAAGAATTTCCAGTTGTGTGTAAGAAATCAAAGAGCCTATCATCAGAAGTCTCCATTGGCTCCTCCTCATCCATTCCTTCCAAAGATAGCTTTCTCTTTGTCATCTTGACCAACAAAAGATTTATCCCTACAAACAAATCAGAATGGTAACAATGTCCAATCAAACGTGATAGAACCATGGAAAGAGGCCTCAAATGCAAACAAATCGCGTTTCACAAGACAAAAGATCGAAATAGGAGAAAATTTTGTATGTGACCGGTGAAACGCGACAATTAGGAAGACATCACTAACTAGAGACATTATTTCGCGTTTCATCGGTCAATAGATTCAAAACACCAAGAGAAACATGAACTATGAATTAATTCTATTAAAACACAGAAATTTGTGATAAAATCCTTTCTGAAATTGCCATGCTCCTTTTGAAAGACACAAAACACATGACATGTGTGATTTTTCAAGTGTTGTTAAAAATTCTTTCTATACTAATCAATGAAATTTTGTTCAGATACTTGTAATAACAAAATTTTGTTACCTATTAGAAATTGTTGAAGTGCTCTTCAAATAGGAAGCAAGGACCTTGAAGACAAATTGAAGTAAAATTTCGGGAGAAAGAAAGACTATCGGAGAAGATGATTTCGAAAATCTTTTATATTAATATTGTGTGTTTAGAGTTTGATCAATTGTCAAACATGTGTTGATAGTTCCAACGAAAAAGTTAACGTAATGATGGCAAAATAAAGGCGACCGCAAATTTCGAGGAAATTTCCAATATTTTCGCACGCATGAAAGGAGACTCTTTTTTCGGGGATAACAATATCTCAAAATATGTGTGCAGGTGTTCCACTTAACACACCGCCAATTAATGCATGTACCATCAATTTTTAGAAAAGCCTCCCAATAAAAGGAAACAACGGCCAAATTTGTTCACATTTCTCAACGGACTTCGCAAAAGACAAAGCAACCCAAAAGAATAGTCTAGAATTGCGACAAAATTGTCGCGTGAAGTCATCCACACCTGGTAAGTATTCCATTTCATGTCTAACAATACTATTTGTTTGCAATTTTTACTATAGTAATTCTAAAATTGAAAGATGCATGGCAAATTTCATGACAAAGTAGCCTGATGTTATAAAAATAGTTTAATGTCACTTTGAAACTTATTTTTATTGCACAAACACAACATTGTCAGGTGAAACGCGATAAGAAGCTTCGGGTCATGGTCATGCAGCACATTTTCATGTTTCACCAGGAGTTTTTTTAAAAATTGGCTTTGATTCGCGCTTCAAAATCCATGTCTGTAAGGTAAGTTGATACTAGTGTGAAAAAGTATCTTTCTTTTCATGTCTTGACATTGCTTCTAGGGTTTTGATAGTATGGAGCTTATAGGTAGTTGTCACTTTTATACTTGTTTTTTTTGTACCAGCATAACATTGTCGTGTGAAACGCGATCAGGGTCTTCGAGTTGTGGTCGTGAAGAACGTATTTTTGTTTCACCAGGCTTATTCACAAAATTGGTTTTAAACGGACTTTTTCTAGCAAAGCGCGAGACAAGGTATGGTTTTCGACACTTTTCCTTTGACTCGCGTTTGAAAAGTTTATGTCTATGATATAACCTAGTGGTAGTATAAATAATTATCTTTCCCTTGATGTTTTATAACATTGCTTCTATGGCTTTAATGGTGTAGAGATTGTAGGTAATTGTTATGGTATTCCTTAGGTTAACGTTTTGTTTTCCTTAGTTTTGTTGATTGTTTTGCTATTTATGTGTTATCTGGTGAAACACAAAAATAACATGCTGCAAGGAGGTCTCTCTTCTCAAACTTGCGTTTCACTGGACAAGAAGTAATATGTCTTTTTTTGGCAGATGGCTAGGACTAAATCGACAGCAAGGAAGGAGAAGATTGATCCTAGGGGTTTAGCATCAAAGATTCATCAATCTTCAAAGCCTCATAAGTGCTCTAGAAAGTCAAAGCCAAAGAGAAAATTTTCTCAAAATGTTAGGTGCCTAAGGAAGATTAGGAAGCCAATAAAGGCTCTAAACAATGCAATTCCAAAGCTGCCTTTTCAAAGGCTTGTCAGGGAGATTTGTGACAAATATAGTTTAGATAGTTTCAGATGGACAAGAACAACCCTTAATTGTATACAGGAAGCCACTGAGGATTTTTTAGTTGAGTTTTTTCAAGATTCCTATATTTGTGCTGCTCATGCTCATAGGCTCACACTCATGGACAAGGACATGGTAATTCTTAGGAGGCTAAGATATAGATTTTCAAAGGTCCTTGAGCCAGTTTCCCTCACTGATGAGAAGACATTTAATATCCCTAATGCACCCAACTAGGAGAAAGAAAGATGATTCTGGTCCCAAGGTTGAGGATGTCACCCATGAGAGGGACAGTAATTAGGGTCAAAAACGCTTCAAAAAATGCACTTTTGTTAATCATGGAATTAAGAAAAGGGCCAAAGAGAGTTTGCCACGTGTGCAAGAATATGGTATTCTTGTCTCCTCTTTTTTGGAGATAGTAGAGTCCACTTCGTGATTCTCTCCTCCTTTTTAGCCAAAATCTCCAATGTCTGACATGTTTTGGTAGTCCCGAAGTCCTTATTTACTTATAAAATCTGACAAATGACATAATAAAGTTGCTGTGAAGTTAATGATGATTTTTTTGAAAGTCGAGAACTTTTTGGCGCCCAATATATTTTCATTAGTCTTCTTAATATTCCTTTTTAGTTCATTTACCTTTCTGAGTGAGCTTCTTTCTCTACTTTTTAGTTCATTCATCTTTCTCGATGAGCTTCTTTCTCTGCGAATTTAATTTAAGTATGACATCCAGAAGGAGCTCTTCTCGTTTAGTAAACTCTTACACTATCTATAGCCACAGAGTTTATGAAAATTGGGAGCCAAAGATCTTTAGTATAAACAATTAGGTTGCCATGCTGCCCTCTTGTAAGGACTCTCACAAGGTGAAAAGAAAAAAGCAAGAGGATATTAAACATCACTGGAAGGGACGTATCATTTCTTTCAAAATTATGCATGAAGGGTGGTTTATCAAACTGTAACATGTTTACATGGCGAAGGATATCCACTTGCCTCCAAACGAGCGTGTTTCACAGCAAACACATTGTAAGACTTGAGTTGATAACATTTTTTTTTTCCATTTAAGCAAGTACTAATAATGAATTCTTGGTTGTAGATATATTTCTATCAACAAGTACGGAATGGCAACCTATGGAAAGCTTAAGTGGAACCTTCCATGCGATTCATAAGGTGTTCACAGACATTACCTATGCTGAGCAGATTGTGGGTTCTTTTATTATGCATGTTTCGTGGATGTGTGGAGGGGAATCATAATCAACTAGTGTGATTACCCTATCCAAAATCAACTCAATACATTGCTTCCTTATCCACCACATATATGAGTTAGGGTAATCTTAACACTACGAGAAAAAATGTAACAAGTTGGTAAACTAAAAAAGGGTCCCTAAAAAAACCAACAATATGAAAGAGACTTACATTCACTCCATCTATCTTGAGTATCTTTGAATCTATTGTCCTCCAGACATTTGAAAAGTACTCTCTTTCCACAAGTATATGTATGACTTTGTGACTTTGCGATGGTATTTATTGTTAGAGAGAGTTATATGGTTTTCTAGGATCAACAATATCCTCATATGTGGTGCCCAAGAAGGTAGTCACGAGCCTGCCAGCATTGCAAATGGAAACATGTAACTAAAATAGACAATCAAATAAAATAAATAATTAATCAAAAAGCAAGCAGTATTCCATTCAACCCACATTCTTCCTTGGCCATGGATACCACTTAAAGAGTTCATGAGGATAATTTCTCTGGTGAGTGTATCCGATGTAATGAAAAAAAATATGGCAGTTGTGATGAAATCAAAATCTTTGAAAGACATTGCTATATTTGAACCAAATCTCGAAAAAAAATTCCATTGATAACAGTGGATCAACAACACACATAATTTTAGAGATTTATTGGCTAAGAGATGCAATCAATGTCCTAAAGCTAATAGCAAAAATAAAGGCGTGTTATTTGCAATCAATAGCACAATTATTCTATATACTAAAAAATTTTAGAGTCAAAATGCCTTATCTTATGCAATAATAAACTACAGAATCTAACAATTAAATATCCTTTTTACAACTAGCATGGACTTGTCCTCATGAGATATGCTATGATAGTCCTCTTCCTCAGAAGTGCAAGAAACATTGATAACCATTTGTCCATTCACCTCACCCATTCTCTTATAATTAATAGATCCAAGTACATCGATTTTTCTCTTGTAAACATCATCCTCGGTACCTTATTCTGCTAATCATATTAAAATCTTTGTTCATTAGGGTGATCTTATGAGCATGAGCAGCAACAATGTAAGGATAATTCATAAAGTCAATAACAAAGTCTTCAACTGCCTCCTAAAGAGAAAGAATTGCTGCAAGCTACCATTTCTTTTGCAAGCCAGTTTTAGTCAACATTCTTGAAAATCTATCAAAAATATCCTTGATTTGTTGGCTAATCAAGTACTCTAGGGGAGATTGGAACCTTGGCAGCTGTCTGCTTTGTCCTTGTTATTACTACTGCTTGAGAAAATGATAGGAAGAGTAATAAAGAACATGAACTTCCTTGAGCAGAAGAGGATCTAGATTGATTTGCTGGTTGATCAAGCACTCTAGGGGAGATTGGAACCTTGGCAATTGTCTACTTTGTCCTTCTAATCATTGTTGCGCCTGAGAATATAACAGGAAGAGTTAAAAAAAACTATTCGCTGGTATGGTCAATACGACATGGAGAGGATAAGTTGATATGATGCGAGAGCAGCAGCAAAGCCAAATTTTCGCAGGGTCCTATTCGCGTTGTATTGGGGAGCAGCTCATACGGCGCAAGCGTGGCAAAGCATAATGTTTGGTACTATACTTCTCGCTCCATATCATGGATGGCCTGATATGGCGCGAGAGTGGCACAACGAAATCTCCGTAGGAGGAGTCCTTGCTCCGTATCGTGGAGGAGTAAACATACGCATGCAAAGTACAATCCCCCTATAATGACTTATTTTTTGTGAGACCTTAATTCCATCAACAAAATTCCAAAAAAAATTCATAAGTTTATTAGGCTTTGAAAAAAAAAAGAAAAATTTTACGATTTTTTTGAGCTCGTTTGCTCTTTTACAACTATTTTTAAGCAAAAATGGCCTAAAAGTGACCCATTTTTGCACCGTATCAGATATGCTATTTTGGGTTATTTTTTGTGTTTTTTTTGTCATTTTTAGGCCATTTTTGCTTAAAAATAGTTGTAAAATAGCAAACGAGCTCAAAAAAATCGTAAAAATTTTCTAAATTTTTTTCAGAGCCTTATAGTCTTATGAAAAAAAAAATTTGAATTTTTTTGATGGATTTAAGGTCTCACAAAAAATAAGTCATTACAAGGGAGGTGTACTTTGCACATGCATGTTTACTCCTTTACGATACGGAGCGAGGAGGACACCTACGGAGATTTTGTTGTGCCACTCTCGCGCCATATCAAGTCATCCACGATATAGAGTGAGAAGTATAGTACCAAACATTATGCTTTGCCATGCTTACGCCGTATGAGTTGCTCCACGATACAGCACGAATATAACCCTGCGAAAATTTGGCTTTGCAGCTCTCGCGTCATATCAACTTATCCTCTCCATGTCGTATCGACCATACCAGTGAATAGTTTTTTTTTATTCTTCCTGTTATATTCTCAGGTGCAACAATGATGACAAGGACAAAGTAGACAATTGTCAAGGTTTCAATCTCCCCTAGAGTACTTGATCAACCAACAAATCAATCTAGATCCTCTTCTGCTCAAGAAAGTTCATGTTATTTATTTATCTAACTTCATTGACTTGTCAAAAGTTCATGTTATTTCATGTAGAGAACTTTGTATAACATCATATAATACTCTTTAAACTATTTTTTTAATAAATATGATCATGAATGCTATAGAGTAAAGGAGATCTATAATCACAAATATTATTTTGATAGTCTTCTTTTTTTTTTAAATTGAGATATATTACATTTGAAAAAAGATATACAAGGATAAAGTATCAATAATGTAGTGATGCTTTCAATTATAAAATCAGTCTGCATTAGAATCAGAGTTCTGAGAGAAAGAAATAGAGTCAAGTCCTTTCTATTTCTTCTTACAAATCAAGGAAAGAGATCTTAAGAGATTTGCTAGGATATGATAGCATGAGTAGTATCATCCCATGACATCAAGCCACCATTTAGGTATTGAAATCTGATAGTGCTAATAAGAATCACAATTGAGGATATTGAAACTTGAAACCCCATAGTGCTAATCATAGTTGAGAGTATGATAAAAAAAAGATTCCCAAGAGCTAATATCAAGTAAGAAGTTGTATCCTTCATATTCTTCGAAGCATCCTGCACACATAAAATCATCTTAGTTCTAAAGTTGGTATGATACACAATATCACTAATACTTCTATCTATTACTTATTTAATGTTTTTTATATTTTAAGAGACAAAATTGAATAATAAACATTTTTAATCTATTACTAGGTAAATATTTTTATCTCCCAAAAATCAAAGTACTTACTTTCTTCTAATTATAATATATTATCCTTGTCTTATCCATTAGCGCTTGCTAAAAAGTTAATATTACAACACTCTATAATGAAGATATTCTATTTTCAAGTGCCAAGATCAAGGTGAAGTTTTTCACTTTCTATTCTATTAGCTTATCCTTAGTATATCTATCCCTACCAATTTGTATAAACACAATGGGACTCTTTTACCCATTTTCTTATGAATCAAATTGAAGAGATTAAAGAAAAAGCTTGGATTTAGTTGAAACAAAATCTTACAGAATGGATGTCTTAGGGGTCGAAGTAAAGATGCAGCTTGGATGTCCCAACCTAGTTGGGTCTACTGAAAACTAACGAGATGATCTCGGCTTAGGTCCATGGAGGACCATATCTCTATAGCTCAATCGGCAAGTAAGTGGTATTGATCCTCTGTGTAGAGACTCTTTTGATTGTTGATCACCTTCTCAAGATTTTGTGAAAGGAGACGAAGGGAGACGAAGGGAGACCAATGCACGCTGCTGGTAAGAACCAGACGTGATTTTGGTGAGAAATTTTATGACAGAGTAAAATCTGCTTTAAGAACTAAGAAACAAAGTGAAGAGGAGAGAACAATGATTCAAATGAATGTAGACGAAAAAAGAAGCGTGATTTTGGTGGGAAACGTGATAGTAGAGTATTCAAAAAGAAATAATAATGGCTGAAAAGTGACCTCTAATATGAGTTAACATCCTTAGGCATTTAATGGCTAACCTCTTAAATGAATAATAAATTCTCTCATTAATCACGTCTGAATGGCCAAATTTGGAGGGTTCATTATTTTAAAACCTCAACTAATTAGTAACTTAATCATTTTCTTACAAGTGCCATTTTTGAAACGTTTTTGGCCCTAATGCAAGGTAACATGAAAAAGAGGAGAAAGCTAAAGAGGAACAAGCAGATAAATGGAGAGAGTATAGGAGGCAAAGGGCTGAAGAAAGAGAAGCAGAGCAACTAGAGCCCTTTGAAAATGAGCTGGCCACCCTTCTTGAAGTAGCTAATCCAGAAGGATTCAATGTGTTTTGTTTTTTACCTGGTGACTTAGGCAAAAGAGCTAAGATTATCTTCTTTAATACTTCCTATGTTCAGATTCTTAAGTATAAAAGAAGAGAAATAAATGACAGTATTATTCTTGCTAGCGTAAGGTATATCCACCCATAATTACTTCTACTTTTTGATACTTTTTTAACAATAATATTTTTATTGTTTATACTCACTATTTCTATGCCTTTTCTAGGTGTGTAATGCATGAGTTTCCTTTGAATGTGCAACAAAAAATTGAGGTTTTTGAACCATCTATCTCACACTTTATGAGGAACGAGCTTAATACAAGTTTTGTTGAGCAGTGGTTCAATCTAATTGACTTCGATACTTTGGAGCTCCTTATAATTCCATATAATGAAAAGTAAGTGATTCAATATTCTATTAGAGTTTTTGAGATTTTATCCTACTAATTTGTTGAGATATGATCACTTTCAGTTCTCATTAGAGCTTGATTGCAATAGACTGTGTGGATAAGCAATGTTTTTTAATCAACTCTATGAAAGGAAGCCATGGAAATGCTAAATGTTTGTTAGTTAAGAAGTGAGATCTTGATATACATCTAAGTAGATATAATATGATGTGAAAACTTACTCTTTTCTTGTCAAGTTGGAATACAAAGGAGCATGATAGTTCAATGTCTTCATTTTGTAAATCCATCCTCACTTGATGTAGCGTACATGATTTTCTGATCTTTAAGATTGCAATAATATCCTCTTTGAACCAAATATCAAGATTCACTATAGGATCTTTGCTAAAATCATCAAGATTCCGATCTAAAGCAACTAGACTACTACCAACAAATTGCCATCGACTATAGTAAAAGCTAAGGATAAAATTTTGAGTAGCAATCATATAGTTACAAGCTATAGAGTCTTGATCTATCTTACATATAATTTTTCCTTCTGTCCTTGTATCCCATCCTTCATCAACAAATTGTATGACATGATCATGTGTTAGTCTCTTCACTGAAAGCATGGTTTTTGTTCTTCTTATCTCCATATTAGAGAAGAAATCAATAAATATATTAATAGGCATAAACAAAGTAACTTTGCTTAGCCTACTTGAGATATTAGATTTTAATGCTTTCTGGATCTTAGAAAATATCTTATATCTATAGCCCTCACTAGTAGCTGGACTTGGAAAAGGCCACTCAAAGCTTGAAAAATGTGGCAAAGGAAGGAGGTTTATTGATCCCCATTGGCAATACCGCATAGAAATAACATAAGAATTGTCATAAAAGAATATTCCATTCTCTACAAGCTCTGTCTTCTTTCTGCCTCTATACATTTCTTCTCCAATTGAACCAAGTATAACATCAATAACATCAACAATAGACTCCACTAGTTGTCATTCCTCAAGATTAGAGGGATAGACATTTACAAGACAAACAAATATTATAATGGAAAAACCTAAACCATGTTTAAGAAATGAAAAACTTTAAGAATCAAATTCTTACAATTTGGTCTATGCATTGGAAGCTTTGAAGATCCAGGTTCCAAACACAACTCTCTATGCATGAACACATGTTGCACTAGTACCTCTTTGATGCTATTCTTATTTGCTCCAAGCTTAAAATCTCGGATTTTGCCCTTCCAAGCAGAGATAAACGAGCTCTCGTGTCTTTGTCTTTTTTCACGTTTTGCTTGTTGCATGGTGATCCAACTACCTTTGCTAATGATAGTAGGAATCCATCTTCCATTAGTTTGAAATTAGTTAAACACTGATATGGATGTGATTTGGGAGCTTGGACGCCTTGTTGAAGGTCGAATTTCTGTATCCATGGTAGGAGAGAGAGAGAGAGAGAGAGAGAGAGAGAGAGAGGACTAGGCTACCACAATGGAGGGAAAAACAATAGATGAATAAAAGAAAGGAGAGAAAAAACTAAGTGCCATGCTTTTGACTAATTTGAATTTAGATTACATCATCCATTATCATTAATCTAGATATATCACTAAATAAAAGTAGCCGAGACTCTATGCCATTAATGCAAAAGATGTCATAATCACGAATATAAGAGACTAAAAATAGATAATAAAAATATAAATTCGTAATATTATTATATTTATATGTTTTTGTAAAATATATATTTTTTAAAAATAGAAGTTTCGTTACGGAGGCTTTGCTCCTATTGGTCTAGAGCACTCTCTCTCCACATCCTAAAAGGCATTTTCGAGACCTCAAAACTCCCCTAATGAGAGTTTAGTTAGTTTTTGGTTAGTTAGTTTAGTTAGTTTTGGTTGTTTATTTAGTTTAGTTCGTTTATTTAGTTAGTTATTTAGTTTATTTAGTTATTTTATTTAGTTTATTTAGTTAGTTATTTAGTTATTTTATTTATTTATTTAGTTTATCTAGTTATTTAGTTAGTTGATTAGATAAGTTAGTTTAAATTGTTTTTGTGTGTTATATATGGATTTAATTATTTAGTTAGTAGTTACTTTAGATTGTGTGTTAGTTACTTTAGATATAGTTTAGGGTTAGTTTGTTTTTTTGTTTTAGTTTATATATGTGTTATGGGTTAGTTAGTTAGTAGGTTTTACCTTAGATTAGTTGCTTAGTTACTTTAGTTATATATGGATTTAGTTATTTAGTTAGTTTTGGTTGTTTATTTAGTTACCTATTTAGTTTATTTAGTTATTTAGTTAGTTTTGGTTGTTTGTGGTTATTTAGTTTAGTTAGTTTATTTGGTTAGTTGATTAGATAAGTTAGTTTAAATTATTTTTATTTATTATCTATCAAATAGTTTGGTTAGTTTGTGGTTAGTTAGTTTAGTTAGTTTTGGTTGTTTATTTAGTTTAGTTAGTCTATTTAGTTAGTTAATTTGGTTATTTGTGGTTATTTAGTTTAGTTAGTTTATTTAGTTAGTTGATTAGATAAGTTAAATAGTAAGTTAATAGTTACTTTAGATTGTGTGTTAGTTACTTTAGATATAGTTTAGGTTACTTTGGTTAGATACGTTAGCTTATTAGATTAGTTAGTTTAAATTGTTATTTTTTATTATCTATCAAATAGTTTAGCTAGATTGATTGGTTAGTTTACGAGAGAGAGAGAGAGAGAGAGAGAGAGAGAGAGAGAGAGAGAGAGAGAGAGAGATTAGTTTAGTTTAGTTAGTTTGTGGTTAATTAGTTTAGTTAGTTTTGGTTGTTTATTTAGTTTAGTTAGTTAGTTATTTAGTTATTTTATTTAGTTGTGTGTCATATATAGATATAGTTTAGGGTTAGTTTATTTTTTATAAGTTAGTAGATAAATTGATGATTGATTAGTAAGCTAGTAGGTTTTACCTTAGATTAGTTGCTTACCTTACTTCGTTTAGTTAGTTTAGTTAATAGGTTACTTTAGTTTAGAGGTTGGTTAGTTAGTGCATTGGTTGGTTGGTTAGGTGTATAGAGAGGGAGAGGGAGAAGCAGAGAGAGAGGGTTAGTTGAACTTTGGCAGTATTAGACATGGGAGTTTTTGTTGTTTCTAAATTTCGAGAATATTTTATATATCCCTCAAGGCTAACGCTGCTTTTTGTCCAGTATGGAGGCTTCTACAGCAAACAAGAATATGTTTGTAGAAGATATTATACAGTGCACTCCTAATGTGCAAATGAATATACACAAAATAAAAAAGGTCACAAGGAAGAAGGCTGTTCGTCGTTGCAGGGCATGATAGTTCCATTGGTTCCTTGAGGTTTATTCGTCACTTGGATGGGATTGAAAAGCAAGTGAAGACACTATTTTGGTATCAAAAAGCTTTGATTTCAATTTCTGAGAACATTGGTGACCGTCTATAAAGGATTGAGAGAATGTTGGAAGAGAAATATGAAGGGCACCTTGCTGATGGAGTAACGATACAGGGTGAGTTAGAAGAGATCAGGGGTTATATAGGTGACATTTATGAACATATCCAGAAAAATTGGTGGCCACATGCTGGATCTTTGAACGATCAAGAGGAGAAGTTGAAAGATATTTTTAATAGTGCAGGTCATATAGAGGATGGAGTATGTGAGTTGATCGCATACAAGAACAAGAGCTTAATTGCATCGAAGAACATTGCTCTTGATGTGCAACTTACTTCTTTGAAAGTCTATCTTAATAGATTTTTAGCAATGTTAACGTAGATGAATCGCCGTGCAGGCTCATCTTCTGGCACTGGAGATCATTACCCTTGATATGCACTAGAGAATGTTGCATCTTTGAAGAGTGGTTCACAATAGTTTTTTGGCAATGTTAACCAGTGCTTCTTTGCTGTGGTTTTCTTGGTATATGTAATTCCTACAAGACTTCTTAAATGAATTGTTTGATGAAAATCTTCATTTTGAAACACATCGTATGTGTCTTGCAAATTATAAAACTACTTTTAAACCATTTTACTAGTCCCTCTTTCTCTCTGTTTCTCTCTCGATTACTAAGCAATTTTGCTAATGTACTTTTGTAACTTAGATTGGATTAGATACATAGAATGATTGCAACTTTGATATGTTGGGACGTTTTGTATAGTTTGGTTTTGCAATTAGGGTACATATGCCTCTCTCTCTCTCTCTCTCTCTCTCTCTCTCTCTCTCTTATACTTAGGTGGCTTATGTGTTCTTTCATGCATTTGGGGTTTGTGGTTGCGAATGTGAGTTGGTAAGTGACTGTATGTCCTATGGGATTGACACCAATAAGTATTTTGAGACTGGGGACACCTTTCTATATAGGACATATTCTTTTCTCTCAAGATTGTGCAAATGTACGTGAATGAAGATCCATTGGCAGAGCCTTTAGACAATGCGTGGTTGATACTTGGTGAGTGCCATGTGTGCATGATAGCACCCATGTGTAGTGTACATATATTATTTCATGCATTTAGGGTTTGTGGTTGCAAATGTGAGTTGGTAAGTTATTGTGTGTCCTATAGATTAGCACCAATAAGTATTTCGAGACTGGGGACACCTTTCTGTATAGGACATGTTTTTTTCTCTCAAGAAGATTGTGCGGATGTACATGAATGAAGATCCATTGGCAGGGCCTTTAAGCAATGCGTGGCTGGTACTTGGTGAGTGCCATGTGTGCATGATAGCACTCATGTGTAGCATATATATATTCTTTCATGCATTTAGGATTTGTGGTTGCAAATGTGTCTATCACTTATGTCTTGACGTTTGGTGTGCAAATAGCTTTGAGATTTGTTTGTTGTGCGACTCTTATGTTCTCTTTGAAGTTAGGTGTAGCCATGGAACAAAGCGAAGCCATAGGAGATATTCCCGACGTAGTGCTTTCGACTCCATTAAATGTAGTGGATTCAGTTGAATTAAACAAAATGGCAACGACATTATCTCTTCAACACTTGCCATCTTGGAGCTATTCGCATGGGTATGAAAGATAGCTTCTTTAATCGTGATTGCATCAAAGTGTTACTATATATATTTTTGGAGATGATTGTTTATATGTTTCATTGCAGCCAACGTATGGGCTTTAATAGTAAGAATGTGCGAAAAATAAAAGAGGTGGCAAGGGGACAAGAGATGCATATTACTAAATGTACAAGAGCTACAAAGATTCGAAGAAACACGAGGGCTACTTGAAGTGCTTCGGACTTTTAAAAACTTGAGGCCAAGATGAATGAGTTGATGGAAATGTAGACAAGTTTATGTGCGCATGTTGATAGTGTCCTTGCCATATACTCAATGAAGTTACATGAACAGACTAAAGGTCTGTATGGTGTTGTATGTGAGACAAAGCACACCGAGGGTGTTCTCCAACAAGTGTCGACTGATCTGGGTGGTGAAGTAAGGGCACTTTCAGCAATTATTTCTAAGACAAGCAGATTAATGAATCTATTGGTGAATGATATGTGAGCTTCAGTTTGGGGGCTTGGAGATGACCATGAACTTGTGATCTGTCAGAGGGGTTGTCGGTTGCCGTTCTTGCAGTTTCAAATGAATGTTAGTAGGTTTAATGCTTTGTTGCAACAATTGAGCCGTCAGATGAACGGTCACATCTGAGGAGACTATATGTGTAACAGATGTGTTGTGGAAGGATCTCTTTATATAACACAAGAATTGCTTAGGTTGGAACTTATAGGTTTGGATTGTCTTGCATATTTTAAAGTGCGTGGGCTAGCACTTTTTATGATAATATATGCTTCCTTTTTGTAAAGCCTATGTGGAATGTGCTAAGATGTGTAACACTTTTGATATAACAAAGCGTATTTGAGTAAAATGTATTGAGTGTGTATGACGTGGTCTCTTTCTTGATATTTACATGGAGTAGATTTGATAGTCCAATGATAGTTGGTATATTTAGATTTGATATATTGCGTACATCGAATGTATGCAATACATTTAGTTTTAAAATCAAACCATGCCTTTGATAAGTGTATTGATAGTCGTTTTTGTAGTTGCATGTTTACTTTCTTTTGTTAGTTAATTGAAATGGATTAATTGTGCATGTATTTATTACCAAGGTTACTTCTATCTTAGCAACCAGGCTCTCTCTATCTCTCTCTCTTTGTCTAATGGGCGAGCGCAGCATCTTTGTAGACAGATACATCGACAGGGTTGTAGGCACTAACTCAAATACGATGGCAGTGGTTTTGTGTCTTGATATTTAATCTTAATATTTAGATATTTAAATATTAAATGTGTCTATATATTGATAACACGTTTTGTGGCCAAGTGATCAATATGGGATGTTTGCATCGAGCAACTGGCAGAGACTGTGTTGCGTGTTTGTAGGGACATGCTTACATCCACGAGGTATGAGCGACGGCAAGTTGCTAGACTCAAGGCTCGGAAAGGGATTTTCAATCGTGGTAGATCCATTCATAGAGATATTGAAAACCTGGCGTTCCATCAGGAGATTCTAAGTGGTCATCATGAACTAGGCCAACCATAGTTTGGTATAGATGTGGCTAATATTTTGCCATCACCGGATAGAACCATTAGGGGATTTCAAGCCCCATGACAATTTGGTGTGGATTTGACGAATGCTTTCCCATCAATGGGTGGTTACAGTGGTCTTAATCATGTGATTTTTGAGTCACACGTTAATAATGTTTCAATGTCTAAGTGCCAACATGGGAAAAATCTTAATGGAGTGGTTTGTGAGAGTGTGTCTCACCGTGTTGAATTTGTAAATGGGGATAATGAGCCAGTTGAACAGCATGTTGGTTTAGATTTTGGAAATCACCACAATGTGGAAAATTCCATGGCTAATGAGTCACGTGTTCATAATATTGCTGTTTTTTATCCCCAAAGTGGTGGATTGTGCTTCATTTTAAATGCTTTGCCAGCAACAAACATTCACCCAGCAACGTCAATACTACTATTTCAAGAGCTGG
This sequence comes from Lygodium microphyllum, assembly GCF_053477565.2. NCBI lineage: Eukaryota > Viridiplantae > Streptophyta > Polypodiopsida > Schizaeales > Lygodiaceae > Lygodium > Lygodium microphyllum. The sequence goes on from NC_141143.1 coordinate 50,327,573, forward strand.
ATGTGCATTCCATGGGGAGTCTTTATGTGGTGTGTGAAAGGTGTTCAGCTAAGTTGTGGAGATGCAAGACTCGGGTGCAAGGGTCAATTTTGTTTAGAAGGCACTATTGTCAAAATGAAAAAGTAATGTTGCCACCATTGCAACATCCACCACAGCCCATTGCATGATTTGTTGCATGGTATGCACCCTCAGAGTAGGATATTTAAAGACAACATGCGAGCATACAACATTGCTCTTGCATTTGTATCGCTCGGAGCTAATGTTGACGAGGTACATGTTATCGGGAATGGCTACACTTTCAGAGTGCATGGCTATGTTTATCACTGTATATGTACTTTGCTTCCTAATGTGCAGCGTCAAGAAAGGCCAAGATTTGCACAACTCTATGTTTATGATATCGAGCATGAGTTGCTTAATAGGTGGGGGTTATGCATGATTTATTACCAAATTTTCTAGGGGAGCTTCAATGTATGATGCATCGACACAACATATATGCACATCCTTTTAGGTCAATGGATTTGCAATTGCAAAATAATCCCATGCAAGAACTAAGAATGAGTATTTTTGGTATTCAAAGAACCATTAAACAATACTCTGCTCCTGCAGCAACTGAGGTTGCAGCTATCATGCCAGGACAAGGTGACGAGGGTACTCTTGATCGTCGGGATATTCATATTTATACTCGAGGAGGTCGATGTGTTGCTATTTCAAACTTGCATAGAGCATATATACCAATGCTATATGTCCTCCTTTTTCCTATGGGAGATGATGGTTGGCATGTAAAGGTTCCCTACAGTAATGTTAGTGTTCCTGTTAACATATATGAATTGTCCAATAAAAATTGTGTTACCTAGATGTAGTTTTATGCATTCCATCTTCAAGTGTACGAAAATATTGAGGTGTGCATATTGCGTGTTGGTCGACTATTGCAACAATTTATTGTTGATGCTTATTGTAGTATAGAGCAGTGCAGGTTAACTTGGTGTCGCCAGAATCAATCAGTGTTGCAATCGGAGGCCTACAAAGACTTGGCAAACATGGTAGGGGCAAACGATAATGGGCCAATGCAAATTGTTGGTGCCTCTGTTGGCAAGCAGATAGTTTTACTGTCGTCATTCACAAGTGGGCCAAGGCACATGTATCAATTATATCAAGATGCCATGGCTATAATGCGATGTAAGGGAAAACTTGACCTTTTTATAGCAATGACATGCAATCCAAAGTGGTTGGAGATAACTAATGCTTTATTGCCTGGGCAAAGTGCTTATAACCGTACGGATTTAACTGCTCGTGTGTTTCATAAAAAGCATGTTGATTTAATGTATACATTGTTGTGAAAAGATCTCTTTGGAAAGGTTGCAAGCTATGTTACTGTGATTAAATTCCAAAAGAGGAGGCTACTACATTCTCATACTTTGCTAATTTTAGAGCCGTCTTTTAAACCTTCTGAAGCATGTCACTATGATAGACTGGTTTGTACTGAGTTGCCCAATAGAGTTAAGCTTCCAACCTTATTTGAGACAATTTCAAAGTGCAACATTCATGGTCCTTGCGGAGGATTGAACCCGAAGAGTCCCTATATGGACAAGGGTAGATGTACTAAAGATTACCCGCAAAAATTAGTAGGCATGACAATGGTTGATAGTTCTGGCTATCCCATTTATCGAAGACGAGATGATGGAAACTCCGTGATCATAAATGGTAATGTTATTGATAATCAATGGATTGTTCCATATAATCCATTCTTGAGTAAGAAATACAATGCACACACAAATGTGGAGGTGTGCTCGACAATTGCGATTGTTAAGTATTTGTATAAGTATATGTACAAGGGGCATGACCGTGCAACCGTAAAATTTTCTGTTGGGGTTGATTCAGTCCGGAATGGTGGCGATGTTCACGAGGTGGACAAGATACAAAGTTATTTGGATGCACGATATGTTTCTGCCTCTGAGGCATGTTGGCGGATCTATGATTATGCATTGCACGATGAAAAGCCTAATATACAACATTTACAGATACACTTACCTGGTGAAAACTATGTAGTGTTTCGGGATACAGATAGTATACCAGATGTTGTGCGGAATGAAGACCTCCACAAAACTACTCTTACTGAATGGTTTGTGTGCAACCGCATTCATCCAGAGGCTAGGACTATTTGCTATCAGGACTTTCCAGTGTATTGGGTGTGGAATGCACTACATAAGATGTGGCCTAGAAAAAAGCGTGGGAATACATGTTGTCGGATGTATTTTGTGATGCCTACCTGTGGTGAGCTCTACTATTTGTGGATGCTTTTAATAAAGTGTCGGGGATGTACTTCTTTTGAAGACTTGCGTACTGTTGATAGTGTGATCTATGATACTTTTAGGGATGCTTGCATTACAAGGGGCATGCTGGAGAGCGATGATGAATATGTTGTGTGCTTAGAAGAAGTTACCTATGTGCAAACTGGTGCTCAACTCTGAACTTTGTTTGTTGCAATTTTGGTCTTTTGTGAGCCAACTCAGCCTGGCCATCTATGGGAAAGATTTTTTATGCCAATGGTAGAGGATATCATGTATAGATTGCAGCTACAACACGTGCACGCCTCTCTTGGTGTTCTGCAACATGAGGCATCTAACATGGCTTTGTTGCATATGCAAGACCTTTTACGTCATGTAGGACGAAGACTCCGTGATTTTGATGGGTTGCCTGAACCTCATCAACCAAACTCACAACTGCATGCTAACCCTCTTTTGCAAGATGAATATGCATACAACATATCAGAACAGCATAGGGTTTTTGAATCCATGGAGGGAATGTTGAATGAAGGACAAAGAATTACCTTTAGAGTAGTCATGGATGTTGTTGATACAGGTACTGGGGATGTATTCTTTTTTAATGGTCCTGGTGGGTCTGGGAAAACTTTCATATACAAATGTTTACTTGCAAAGATACACAGTGGCGGTCGTATAGCGTTGGCAATATCATCATGTAGCATTGTTGCCTTGCTTTTGCCAGGTGGTCGTACAACTCACTCGTGGTTTAGAATCCCAATAGAATTAAATAATCGATCCACTTGCAATATTCCTGTTCAAAGTGACCTTGCTTGGTTATTGAGACAAATGAGCCTTATTTTGTAGGATGAGGCTCTTATGACCCATTGATATGCCTTCGAAGTGGTTGATAGAACTCTAAGAGATGTTATGAGCTGTGATAAGCCATTTGGTGGAAAAGTTGTTTTGTTTGGGGGGGATTTTAGACAGGTCTTGCCGGTTGTGGTAAAGGGAACACGCGAGGATATTATTAATGATGCATTGTGTTACTCTGATTTATGGCATTACATAAGGGTGGTAAGGCTATCTGGCAATATGCGAGTGTCAACAACTGGTAGTGTGGTGGACAATGGGTTCATCTATTGGATTCAAGAAATAGGGAATGGAGTGGGTGTTACCGAAAGTTGTGATAAGTTGTGTATTCCACCTAGGATGGTATTAAAAGAGCAATCTATCGAAACACTGATTGATAAAGTCTACAGTGACGTATCCAATGTGGGTGACTACACGTATTTTAGTGAGCTGGCTAAACTTGCCTTGCGGAATACAGAGGTGGCTACTTTGAATGATCGTACATTGCAACTAATGCCAGGGGAGGTCAAACAGTATTATAGTGCAGATTCAATTGCAGAGACCGACGACTCATTTTTGTACTCTGTTGAGTATTTAAATACATTGGACCTTGGAGGTGAATTTCCTTCTCATTTATTGCTGCTGAATATAAATGCACCTATTATTCTTCTTAGAAACCTAAATCTAGGAAGGGGTATGTGTAATGGTACGCGATTGATATGTGGAGCTTTTCAGTGATAGATGCCCGGATTACTTTTGTTTCGAATGCTACACAATTGTCATTTATGAAACGAAAACAGTTTCCCATCAAGTTGGCATTCGCTATGACAATCAACAAGTCACAGGGACAAACTTTGTTCATTGTTGGGCTTTATCTAAAGGCACCAGTATTTACACATGGTCAGTTGTATGTTGCATTTTCAAGGGTAAAATCTTCGCATAGTATGAAATTGCTATTGGGTGAAGAGAATGGAGATATAACCACAAACATTGTATACAAGGATGTTCTTCGAAATGTACAATAATGTGCATTGCTTTCTTTGCGCAGATATTATTGACAACCGTGTAAAACACTGGTTTTGCATATATGTGAATTGCTCTCTGTTGCTTTCTTTGTGGAGATATAGTTATTGATGACCATGCAGGGACGGTTTTGCATGTGTGAATTGCTCTGTGCCCTGTTTGGTTGGCATATACTCTCTTGAAAGTATATTTTTTTCATATTTCACTATTCATTTAACTTTTGTAAATGCCTACCCTAGAGTGACACTATTACGCAGCTTCTAACTATCAAAAATAGCTACATTGCACATTACTCATTGTAGCTTTTGATGATATCATAAGGATACTTGCAAGGGTTATCGAGCATTTATATGATGATGTTAATATCGACATCAAGCTCCCAGTTTTTATTGAAGTTGTGCATTGTGGATACACGCAATGTTTTCGAGTGCATGTATACGAGATTGACCATAAGAAGAGATTTCAATGCTCTCATATTGGTGCGCAGATCGGACGCAGATAGCTCACGTGGTGAATCCTGGAAGGTCCCCAAGAACAAAGTACTCTACTTTTTAGCACAAAAACCCATGTAAAAGCAAGCACGACATGAGACAAGAGACAAATTGGGTTCAATCTCCCCCATGCCTTGTGTGAGCGCTTCACAAAGCATGTATTTAATGTATATTTCCAATCTTCATGCTCAAAAATAGCCCAATTACAAAAATATGACAAGCTTTTAGCTTTTGAGTTTGCTTTCTACCAAAAATAGAAAAATAAAGCTAATGGACGGTGCCCATAGAGTCTGGCACGCCCAATCTCAATGTCCAAATAGAAATAACACATCCAGGCGCATAAGCGCATACAAAATAATAATAAATAATCGATGTCTCTATAGACATAACAAAATATAGGCGTGGCGCCTATCAAAATATAGTCCAAAGGTCGAAAAACCCGCTAGACTCCAATGCTTTCCTCCGCCACTGCTGCTATCTCTACACATCAACTGAAGCATTCACAATCGTTAGTAAAATAACACAATTAAACCGACAAAAGTGAATACCTGGCAGTCTTCAGCTACATAAATAAATCAACTGGTTAGAAATAAATCCTAACCTTAATTTATTACGAGTGCGCACTCTAAACTCATAAACGTTTATTAATTTAATATGCATTTTGCGGAATCACCCGCTATGGAATCACCCATGTACACACTAAATTAATGAAACGCCCGAAAAGGACAGGCGTCCCCATCAACTTCTCGCACAAAGAATCATCTTTGCGTATGAGCCCCGGTCATCTAAGTTTACGGAATCCACCGTAAAACCTCACGGAATCCACCATGGAATATGCCTCCTGGCATCATACCCCCGGGGTGGGATAGCAATTGACCTCAATTGCTATTAGCTCAATGTGGAGCTAACACAGTGGGAAAAGCATTTAAGTCTCTAGCGTGCATCCATTGTGCTTCCTCTACATGATGGTTCTTAAATTTCACTAGATATCTAGAATACCTTCGACCAGTTCTAGTTGTCATGTAGTCAGTGTCTATGATGGCTTCTGGTTCAAGTATTTCAATCTCTTCTTCTAGTAAAGGTGGGTTTTCATAGACAGGGTGGATAGGTAATTGTCCTCTAAATGGTCTCAATAAACTAATATGAAATGTATTATGAATTTTCCAATGTGATGGTAGTTCTAACTTGAATGCATTGTCATTAATCTTGTGAATGATTCTAAATGGTCCGTAGAATCTAGGGGCTAATTTAACAACTGGATGTCTATCTACACTTTGCAGTCTACGCTTTTCTATTCTAAGCCAAACATAATCATCAACTTTGAAATTCATGGCTTGTCTTTTCTTGTTGGCTTGTTTGGTATATGATTGTTGGGCTTTAGCAATCATATCCTTGACCTCATCAAAAATAGTGTTATACATAACAGCAATATCATCGGCACTTTGTATTCTATTAGACAAAGAGGCAACATGTGTAGATAATCTATATCCATAAATAACTTCAAAATGTGCTTTCTTTGTAGATGTGTGCGGTGTATTGTTATATGCAAACTGTAATAAATGTAAATGAGTATCCCATGTCTGAGGTTTAGAGATAGTGTATGCACGTAAAAGATCTAGAATAGTGCTATTTGTGGCTTCTGTTTGTCCATTTGTTTCTGGATGAAATGCAGATGAAAAATCAATCTTTGTGCCTAGATTTGCAAACAGTGTAATCCAGAAATTATTACAAAATCTAGAATCTCTATCTGAAATAATCACTTTCGGCAATCCATGGTTAGTAAAAACAGTTTTCAAAAATAACTGTGCTGCTTGTGATGCTGTTAAAGTTTTCTTACATGCAATGAAATATGCTTGCTTACTAAATCTATCTACAATTATCCAAATCATGTCATGGTTAGATTTAGTATTTGGTAAACCAGTAATGAAATCCATAGATATATGTTCCCAAGGTTTAGATGGAATAGACAAAGGCATTAATAACCCATACTGTTTACCATGATGTCTTTTTATTCTTTGACAAATCAGACATTCAGAGACAAAATTAGATACATCTGCATCCATATGCGGCCAATAAAAATCTTCAGTTAACATGCGTAATGTAGAAATGATACCTCTATGACCTTGATATGGGGGACAATGAATTTCATTTAAAACAAAAGATCGGAATGGAATAGTAACACACAGTCTCTTTTCAAAGAACATGAATCCATCATTATATGACAATGAATCAATAGGAATGAAATTATTTTGAACTAATTTTTGCCAATCAGAATGAAAAGTAATATCCTGGTGATATGTGCCTTTCATAGCAATTAAAGAATCAAAAGATATGATAGAAATGTTATGAATTGCAGGTCTTCTACTCAATACATCAGCAACTACATTTTCTTTTCCAGGTTGGTATTGAATGATAGGATGTAAACTTTGAATGAATGAAGCCCATTTGATATGACGGTCAGAAATTTGAGGTTGGCTAAGTAGATGTCTAATGCTTTGCTGGTCGGTCTTTATCATGAATTCTGAACCCATTAAATAATGCTTCCATTGTTTTAATGCTTGTACAACTGCTAAGAGTTCCTTGTCATAAGTGGAATATTTAAGCTCAGAGGGTTTCAGCTTAGAACTAGAATATGCTATTGGATGGTTGTCTTGCATTAGCACGGCTCCTATTCCTGATCCGCTAGCATCGGTCACAACTAGAAAGAATGGTCTGTTAAAGTCAGGCAATTGTAGGACAGGGGCATTGGTCAATGCACGTTTGAGTAAATCAAAGGATTTCTGCTGATTTTCAGTCCATTGGTAAACAATGCCTTTCTTAAGAAGTTTGGTCAGTGGTAAAGCAAGTAAGGAGAAATTACGTACAAACTTCCTATAGAAACTAGCAAGACGTATTTACTCCAACAACACGATCGTGAGCCTATTCCACAGTATACAGAGCATTTTTGGAATACACTCCTACAGCTACGCATGCTTGAAGACGTACCAGAGACGATACATAAGCGGAAGTATATGTCTGGACTTCTTGGACATTACTACGCTGAGGTGAACATGTTCAAGCCTGCTACCCTTGAAGACGCCATCTCCTTAGCTCACGACACTGAAGATAAGTTACGTGGAAGAGATCGATGACCACAGCCATTCCAAGCAAACGGTAATTATGGATCTAAACAATTCAATTCAAATTTCAGAAGGTTTAATCCAGGTCGTTTTTCATCACCATCTTTCCGCAAGAATTGGCCTAAACCACCTGCATTACCATCTACTGTCAATCCAAATCCTAAGTCTATTCCACAAGCAAATCCAAATATACCCAGACTCCCAGCCATTGCAAATAATGTGACCAAAGCCAAGCCCATCGTATGCTACAAGTGCCACCAGCCAGGGCATCTCGCAGCAAATTGTCACTCAAAGAAGCCATCAGCACATATCAACTACCTTGGAGCTATGGACGAAGACGAGCATGAGGATATGCCGGATTTCACTAAAGAAGAAGATGATCCTACTACTACTTCCGACACTTTACCAGGTATGCCTACTTTACATTCATTGTTGACTATGAAATGTATGGTGCATGGAAAAGAAAGAACTATATTGCATGATGACGGTAGTACGCATGACTTTATTTCAGCAAAATTGGTAAAGGAATTGAAATTGCATACAGTATCTACGCACTATCGCATAAAAGCTGCATTTTTAGGCACTAGGTACAATGGCACACAAGAAGTTCAAGATTTAGAAATTCAAATTGGTCCATATATTGAAAGAAGAAATTTCTTAGTTGTCCCATTACAGTCTAGCGACATTATTCTAGGAATGCCATGGAGACACCAACATAATCCCAATATAGATTATTCCACACACACAATGAATATTAATTTTCAAGGAAAATCTATTACATTATTTGGTATGCATGCATCTCATATGTTTCCACTGCTTTCGCATACTCAAGCAAAACGTGCACTACGCAAGAATACTAAATCATCTCATTTGGGTGAATGAATTGCATGCAAAGGAAAATCATATGCACCCTAGGCATAATGAATTTCTTGCATATTTTAAGGACTGTTTTGCAGAAGACCTACCACCAGGTTTACCTCCATCACGTCCAGAAGACCATAAAATTGACCTAATACCTGGCACACAACCACCTTGCAAAGCCCCATATAGGCACAATCAAATAGAGCAAAAAGAAATCCAGAGTCAAGTAGAAGAATTACTAAATAGAGGCTTAATTCGACCTAGCAGTTCTCCATTCGGTGCACCTGTGCTCTTAGTCAAGAAAAAGAATAATACTTATCGGATGTGTATTGACTACCGAGCATTAAACAAGATCACTGTAAAGAATAGGTATCCTATACCTAGAGTTGATGACTGGTGCGCAGATCGGACGCAGATAGCTCACGTGGTGAATCCTGGAAGGTCCCCAAGAACAAAGTACTCTACTTTTTAGCACAAAAACCCATGTAAAAGCAAGCACGACATGAGACAAGAAACAAATTGGGTTCAATCTCCCCCATGCCTTGTGTGAGCACTTCACAAAGCATGTATTTAATGTATATTTCCAATCTTCATGCTCAAAAATAGCCCAATTACAAAAATATGACAAGCTTTTAGCTTTTGAGTTTGCTTTCTACAAAAAATAGGAAAATAAAGCTAATGGACGGTGCCCATAGAGTCTGGCACGCCCAATCTCAATGTCCAAATAGAAATAACATATCCAGGCGCATAAGCGCATACAAAATAATAATAAATAATCGATGTCTCTATAGACATAACAAAATATAGGCGTGGCGCCTATCAAAATATAGTCCAAAGGTCGAAAAACCCGCTAGACTCCAATGCTTTCCTCCGCCACTGTTGCTATCTCTACACATCAACTAAAGCATTCACAATCGTTAGTAAAATAACACAATTAAACCGACAAAAGTGAATACCTAGCAGTCTTCAGCTACATAAATAAATCAACTGGTTAGAAATAAATCCTAACCTTAATTTATTACGAGTGCGCACTCTAAACTCATAAACGTTTATTAATTTAATATGCATTTTGCGGAATCACCCGCTATGGAATCACCCATGTACACACTAAATTAATGAAACGCCCGAAAAGGACAGGCATCCCCATCAACTTCTCGCACAAAGAATCCTCTTTGCGTATGAGCCCCGGTCATCTAAGTTTACGGAATCCACCGTAAAACCTCACGGAATCCACCGTGGAATATGCCTCCTGGCATCACATATTGATAAGATACCAAGACATTGGTTCAAGTATGGGTTCAAGGATTTGGGTTATTTTGTGACACTGCATCAACGCTTGTCAGTACCTACGGAGTGGTTCTCAAATGTTCGACCAAGTATTATTATTGTTGGGATGGAATGATCTTTGTTAGTTATTCCATATACTTATATTGTAAATTTTGTTCCAATGCAGGTGGTAAAGAGAAAGGTAGAACCGTTGCATCGCCCATGCGATTACCAATGGAAACTGTGGGATCGTTCCCTGCTTCATCTTCATATATTTTGCTCAAGGAGAAGGATTTTGTTAATGATTTCTCAAAGAAAATGAAGCTTTCTTTCTACTAGGCGTCTTGGAGACAGTCTTTTTTTGTTGGCATCAACCATTTGCCTATGGTACTTGGAAACACGTTGATATCTTATACTTGGCCTTTGTGGCTTCATTTTGACTAGGTCTCATATAAAAATTATTTTTGTGGTGTTTGGTCTTTGTCTCATTTATGACCCATTTTAGTGTAACGTTGTTCCATATGCTTATATTGTGATTTTTGTTCCAATGTAGGTGGTAAGACCATTGCATCGCCCATGCGATTACCAATGGAAACTATGGGATCATTCCCGGCTTCGCCTTCTCATATTTTGCTCAACGAGGAAGATTTTGTTAATGATTAGTCAAAGAAGAGGAACCTTTGTTTCTATTAGGCATCTTCGAGACATTGTCTTTTTTTGTTGGCATCAGCCATTTGCCTATGGTGCTTAAAAACACTTGTGTGCCTTATACTTGGCCTTTATGGCTTCGTTTTCACTAGGTCTCTTATAGAAATTCTTTTTGTGGTACTTGGTCTTTGTTTCAATTATGACCCGTTTCAGTATTACGTTGTTTCTAATTATCACATGTGCAAGCATATGATTGCTTACATTGATGTCAAGAGAAATGTTTGTAAGTATGGTGCATAGAAGAGATTGTTTGTAAGTGTGGTACATTGATGTCGAGAGGAATGTAAGTCTGGCATTTTGTGTTACAAATTTTTTTTAACTACTTTTGGTTAAGTTTGGTGTGTGTATGTGAGACAGAGAGAGAGTGCTTAGAGAGAATGGGGGGGAGGGGGGAGAGAGAGAGAGTTAGAGAGAGAAAGAGAAATAAATCATATTGAAAATGGAGAGGGAAAATAGGAGGGAGGATTATTGAGCGAAGTTGCCGTGCAATAGCACGACAACTTCGCATGGCACTTCGCCTTTGCGTGCGAAGTTGTCACGAAGCGGCCTAGCGTTCCGAGAATGCTAGTTATGTATTACAATGAGAAAAGGTTACATATGAACATTTATCCAAAAGGCAAGTTTGCAAAGCTACGGCGAAGCGGCCTAGCATTCCGCATATTACAATGAGGAAAGGTTGCATATGAACATTTAGCCGAAAGGCAAGTTTGAGGAGTAGCCACAAGAAGACCTTGGGACAGATCATAAAATGTGTTGGAGATTGTAGGAGCAAAAACCCACTGTATGGGTTTGTTTACAAGGCTATAGAATATTTACATACTGATGAATTTGTCATAAAGTAAGCATTCAGGTTGGTAGATTAGTAGTGTCATGTTGCTTCTTTGATGACAATCAACACAAAGACAAAGTCCATGTTAAGAACAATGATAGCCAGGCACCCTTTGATCAAAGTCAAAGTCCATGTTAAGAGCAATGATAGCCAGGCACCCTTTGATCAAAGTCAAAGTCCATGTTAAGAGCAATGATAGCAAGGCATCCTTTGATCAAAGTCAGTCCATGTTAAGAGCAACAATAGCAATGCATATGGTGCTTCTTTGATGACAATCAACACAAAGACGAAGTCCATGTTAAGAGCAATGATAGCCAAGCACCCTTTGATCAAAGTCAAAGTCCATGTTAAGAGCAACAATAGCAATGCATATGTTGCTTCTTTGATGACAATCAACACAAAGACAAAGTCCATGTTAAGAGCAATGATAGCCAGGCACCCTTTGATCAAAATCAAAGTCCATGTTAAGAGCAACAATAGCAATGCATACTTTAATCCGAGCAACACATTCATCTTGTCACACCTTCCTCTTGATGGCAACTTCCTTACCAGCCTACATATAGTCTTTTTTTTGCTCAAGCCCCTTTAAAGTAACTTCATTCCTTTGTAGCCCAAAGAAAATAGACTCTAATGAAGATCCAAATTCCTATTTGAAGCCCATTAGCCTCCCCAAGCAATTACTCTCTCCAATTTAACTATACAAGATGAAAGGGTTTCATGATCACCTATATAAAACTCTTAAGATTTCTGTATTACACTTGCAATGTTAAGTTTTCGATCTCACTTTTACATCCAGCACATTTACCTTTTCCCAATACGCAACTTGGCAGCCCGTTATCCTATCCACACACCTTATGTAGAATGAGCCACAGTGACGCTGATTATTTAACAAGGATATTGGGTGACCATGTATTAAAACCTAAATTTCCATTGCCATTTATTCTAGTTAAGGTACCATTTATCAGAGTTTTTTAATGGACATTTTATTTGGTTAATTACAGGGAAATTGAGCAAGGGTATCTAGCAGGAGATGGCTTTGTCAAAGATTGGCGGGTTCTAAAGATTTATCCTTTGCGAGAGTACAATGCCATCCAATACCATCTCTTTCGATTGTTTCCAAATTTTCCCATCTACCATTATCATAGCCCGAAAGAAAAGAAAATTTTCCCATCTACATGTCTTCCCACAGTTGCATCCCTGTCTTGTACATTCTCCACCCTTGTCCAAACCATATCCGCCAGGGGAGGCTGACCCGGATGGAGTCAGGCAAGAAAACCACGTGAGAGTTTTGTTGGTATTGGAAACTCCCCATTCTCCAGCCGAACACCAGAAATGTTGTGCAACCCTAAAACGCAAACAAGTTAGCTTTTGAAAGATTGCGAACTCCAACGAAGAAGACGGATATGTGGTCGCAAACTACAGTTGCAAGCTTCAAAAACCCCAAGAAGCGTCGTTGAATATACAGCTTCAAGCTTGGACAGAAAGAAATTAATTGTAAAATCGGTTTTAAAAAGTGGAGCGCCCAGGAGATTTCGGTTCGTTTTGCTTGCCGCTTCGCAATACATTGTATTATATAACAGAATACTACTGGCATTACTGCTCTAGCGCGGGAAAATACGAATTCACAAAAACGTTAAGCGCTTCAGGCGAAAGCGAGGCCTGTGCCAAGTTTGTACAGCAAAAAGGGGTTTCTGGCACAAGACCTAGTTTGGGGGGGCAGACACAGGCTATCTATCGGGATTACATTGTGGGCGATGTTTTACTTGCAAGCAACTTACAAGAGGCAAAAAGGGGGAAGTGTCCGGGGTTCCAGGGAATAAGCAGGGAGCATCTTTCTCCAGCTGGAGCATCTTCTAGCGACTGTCAAAAACTTTTACACGACCAAAAAAGAATGCGTTTTTTCCTCATAATCTTCTCCTGGAGCATGCAGAACGAAACACAGAGAGAGAGAGAGAGAGAGAGAGAGAGAAAGAATCTAAAGCATGCGATCAGACAAAGCGGGCAGACGGCGGAAGAAGTTCATGTGGACGCCGGGCATCTTGTCGCGGAAGCGGGGATGGCGGAGGACGTAGAAGCCGAAGAGGACGGCGACGACGCGGAAGGGGGTGACATAGAGCACGACAGCAGCCAGCAGGCAGAAGAGGATGAACAGGAAGGTGGCACGCGGATCCCGCCACGACAGCAGCGCCTGCAGACGCTCCCCCTGCGTCGCCATGTCCCCCAGCACCGTCTGGATGCGCCCCGACACCGCCCGCAGCCGGTCGTACCTCGCCCTCACCACCTCCTGCGGCTTCGACGTCGGGATGCTGTCGAACTCCTCGTCCAGCTCATCCGGCTCCGCCGCGTCCGCGTGCGACAGGCGCGGGTCCATGTGCGGCGGGTGCCGTGCCCGGAAGCGGTAGTGCCACGCACCGATCAGGAACATGTACAGGAAGAGCGTTGGCAGGATGAGCTCCGGGTAGCAGATGAGGATCAACAGCAGGAAGTGCACCAGCACGGACGTCACCGGATTCTTCCACTGGCAGATGTCGTTGAACCAGCGCCCCACGGCAATCATGCCCGCGAGCACGTTCAGAATGCGGAACCAATTGGCCTTACTGCGCCGCATACTCCACATGTTGCTGTCCACATCCAGCATGTACTGCACCACCTCCTGCCGGAACGGCGGCTCCGCCCGCCCCAGCCGCAGCGCCACTATCCGCATGGCGGCATTCCGCAAGCTCTCCAGCTGCGCCACCCCGAGTGGGTGCAGGTAGTGCATCTTCGGCAGCAGAGGCCTGGTGTAGCACCCTATCACGTTCATCCACGACGACGACGAGAACCTCACCGCCAGCTCCAGCTCCCCCATCTTCTTCACCCCGGACGGCTGCAGCAGTAGCAGCGGGTAAGAGTGCGTGTACACGCGGTCGCTCTCCAGCGTCGACAGCCGAATGCGCACCTTGCCTATCCTCGCGTCCTTGGCCCCGCCACCCGCCTTCTGCTGCTGCTGCGTCTGATCCCCGTTCATCACATGCAGGTGCGAGTTGTCGAACACCCCCACCGTCAGCACCGTGCACGGATCGTAGACCTCCCAAGTGTACTGCTCGTTCCAGCGGGGCGCAAAGCTATCAACTATAGTGCGGGAGCGCACCCACTTCTGTCCATACTTCGCCACCACGTAGGCATCCGCAGTGCCGCGCCCGTCCTTGTTCTTCGTGGGCAGCAAGCCTGACGCACTAAGAATCCCCAGCTCCAGCACACCGATAGGGGGCTTCCAGAGTTGCTTAGCACTGGGGCGCATGTCACTGCTGTAGTGAGTAGACTCATCCAACACGTGGTAGCCACCGTCGAGACAGACTCTGAGATGAATTCTGCTCATGAATTTGCCACTATCTTTGGGTTTAGGAGTGTTACCGGCTTGCCCAACCGCATCAGCAGGTTTGGTGTCTTGTGTATTGATGTTGTGCTTTTCGAGGTTGTACCAGCGGGACGTGACTTGGCGATGGTCCACGCGGCGCTCGATGGAGTTGATGTGAATCTGGACACGACCCACCACCTGGTCCTTGTTGGCGCCCACCCTGTCCTCGACCATGAGGACGAGCTGGTCCTCGAAGGGCTCCGCCGCCACGAACATGAGGTCCTCGTTCCAGAAGGGGTTGCTGGAGCGATTGCTGGCGGGGCGCGTGCGGGCGGCCTGGAAACCCAGAGTCACCCTCACGCTCACCTCCGGAAGCCTGTTCTTATCCCCCGGCAGGACTAGATCCTGGGCCTCGATCACATTCACCCGCAAGTACCACAGCTTGGGCGACAGATACACCTTAGAGCGCGCCGCCGGATGGCCGCCGGAGTCCGACTGCCACGCCTCCGGAAACGCCTCGTCAGCCTGCGTGCCACGCCACACGGACACCATAATCTCGCCCAGATTCGCATTCCCGCCTTTCTTTCCCTCCAGCTTGTACCACTGCGGGGCCAGCGGACTGTCTGGCGGCACCCGGGTGGGCACCTCCGCGATCTCAAATGCCACGTACCCCAAAAAGTCATCCTTGAGAGTATCTTTGTCTTTCACGCTCAGCTCCAGGAGCGGAGCTTGGAACTTGTCTTTCCCAAAGGCAAATACTTGGTTCCACTCAGGGTGGAGAGACTTGTCAATAACACGAGTTTTGGCAGTGAGATTACCGACCTTAACCAGTACGTAGGGGTCTGAGCTTCCCGTGATGTCCTTGGCCTGGAGGCCCTTGGCCTTGACTACTTTGACGTAGAGGAACTCCATTCGCTCCACCAAGTCGTAGGTGCTGGTTTTCTCTCCATGATGCAGTATGCTGGCCCGCTTGGCAGTGGCGGCAAGCTTAGGGTTGGTTTCCTTCAAGCTGAAATCAGAGGGGGCGCCTCCTCGGGCAGCCATGTGGGAGATGTGTGAGGAGCCTTGCTGCGGCTGATGCTGGACTTTCTTAATCTCAGGGGCAGACGCCTGCTGATGCTGATGCTGATGCTGATGCTGATGCTGCTGCTGCTGCTGCTTGTAGTTATGCTGGGGCTTGATGTCTTCGAGGACGGCCTCGAGGAAGGACTCCTGCTTGGTGTCAGTCAACTGCTTGTTGTCACCTCCACCGCCACCCCCTTTGTTCTTCTTGCCACTACCGCCACCTCCACCGCCTCCTTGGTGGTCTTCTGTGTAGAAAGCCTTGAGGTGGATTTCTCCCCGGACGTTGGAGAACAGGCTGCGCTTCTCGAGAGGGTAGCCGACGACAGACGCGTCTGCTTCTCTGACGAGGCTGGAGGCCGGGAACTTGAGGCGACCCAGGAACTTCCCGGCCGTGCTTGTGTTGTCGTTGTAGATGTTCACCTGCACATACTCGTCCTCGAAGGCCGCGGGGTCGCTGACGTGGAACACCAGCCTCTCGTTCCACACAGGATTCAGGTCCCGCGGCTTGGTCTTGGTCTTCTGGCGCTGACCATCGAAGTCCACTTCCACGTAGGCGCTGGCTGAACCTTGTCCATCCTTGGGCATCAGATTATGGGCACGGCATACTTCCACTACAACTGTGCGGGCCTTACTACTCGCCCCCATGATATGCCTCTACACCACTCCCTTTTCTCTCTTTCTTCTCTACACAGACACGCACAGACAACAGCAAAGGAAAATTCTGTACAAGCAAGCCTATGATGCAGCACTCACTTCATGATAAAAACACAGAAATATAACCATGAGGTAAAGAGACAGAGAGGGGAAGAAGAGACCATGGTGCAGCTACGAGCGGCTGGGAGAGACTTACCGGCGCGGGAGGAAGGCTGGGCTCGCAGCTCTCGTGAAGAGTAAAAGTGGAGCGCGGTAGGAAAGTAAAGTCCAGAGGAAGCAAGGTTAAGCTAGGAATAGTCTTACTTCAAACCTAAACAAGGGACCTTTGCAGAAGGCGATGGAAAGATAGGAGGGGCGGGAGAGAGGAAGGAAGGAGAGGGCAGGTGGGCGGTGGAGGATGCGTGAAGAGTAGATGTAGGTACGTGTCCACGCGACACCGAGCGAGAGAAAGAGAGAGAGCCAGACAGACACAGAGATGGTGTCTCACCGAGAGCGCAGGAGTCAGGACAACGTTCTCGAAATCAGGAAAGTAAAAGGACGCGAGAGAGCAAGCGAGAGAACAATGCGCACACACTTGAACAAGACAACGCCAGTAGGTAATGACATGAAAAGCTGCGAGAGCAATATACGAGCTCTTTTATCCTGTACTCTTCCTGCTGCACATAGAATAGGGCTAAGGGTAGGATATGATATCGAGGAAATATTTTTGCATCGAGCGGGCGCCGGGCAGGCATGTTTGTTGGCCATTGAGAGAGAGTTGAAGCTGGTCTCCGGATTTTGAATTCTCTTTCGAGACCTCCATCAACGGTCCGATTCGTCAAACGCTGTGTGTTCTCTTGGGTCTCGACTCTCATTCCTTGAGGCTTGAAGGGGGGGGAAGGGAGTCGGGCCCAGTGTCCGTCCCCACCAGCCCGCCCGCCAGAGTAATGAGCCTCTTGATTAGGGCCGGCCCCTGCGCTGATAGTAAATGCTGCCATCGTAATAAAATACTCTCTCAAAAAGAGAGGACCGCTCCCGACGACTCCCAAGTCCCAACGTCTATATAATATTCGGTTTTTGGCCATTTCTTTAAACTCTCATTGGCGGATAAAGCAGGACGCAAACGCAAGCCAACTCACCCTCCCCTTCCGATAACTCGGCGAAATTGGCAGGACAAGCTTCCTCCTAAACTCTCTGGCATTCCTTTTCCTCAAAGAGGCACTGCACTCTTCTTGAGTGTCTTCTAAGGCCAATTCCAAAGTTCACCCAAAAAAGCGCAAATGAACTTTTTTCTTCCACACGTCATTCGGGTCGCTGCATGGAACTTTGGAAGGAGGTCTTATCACCAGCGCTAGTGACTTGACTATGTATATACAGCCCATTGCATCTATCTTTGTGGATGCCCTTCCGGTAGTGCGTTTCCTTAGCGGAGGCTTTAATATGGCCCCCTCTTTCTCCACATCGACTTCTTCATAGCATAAGATTTTGGGCAATGTTGACAATTTGTCACCCCTTCCATCCATTTTAGTTCTATCCCAACTTCCATCATGGCCCCATGTTGCCCTATCTCCTTTGGGCAAACACGTAAGGGAAAAGTTGATACCGTGTATTCTAGCTATTCTACAAAAGCAACCCTATCTTTCAATGCAACCGAGGCACGAGCTAGTTTTTTGTGGAAGTATGGAGTTGGAGGCTCTATTGTTGAAGGAGGTGGAGGGGTGCTTCCTCAATATTCTAATTAATGCATAGGAGATGCATTAATTAGACAAGGTCGAAAACAAGGAGGGACCAACACCAACACCACTCATGGAATTTTTGAAATATTGCATGAATGCTAATTAGGAAATAATAAAGAGGTAGGGTTATGTGACTGCACAAATCTTACCTAGTAATTATTTCTTTTTTCTCTTTCAAACTAAAGAACTAGCTCTAAAAGTGTTGAGCCATGGATAGTTGGTGATTAGAAACTCGCCTCTTTCTTGCTTCAAATGATCTGTAGATTTATGACCCTGATATGGACCTAAGCCAACTAGGGTACCAGTTTGGGTAGAAGTTCCAAATCTTCCACTATTATTGTACCTATTCTGCAAATTAATACCATCCCCCTTGGGTAGAATAATCCCATGTGGCACTCTCAAATATTACTAGAAGTGGATATTCATAGGGAGCTCCCTAAAGTCCTTGAAATTACAAATAACTATGGGGTTCACATATAGGACCAACCATTACCATATAAAAGCATCTCCAAATCTTGTTGCAAATGTTTAAATTAGGGTCATTTTATTATGAGATACATATTCAAAGTTAGAGCAAAGCAACATGGAAACACAAAAAAGTCTTCTATTGAGCAATCAATTAATAGATTTCGAACTATGAAGAATAGGACAAGCAACTTACAAACTTACCTAGTAATTATTTCTTTTTTCTCTTTCAAACTAAAGAACTAGCTCTAAAAATGTTGAGCCATGGATAGTTGGTGATTAGAAACTCACCTCTTTCTCGCTTCAAATGATCTGTAGATTTATGACCCTAATATGGACCTAAGCCAACTAGGGTACCAGTTTGGGTAGAAGTTCCAAATCTTCCACTATTATTGTACCTATTCTGCAAATTAATATCATCCCCCTTGGGTAGAATCCTAGGTTAAGGGTCAATTAATCAAGTAAATCCCATGTGGCACTCTCAAATATTACTAGAAGTGGATATTCGTAGGGCTCCCTAAAGTCCTTGAAATTACAAACAACTATGGGGTTCACATATAGGACCAACCATTACTATATAAAAGCATCTCCAAATCAAAACTATTAATCTCAAAGGACTGAAAGAGACTAAGTGCATTCAACTAAAAATTGTAGCAAATGATGGGGGCCTTAAAGCCTAGGATACATTGTTAAAATTTAAAATGGAACTTTAAAAAGAGAAAGAGATTGATACTCGGCAAGTTCTACTCTTATAAAGCCCATGGTGGACCGATATGATTGATATACCTATAAAAGAAATGTTTAAGATAATTACGAAAGAGAATGAAATGGAACTATTCCTTCTGGTTGATGAGAGAGGAAATGAATCCATTGATTAAGTTAAAAATCTCGCCGTGATCACGAGTACTTTGCCCATATTTTCAAGTTTCCTCTAAACTATAACTAAGGGAAAACAAGAGCTAGAGTCAACGTGGCAAAATGTAGACTTAATGTAGTACCCACTCAAGGACTGCTCTTTTAGAGTAAGACCATTTCCATGAAATTAAGAAAGGGAAAAGCAATGAACTTTATGGGCTTCCCAATTAATTCAACCAAGCTTTCAATGAAACATTGCCCCCTCTTTTTAGCTTTTGAATTTGATATTAACCCAAAACCTCATTAATGCCCCTTCAAGCGATTCATTGATGGAGGATGCAAAAATTTAGGGTGGTAATTTTTCAAACCTTTGGAGATTCCACTATGTTCATGGCAACTCTGAATCAAAGATGGAGCAAATATGCCAATGGGGTAATGGTTATATTACGGGAAAATGAGTGTTCAAAAGGGTTTTAGAGCAACTTGGTTGGCAAATTAGTAGTTCTAAAACATATGCTAATCTCCTCCATGATTTATTACATATCCTATTGGAGACCTCCCCAAATAACCCTTAAAGGAACTTGTATCTATATGTAAATCCTTTGTTTGGGATTGATGAAAAAAAAGAAGAAAACTATGAATCCCATTATACTTTTGCTTATTAGCCAACCTCTCAACATGTTACTATTGTATTACTTTGGTTGTAGGTTCGGAAAGCCCCGAATATCCAAAGGGCTTCCCAAACCTCTCCTTTTTAATTAAAACCCCCTGTCTCTCACATTTAATCACTCCCTCTCTCTTTCCCTTCCCATTTTTAATTAAACTCCCCCCCCCCCCCCTCTCTCTTTGTTAGATTAAACTTTTTAATTTAAACTTATTTCATTTTTTCTCTTTTTAATTAAATATTTATAAATCCTTTTTAAAAATTTGTTTCCCTTTTACTTAAATATTTTGAATCTATTTTAATTTAAAGCATTTTTAACATAGTTTTTCACATACTTTGAGAGAGAGAGAGAGTAAAAAGGGAAACATAGGGGAGAGAGAGTAAAAAGGGAAACATAGGGGAGAGAGAGAGAGAGTAAAAAGGGAAAAATAGGGGAGAGCGAGAGAAGAGAGAGAGAGAGAGAGAGAGAGAGAGAGAGGAGGAGGAGGGGAGAAGAAAAGGGGGGAGAGAGAGAAGAAAAAAAGAAAAAAGAAGGGAGAGAGAGAGAGAGAGGAGGGGAGAAGAAAAGGGGGGAGAGAGAGAAGAAGAAGAAGAAGAAGAGAGAGCGTATGAATACAGAGAGAATATATAAATTTTAAAAGAAAGAGAGACAAAAATTAAGGAAAAGGGAAAAAAGAGGAGAGGGAGAGAGAAGAGAGGGGGAGAGAGAAAGAAGAAAAGAAAAGAGAGAAGGGGGAGAGAAGAAAAGGAAAGAGAGAGAGAGAGAGAGAGAGAGCAAGGAGATGAGAGAAATAAACTAAAATAAAAGGCAGAGAGAGGGGAAGAAGAGAAAGAGAGAAGAAAAAGAAGAAAAAGGGGGAGAAAGAGACTTCACCTAAACTTTTGAGGGAGAAAGAGATGACCTCTCTCTCTCTCTCTCTCTCTCTCTCTCTCTCTCTCTCTCTCTCTCTCTCACGGTTAGATTAAACTTTTTAATTAAAAATTTTCCCTCTTTTTTCTCTTTTAATTAAATAAAGTAACATATTTTTAAAGTTTTTCTTTTCTTTTTAATTAAACAATATTAAGAGTACTTTTTAAATTTAAAATCTTTTTGACATACTTTGAGAGAGGGGGAAAGGGAGAGAGAAGAAGAAGAAGAAGAAAGAGATAAAATTTAAGAGAGAGAAAATAAAAAGGAAAAAAAGACGGGAGACAAAGAAGGAAAAGAGAGGAGAGAGGGGAAAAAAGGAGAGAGAGAGTGTGTGTGTGTAGGGGGGGGGGGGGAGAAGTAGAAGAAGAAGAGAAAGTATATGAACACAGAGAGAGAATTATAGAGAGGTTAAAGATAAAATTTAAAAGAAAGAGAGAGAGAGAGAGAGAGAGAGAGAGAGAGAGAGAGAGAGAGAGAGAGAGAGAGAGAGAGAGGAGGGAAACGTAGAAAGAGAGAGAATTATAGAGGAAAGACAAAATTTAAAAGAGAAAAAGAGAAAAAACAAGAGAGGGAGAGAGAAGAAGAAGAGAGAGAATATGAACATAGATAGAGGAAATATAAAATTTAAAGGAGAGAAAGAGAGAAAAAAAAATTTAAAGAGAAAATGAAGAGAGAGAGAGAGAACAAGAAGAAGAAAATGAAAAAAGAGCACACACACACACACAGAGTTGTTGCTTGCCACATCGTGGCAATGAAGCTGCTAGGAAGCAATGTAGTGTGTCAATTATATGCAATATAGGCTTGTAGATATGTACAATTGTAAGGTTTTTCATAGTGATTTAAGACTTAGTAAAGAAATGTTTTAGTCTCTTCTCTATTAATTTTGTCCAATATCCTAAGATCAATACTTCTGCCTCTTCAATGCTAAATTTTGAGCCTAAAACTTCAACTAAACAATCATAAACTTAAAGAAGGGCCTTAATAATATCATCCTCTTCAATAATGTTCGTGTTATCATTGGTAAACATCTACCTTGCAAAATAAATTTCCATTGATGGTAGAATTGCAAGCTACCTTAGTCACCAACACATTACCCTAAACCTTTGAGATACATTGGTTTGTGGCTTATCACCTTACTTGCCACATTATCGTAGTGACTAAAGCTTCCAAAGAGGGACTCTTTGGGGAGAAATATAATAGATTACTTTAAACTCAAGTGTTTAGATAATGCTTGTATTATTTCACAAGTCAAATTTTGATCATTTCTACAATGGTAAAGCATTTCTCTTCTACGTTGTCAATTCTAAAGTACTTGTATATACTTTCAACTATTCTAATTTGCTCAATAGAAATGAAACAATGGCAAAAGCATGTACAACACTTAGAATTGATGTAGATTTAGTGTGGACCCATCACATACACCAAAATTTGGGGTGATCAATACATAGCCCAATTTAGAGAGCTTGTTCAAGTTTGCTTTAAACATTTTAAAAAAGGAATAGATTGTCCAACACCTTCTCAAAACTAATTGTACTATGGAATACTAATGAAGGTTAATGCTAGAGTCTCCTTTGCAATTTTTTATTGTCTATATTCTTTAGCCCTCCTTGAAAACTATGCTTGTAAGCACCACATGCCCTTTGCTAGGCCTTTCTTGTGTATTAATAAATGACAAAATAATAGTTTTTTGGCACAATCTACATGGTGTTTAAAGAATTTTCTAGAGATATTTGTGTGTTGCATGCACATTGGATAAATAAAAGAATACCTTATGAAATAAAATATCTAGTTGCCTCTCATGAGTATACTAAGAAAAGTCTCTAGGGACATGGAAACCATTCACCTTGGGTTTTGAGATTTTGGTGTCACACTTCAATTATCATTAGACAAGCAAGTAAGATATTGATACCTTTTAGGCTACTCCTTGTTTTCATGTCCAAGTAAGAAAACTTTTGGCACAATCTACATGGTGTTTAAAGATTTTTCTAGAGATATTTGTGTGTTGCATGCACATTGGATCAATAAAAGAATACCTTATGAAATAAAAGATCTAGTTGCCTCTCATGAGTATACTAAGAAAAGTCTCTAGGGACATGGAAACCATTCAACTTGGGTTTTGAGATTTTGGTGTCACACTTCAATTATCATTAGACAAGCAAATAAGATATTGACACTCTTTAGGCTACTCCTTGTTTTCATGTCCAAGTAATAAAACTTTAACATTGGACCGTACGTTAGACATACTTTTTGTAAAACAAAATACCTATAAAATAGAACACAAAGATTTCTTCCCATTTAACAATCCCTTTTAAAGGCCTTTCTTACAAAGAGCGTGCAACAAATTGCCTTGATCTTGTAGAACCCTAGTCTAAATTAAAAAGTGTTTGAACTAATAACCATGTAGAACATTAAATTATTTTCCCTTTGAACAATAAAACAAACATTAACCATTGTCAATACTCTTATTGAAAGAATTGGGTATTTACTATTCACCATAATCTTATGGAATCATTATTGCTCCTATCGTACACCAAGGAGCAAATTGCTTTAATAAAAACTAGATCTTATTTCTTGTGTCGGGAACTTTGACTATTTTATTCCAAGGGATGTTCACAATCCTCAAATTAGGTCTAGTTTACCTGCTTGAGCCTATCCTTTGGAAGTTGCTATATGTGAAAAAAAAGTTTTCAAAGGAAAAAACAAATATTAGCACTCAGCCCTTGCAAATTGTGTAAAGCTCAAACCTTGTTTTGAAAGCCTCAAGTATGACAATGCAAGTTAGTAAGGCATCCTTCAAGCACCTCTCCAAGCATTGATCTAATTGATTTATCTATTATATTTCACATTGGAATACTATGTGACAAACCTTTTCTTGGTTAAGGCTATTGAGTCTTAGTGCGTTAGCTACTAATTCAAAGTATTGCAAAGTTTCAAGGTTGCTATAAAGTTTGGCAAGGTAACAATTGATATACTCACAGCTGCCTTAACTTTGGTGGCATCACTTAGTATTTGTTTTATTTTCTTATTCCACAATATCCTAGGACATTGTTGCCAACAAAAACTTGTAAGCATGGGGCATATCCATTGTGGTCTCCCTAAAGGGACTCCTTACGTGTGCATAGATTTGAAGTTAGTTGTTGCTTGCCCATCCAATCCATTTGGAGGGGCATGTCTTGACTACTTCGGCTCAATAGCATTTCCCACTCTATGATTTGTTGTACAAGCTTTCCTTGCTTATGTTTGTTAGCTTTACATTATGTGAGGCATTTGATATTAGCATTTCATGATGCTCCATGTGGTTGCTTTCCTTTGAGGGTGTTGCCACTATGTTTTAGTCTTACCAAAAGGTAAAGACATGTGCACAACAAGCCCATTTTTAAGCCAAAGAAATGCAATGTAATAATAGTTACTCTATGAACATTGCATTTTCTTTTTGTTCTAAGGTGAATACTAACATATATCAATATCTTTGGATCCTTGCTTTATGATTTTTGCTTGAATTTTTTGTTATTTTTCCAACTAGCTTCTTCAATTACTCCAACATTCCTCCTCTAAGGTTTGCCTAGCAAGATATCATAGTCCACTACCTTTATAACAATGGACTTCACAAAGAATTGGACACCTACAATATCTCACCAGTCATCCTTTGAAGCCCCAAAAGGTCTAACCTTTGTTCCATTGGTCAGTGTTACATTGAAATCGGTTGTTTTCATAAGGGACTTGCCCCATGCTTGCAAGAATATGTGGCTTAGAATACTCACACCTACTCTAATGTTGACAAGTTGGGTTGTCTCCTAAGGCCACAATTGGTAGGATTGCATGCATTTTAGTTCCCTGCCTAGAAGGAATTAACTTGCAAAGTTCTAAGCACTTGACTAGGTGCCAAGCTAGGTATTTGCATTTCAAGGTTGGGTTCCTACATGCTTGCATCATTCACTCACTTTGGAGTTCCATCTATTCAATCTTTAAAAGCTTCCCACAATATTGGATTGTGCTTCATTAGTGAATAGAATGGTTTATCATAATATTTTGCATCTAAGGATTTGTAATGAGTGTTTTTGCATGTATATTAATTTTGCTATTGTGAGTTCTATGTCAAGAGATGGTGCACTTTTTTGTACTTCAATTTTGCTAGCTTTGCAATCATGACCCCAATTATTGTAGATGGTATGGATTTGGACTCTTGGGGCACTACTAATAGTTGAACACTAGGATCTTGGTGCTTGGCCCTCTCCTCGACTAGTGTTTCTAACTATGGCCTTCTAATGTTCTACTACTACTGCTACTACTGCTACTACTGCTTCTTCTTCTTCTTAGTTTTGGATTTCAATGTCTACATCTTCACTTTGATCAGTTCATTCTCTATCTCTTGTGGGGCTCCAAAAACTTAGATGTTAAAGCCTCCGTCTTGGCCTTGATCCATTAGCTTTCTATTGCTTTTGGGCTTCAAGTTTCTTTGGATAGATTGGTTGGCTTCAAGCATCTAAGGATTTGTAATGAGTGTTTTTGCATGTATATTATTTTTGCTATTGTGAGTTCTATGTCAAGAGATGGTGCACTTTTTTGTACTTCAATTTTGCTAGCTTTGCAATCATGACCCCAATTATTGTAGATGGTATGGATTTTGACTCTTGGGGCACTACTAATAGTTGAACACTAGGATCTTGGTGCTTGGCCCTCTCCTCGACTAGTGTTTCTAACTATGGCATTCTAATGTTTTGCTACTGCTACTGCTTCTTCTTCTTCTTCTTCTTCTTCTTCTTCTTCTTAGTTTTGGATTTCAATGTCTACATCTTCACTTTGATCAGTTCATTCTCTATCTCTTGTGGGGCTCCAAAAACTTAGATGTTAATGCCTCCGTCTTGGCCTTGATCCATTAGCTTTCTATTGCTTTTGGGCTTCAAGTTTCTTTGGATAGATTGGTTGGCTTTCTAAAACTTATGGTGTCTCTAATTTGTTGGCTATAACAGACACATCATTGTTGTTCTTGGGTAAAAATGTCTTTATATTTTTGTACAAGCATGCAACACAATATTCTTTGCAATTATAATACTTCAAATCTATCATATCTCTACCTACCATTTCTATATCTCTCAAAATCCTATTTACCTAAATTTCTCTACAAGAAATAAAGCATATAATTCCCTTTGTTAGTTAATAGGTCCATTGTTAGTTTATTTTTGCTTATCAGATGAAAGCTCCCAATCTAAGTAAGAAGCAATGCCCCTTACAACAATTCACTAAGTAGCCTTTTTCCACTGACTACTCAATAATACATATAATTTGCAATCTATTTACAAATAAAACTTATATTTGGTTACTGTAAAACACCTTAGAACTTACATATTTAAAATTTGTAACTTGTGCACCCACTTCTGGTTGACACAACTTAAATTGTAGTGTACCCTAAACTATTGTTTGCAACCTTATGGATCTAAATTGGGGCCCGAAACGGCCTTAAATGGCCAAAAAATTAGTGGACAAGCCGTTATCTACAGAATATACAATGCTTTGCTTGCACACCAAATCTCACAACAATTTGAGATTTTCACTCTGCCCTACATTTGGTGCCTCCACATGCACTATCTAAGAAAAAGAGTGGAAGAATGGGAGAGCTTCTTACTCATTTCTTGATTGCTTGAATCCATGCTTCTTCTCCTTCACTTTGACCTTCAAAACAAGCCTCTCTCAGTGGTATTGCTTTGATATCATATTAAGAATCGCGTGTTGGGGGGACTTGATTGAGTTTGCACATCATGTTTTATGTGCTCCTAAGTCAGGAAGATGTAGGGAATGAAATCCTACTTGGAAGACCTTTCAAGCACACAACCAAAGGTGAAGTGGACCATGAAGCACACCATATATACCACCAAGTATCAAAATAATATTTACTTTTAGCAAATCAATCTCGGTAGCTCTTAAGAAAAGGGGAGGAGACCTATTCTCGAGCCAAAAGGAAGGTCTAGTGAGAACAACAAGGGAATTCTTCAAGATCTATTAAGGACATGTGAAGAGAAGCAAGTATTGTTTAGTATTAATCCTCTTGATTTAGAAGAAAAAGACTACTAATTAGTAGGAAGATATTGGGAATACCACCACAAACATTGATGGAGAGTTAGCACAACATTGCTATGGGTCTCCAAAGCATTGTTATGTGCTCAATAGTTTTATGTTTGAAACCAATGGATTTGGTTACCTAAACCAACTATCCCATCACCTCTGCAAACCATGACCCAAGTCTCACCAAAAGTAAAGAAACGAAGAAAAAGATGAAAATGTAGATTAAAGTCTAAGACTAAAACAATAAGGAAGATTGAGCTAGCTAGGCTAGAGACCATTAGGCCAAATCTTATCAATCCAAAAAAGATGCTCAAGCCTACCTTAACATGGGAGCAATAACCTAAGGTAGTTGAGCATTCACAAGATAAGCTAATAGCCTTTAAGGAATCATCAATACAATGAAATCCCATAAAGTATTCACTTTCTAGTAATGCTCTCAAACTAAAGAGGAAATCCCCAAGTAGTAAACAAATAATCCACCTAGTGTTGCCAAGTAGCAACCAATGAAGTTGCCAGTACTTCTGCATGTTTGAACTCTCCCAAAGTGAAAGCCCCATCACCACTTAGGTAGGAGCAAGAGAATTAATAGCAGCAACCTAGTGCAACTACTCAACTTAAAGAGAAGAGTACATAAAAGACAATGGAATAACCTCCTTTTGATAGCAAAATTAAGATGTCATTAGCAACCTTTAGGAGGTCATCTCCTCAAGATAAAGAGATCAAATTTTTAAGTCCTAAAAAATCAGGAAGACGAGGATATGGTAGAAGCAAACAAATGATAACCAAACTAGTCCAGTCAAACAACCAAAGTCTCCTAAGAGGAATTCTCTCCCACCTAACCAAAAAGAAAAGGCACTACAATAAGAGCCTTCTACTACCATTCAAAATATGGAAGTGGGTCCTAAAGGAAGACATCACATGACATGCAACAAAAAGGTACCAAAATTACTACCAAAGGTACATCCAAAAGTAGTGAGCCAAAGAATACTTCCAAACCATCCAAGGATCCAATTGTACAATTGTCCTTAACTACTACCACAATCAAATGCACCGACCTTACAACTGCTACTTCCAAAGTGAAAGCTCAACAATTTCACCTCTCGTGTTTACGACAGTAAACTCTATCCTAACAAGCGCATAGTGACTCAACATAGCAATATACAAATTTGAAAAAAGTTCCATTAATCAATCCCTATGTAAGATATATTCCACTTGACTAGAACCTCCTACAAATTTGAAGCTAGAAAGAATAGAAAGATCTCTCATGAGTATGGTAAAGGACAAGCTACAATATGTGAATCGACCATTGATGGAGTACTATAAAGAGATCAATAACAATATGAAATTGTCGACATACACACATGTGCATATCGATCTTGGTTGTTTACCCAAGGAGTATGATGAATAAGCGAGAACACATCGATAACAACTACCTAGAAGTAATACATGTACTCATATGGTATATACAAGAAGTTGAAATTGAGATGCTTTGTTTAATTCTCTCCTTCCACCCCGAGAATTTTATGAATGACATGGATATCGTATATACATTGGAATTAAAAGTAAATAGATCAAGTGAATTTGATAAGACAGGTACACCATGTGAGTGTCAACCACACAAATTGGTACTTAGCTAATGAATGTCATTGAGGAAAGACAAGTTGTGTGGCATTCCACAAATGACCAAACACACATAGCTCAAACCTCCTTATGAGTACTTGTTGCAAATGTACATAATATTGAACTACTCTAAATGGGCCTACGTCACCCTTTGCTAAATAAGCTTCTCATAGAGAAGGAATTACACATTACAAGCAAATTGGGCCAAGGAAACATGGTAGTTGATGTTGCTATGCATATACTATTCTTTGAAAAAGCTTCACAACTCCTCGATACTTATCCTACCTTCTAGTACAATTTCAACCTCTATAAATGGCTTATTTCGAGGTAGAGTAACATTGTACCATAGCTTATTGCCTTATATAAACAATCAATTCACTATTGTACTTTTTATTAAATCAATCATGAAAATCACAAGAGCAATACGCATGCAATGCTTAGAAGCATTGCAAGATTTTTATGGGGAGGGAGCAATTGACTAGTAAACAAAGTTGAAATCAATTAGGTGGTGCAAATTAAAATTCAAATGTTCAAACTTTCAAAGTTCAATTCTCTTGAACTTGACCACATGTGCCCTCAATTCTTATCAAGTGAATGAAAAAAAAAAACTGATATCAAGGAAGCAACAAGACAACACTGTCTAAAGAGCTTGTGAACAGAAGAAGGATGAAGATAAGGATGTGCACAGAAAATTCCACTTCAATTGCTACCTCAAGTCTTCTACTACTCTGACATGAAGTGCAATGGACCTTGAGGAGTTTCAACCATCTCTTAAACTATAATTCTTTATTAGCGATTCATTTTCACAACAATACTTGCCAACGAGAAAGGCCAATTATTTACCATGGTCAATCTTTCAAACTCTCAATGATTGTAGTTTCTTTTGTAAGGGAGGAAGCCTCGTTTTATGACATAGGTATATTTATTCCCCAAAGAAAAGAGAAAATTAATAAAAGAAAAATAAATGCACACACAATCATGACACCACACTTAGGGATCCTTAAGTTAGGAACATTTGGTGGCCTTGGTCGGGGTTGACTCACATATGGTTAGACTTATCACCTTGAGTCACTTGCAATTTTCTCTTTTTATTCTTAAGTCATTTAGTGCCATCACAATCAACAATGAAAGCAAGGTGAAAATGCACTTGAAAAGGAAACCATCGTCTCTAATTGCCATAAGCAACAACTACTATTAGAGACCATGATCCTTAAAATCATTTAGCTATGATACAATGCCTTGTCCAACAAACTAATGGTATCTTCCATGACCTTATTCCAGTACTATTTTGCTTAGCACCACCGACAAAATTTTCCACCTATTGAGTTCCCTTATTTCATTGACTACATAACTATGAAGAACTAATAGAGCAGTCTTTTAACTAAGTAGTACCTAAGTATGCATGTGCCCTCACATAATACCTACAAAATAACTTATGTAATATTTGGGTCCTCATGTATGCGACTATACTCTCGGCTTGCTTGGAGTTCGACGATCCACCTCCCAAATTAACAATACAAGTCTTGTGCACAAAAAGAAAACTAGAACTTCCCTTTAAGGAGAGATTGCATGAAATGTTTTCCAATTGCAAGTGTAGATGATTGCTAGAATCTTTGCACCATCATCTCTTTCTCAACATTGACTCTCTAACTTCTTCCACAAGTTTTAAGTCAATCTTCATCCACCATTGAAAGCCCACTATTAAGGATACAAACAACATCTCAAGCTTCAGGAGTCTATTCATCTACTACCACTCCAACTACAACTTACCAAGTACCAAGAAGTATCTGTCACATCATCAACAACCAAAACAACTCTTCCAAGGATACCATGCCGATGTTCTTGGAATCCACATCTTTGATGCAAGTTGGAGCATGCAACCTATGATAATGAGTGCCATGAGACTAAAACTTGACTAGGATGGGAGTAATGTTAATTGCAAGAAGCAACACACAAAAGCAACAACTACTAATTCATGCAAAAGTGTAATAGGAATGGATTGTATTTTTATGTTGGCCTACAATAATCTAAGGATCACCATCGATAATGTGAATCATGAAGTGATTGCATTACTTGCATTATTATTTTTATAGATATGAGAAATGAGGCTAGATTCCATGAAAATTTTATTCTTATTGATAGAATCCCAATGTAAAAATGAGAAAATTTCTAGTCTATTTTCACCTTAGAAAAAGCATGCAATAAGGGACGACCAATCATGTGACCGCAAAAGTGAGTTGAATATCCAAAGCGAATGGGAAAACCCTAACCCTAAAAAATCATGTATAAAAGGGATGAAAAAGAATAGAATAAGCTATTCATGCACGTTGTCGCATGGAATACACGTGGAAGTTCACGAAAGCCACTCGTTGCAAGGACGCTATGTGAGATGGGAGCAAAATATTATGAAGAGTACTCAACTCAAGGCAAATACACAGAAGAAGAAGTTTAGTTGCAAGGAGCAGATTAACCATTAGTCACTAGAATTCCCACTATAATTAAATATCACGTGTCATGGATGGGACCCAATGTCAAGGTAAGGAAAGTGGAGATGAAACACAACCTGCAACTAATTTTTCAAGCAATAGGAGTTGATGTCATATCCTTGAGTTCATAGCACAAACTTTGAACAATTTTAGTATTGCATGACCTCGTCTCTTTGGGATTGATTCTTTGCAATCTTGCTTCTGTATTGCAGTATGACAACAACATGATTAATGACCTTTCAATATGCTTGTCAAGCTCTTTTAGCCTCACTGGTTTTTGTTAGCTCTTCTTCTCTTCATCCCCGTTATTGACACCTAATCTCCACTGTTGAGACGAAGCTACACAAATCCACTGTATGTAGGATATTGTACATCCATCAACTGCAATGATATTGTGGCCACAATTAGGAGATTGTCGCCTTTGTTGCATTGATCTTATCTTCAATGCATGTTAACCTGTAATCTGCCTTTTTCTCACTTTAGACACAACTTCATATCTCCATGAAGTTCAAAAGAGCCTCTACTTGAGACGTAGGTTAATTGTGCCACTTAGCTTTCTAGTCACATCGTTTCTTCAAGAACTCATCATTAGAGGCACAAGTGATGTATTGCCATATCTATCCATGGCAAGTGTGCTTTGATAGCATTAGACATCCTCATGCTTTCAATCGGGAAGTCTTGTAGTTGCTTGCATGTAGGCTTGAATGTTAAGTTTCTTCAACAAACATCAGTCCACCTCCCTCGCATATGCCATCATCTATCCATTGTAAAGTGGAAAGGCCAGCTCCCAATGCAGCCAAGCCTACATCATTGCCGCAAGTTGATTCTTTCTAGCATCATGAAGCTCGTGGTGATGGTAATAAGATCATCATCGCTAACACTAGGAAAGAAGGACATGGACAATACTTGTGAAATGTCTAGATCCCGAAGATGTGTGAACCGGGCCGCAAGCCGCTCTAGCATGAACAACCCACACGAGCGCCAAGCCTTTGGCATTCACAACTTTGCAAATTCAGCCATCGCTTTTACAGGCAAGGCCATATATATTCTTGTCACTCTGCATGGGAAGCTTGGAGAGGGTGGCACCTTCAACGATTGCCATGGCTTCATGCACCTTAGATCCATCTATAGGATGTTATCCACATTCTCAATCTATGGCTATTCATGTTATCTCTCTCAGATGGTAGCAGATCTATATGTAGGTTGGTGGTTTAGCATCTTCTTTCTCCAACTAGCCCCCTTATGATCATGATGCCCCCTTCTTGTAGAGTCAGGTTCGAAAGCTCCTCCTCCCATCACCAAAAATACTAGCCTCTCCCAAAAAGCACATAGATTTTTTTAAATAAAATGGATAACATTAGTTTTGCTTTGCCAAAGCTTTGCGACCCCATCTCTTATGCTTGGCAAAGCAACACTTTGCTTAGCTTTTGTTATGCAGTATCTTCTACCTTCAAAAATCTCATTGGCCATTCATGCATGAATAGAGTGCAAGTAATTTTGTCATCCAGAGAAACACGTTGATAACTTGCATGTTCCTTTGAAGGGGCTGACACTGAAAGGGAAGTGAAACCCATGAGGAAGAAGCTTGGCGGTGAGAGCTATGGCGGATGGAGAGCAAGAGCAAGAGAGAGAGTGAAACTCAAAGTGGAAACTCCAACAACCACAATGTGTGGTCGGGCCTTCCTTTATTCAAACTATCACTAAAAGAATAAAGAATAAGTGACTGTGATGGGCACCCGCCACCTGCAGTGTGTAATGGCGGGTACTGTCAGTGTAGTAATACATGGGCGGCTAGGTGAAGGCACCTTTACCCCAACGACCTCCCACTTAAAGGCGAATATGCCCCAGTGAGAGACAAAAAGAAAAGACAGTACAACATGTGCACATGTACGACATGATGAGGAAAAATACGTCATCTCATCCAATGCCCATCAATCTCCTGAGGAAGGCAAAGCACTCTGTAGTGAGGCTCTTCATGAGCAATTCTGCAAGATTCTCCTCAGTCAAAATCTTGACAAGGTCAACAAACCTTTCCTCAATGACCTCGCGAATGAAGTGATACCTCACCTCAATATGTTTCGTCTTTGCATGGAAGACCGGATTCTTGGCCAATTGAATGGCACTCATAGAATCCGAATGTAGTGTAGGCATAGGATCTATCATACCAAGGTCTGCAATCAAACGGCCTAACCAGATAGCCTCCTTGCAAGCCTTTGTGGTTGCGATATACTCGGCCTTTGTATAGAAAGAGCCATACACTTTTGTGCCGTGGACATCCAAGAGATAGCCCCTCCAGCATAAGTGAACACATAGCCAAAAGTGGACTTCCTACTATCTGCATGTCCTGCATGATCAGAGTCAATGTACCCCATGACTCTTGTATCCTGGCTGCCATAACAAAGTCACATATCTGTTGTGCCCTTCAAGTACCTAATGATTCCCTTCACAGCATCCCAATGTTTCTTGCTAGGTGTAGCCATATAACGTGCCACAACCACAACTGCAAAAGCAATATCTGGAGGGTGGCTATCATGGCATACATAAGATTGCCCATGGCTGATGCATAGGGAATCTTGGCCATCTTGGCCCTCTGCTTATCTGTCTGTGGACAATCGGCCTGTGAACCTTCACATGAGAAGGTAATGGACAGCCAATAGGCTTAACATCCTGCATGCGGAAGCACTCAAGGACTTTATGAATGTACTCCCTCTGTGATAGATAGAGTAGTCCTTGAGATCTATCACGGATAATGCGCATGCCAAGTATATGAGAGGCCTGTCCCAGATCTTTCATCTCAAAGCTCTTCTTGAGTTGAGCCTTAAGAGCATCTAGCTCCTCATGAGGTGTCCCTGCTAAGAGCATGTCATCCACATAGAGTACCAAAATCAGTAAAGAACCATCACGGGCTTTCTTCGTGTACAAGCACGGATCCATAACACTATGGCTATAGCCCTGTGACTGCATGAATGCATCAAACTTATGGTACCATTCCCTAGGTGCCTACTTCAACCCATATAGACTCTTCTTTAGCTTGCACACTAGGTGTTCC
The DNA here is from genome assembly GCF_053477565.2 of Lygodium microphyllum. NCBI lineage: Eukaryota > Viridiplantae > Streptophyta > Polypodiopsida > Schizaeales > Lygodiaceae > Lygodium > Lygodium microphyllum. Next base: position 50,361,860 of record NC_141143.1, read on the forward strand.
CTGCCAGGGCTCATAAAAGATGACATCATGGCTGCGGATCACTTTCTGCGCCTGCAGATCCCATAGACGGTAACCCATCTCTCCTGCATCTCCATAGCTAGTGAAAATGCATTTGACACTTTTAGGATCTAGCTTATTGCGTTTGTCCTTGGACACATGGTAGAATGCCTCACATCCAAAGACACACAAATGATCATAAGAGAGGGGCTTGCCTGCCCATACCTCCTTTGCAACTTGAAAGTCAATGCCATTACTAGGCGACTTGTTAATGAGATACACTGTAATAGTAACTGCCTCGGCCCAAAAGTGCTGCAGTAAGCTAGCATGGCTAAGCATGCTACAAACCCTTTCCAGAATGGTCCTATTCATGCATTCAGCCATACCATTCTGGGGTGGGGTGTAAGGGGTGGTCAATTGATGCTTAATACCCCGCTCATCACAAAATTGCTCAAAAGCACGTGAGACATACTCAACCCCATTATTTGACCTTAGGCATTTGAGCCTTTTCCCAGACTGGTTCTCTGCCAATGCAAGCCAATGCTGAAACGTGTCTAAGAGATCAGATTTTCTCTTTATGGGATAGGCCCAAACCTTACATAAGTAATCATCTATGAAACTAACAAAGTACTTTGCCCCACCAAGTGACATCTAAGTGCACAAGAGCCAAGGGCTCACCCATACATTTCTTACCAGAATTTTTATGCGTATTTCTAGTTTGCCTGCCATACAAACAATGATCATAAGAATCAAAATGTGAAGAGTCAAAAGGCGGAAGATGCTGCAAAGCATGGAGCATTTTTATTCCTTTAAGAGACATATGCCCCAAATGAGCATACCAAAGGGATACATGGGGAATAGAACCCACAGACAAAACATGATCCAATGTAGCTCCAGATACAAGTAAGGAATAGAGGCTACCAGACTTGGCACCTCTTGCAAGTACAAGCCTGCCACGAGTAATCTTCCATGCAGAGTCTCCAAAAGACACAAATACCCTGCATCATCAAGCTGTCCAGCTGACATAAGGCTGCGAGTCAATGTAGGTACATGGTGTAGATCATGCAAAACAAAAGAATTGCCAAAAGAAAACTACAGCCTAACATCTCCAATGCCCACAATGTCAAGAAACCTATCATCACCAAGACGCATAGAACTAGACATGATACGATAGTTATGAAACCAATCTCTACAGGGTGACACATGAAAGGACGCACCCGAATCCAAGAGCCAGCACTGCGCGTACATAGAATGTATCTCAAAAGTCTGTAAGGCATTGCATGAAAAAGCTACAAGTATGTAATCATCATCTGAATCAGTGGCCTACATGACATTAACCTCTTCTATCTTCACACTTGTCTTTGCAGGTACAATACTGCGCTTAGAAGACTTTTCTTGCACTTTTTCTTTTCCCTTTTCCTTGCGCTTATCATCGGGCATTTTATGACATTGCGGTCTAATATGTCTTGCTTTCCCACAATAATTACACGTAAGATTAGACTTCCATCCACGGGACTTACTGTGACCACGTGATTTGGACCTGGACTTCTGAGAGTCCCTGCCCTTATGATCATTATCATGCCTGCTAGGTCTGCCACCTCTAATGGTCAATGCATGTGAAGAGTGGGAAACATCATTGTTTCTCCTATTGATTTCCTCAGTCAATAAAGCACTCTCAACATATTTGATTTTCAGCCCATCAAGCTTGTTCAGGCATATGGCAATACAGAAGACATCCCATGATTCAGGCAAGGTGCCAAGTAGAAACAATGGGTGCAAGTTATCTTTGAACTCAATACCCTATAACAACATACTCTTCATGATAGCATGGAATTGACTGAAATGAGATGAAAGGGAGGCCCCCTCCTTCATGTAAAGGTCCATTAACTACTTCAACCAATACATTTGTGATGTAAGACTCTACTGCGCATAGAGCTCCTGAATTTTCTCCCATAAATCCCATGCACTCTAATTCTCATCTTCAACAACATTATGATGGACCTCTTCTGAGAGTGACAAAATAATGGCAGACTTGCATAGCTCATCAACTTCCATCCAAACATCATCATCCATATCCTCAGGTTTAACACCTTTGAAACATAAGGGTTTAATCTGCAACTTCTGCACCAAAACCTGCTATATTTGGGATTTCCAGTACCCATAGTTGGTACCATCCAACTTGGCAATGTTAAAGAGAGATGTATCTTTTAGATGACCAGCCATACTGTCCCAAATCAAAGCAAAAATGCAAAATTGTAGGTTGCTGTAATTAGTAGAAAATGCACTAAAATCACGGCTAAAACTGGCTGAAAGGGTGGATTTCACCAAGAGAAGCACCTCTCCACCAAATATGACCAAGATAACATCAAATAGTAAGCATTACCCTCATAGAAGTGCTCAAAATCTGTAGATTTCAACTTGCTGTAGTAAACGACAACAGTATGTAAAACTGTCCCAAAATGAAGCAATCACAGATACATATGTCACTGCAACTGCCAGGTAGCAAGATACATGCAACAATGAGTTTCCAGGGGCAAGAAGGTACCAAGAACTGTCAAACCAATCACCTATTAGGCAAGAGACATGTCATAGGTCTAGAAGTCATGCATGTAATGGGTCTTGGGATAAGAGAAGAGACCAAGCACAAGCACAATTGATAGAGCAAGAAGCTCAATACATAACCATCCAACATGCATACAAAATTGACAAATCTGTGATAGAGATAGGTGTGTGCCCCAATAGGTGTATCAAATTAGCCCACTAAGACATGCATGTAACTGTCCCACAAGCTCAAGCTCATCTGTAAATAAGACACTATGTACATCTAAATATACCAAGAGGCTCCCATTGGAAGTGAAGTCAAATGCAAAGAGAGCAAATAACGCTCTAATACATCAAATACATAGCATCAGACATACCAAATTCCAGTAGGGTACATCCGAAGTATAAATCCCAAGCTATCTCAGACCCGTAAAGCATAAGACTGAAAGCATTCAAAGAGCATGTAACTGACAATCAAATGTAATGCCCAGTAGGTCCAAAATGCTCAAATACATCTAAAGACAAAGCTCCAAGTAATTGTCAAGCATGGGCAAACCAAGTGGCATCCATATTTGACCAAAGCATAAATGCAAGAAGCCTAAATGTCAAGTAGTGACAATAGGCATAGATTGGTCTAGAGCATGCCAACAACTGAAGCTAAATGCCAGTGAATGATGACCAATGTGAGTCTATTTCAAGATCAAAAGCATTCTGGAACCAAGAAGAAGCATTTGACAATCTCCAAATACATTGGTATGATCATTCAAACCTCCAGTAAGCACTCCGTATCCAAGAACCAATGCATACACCGAGTAAATGAGCTTCAGCCCACTGTATTCAGTAGCATATTTACTATTAAATGAGGCTCAAATGGTGCCCAAATCTGCTCCAAATTAGTCCCAAAGCATAGACATAGCATCCCATAACATCCGGGCATAACTGGGCATCAATAGGCATCAAACATGCAATGCCAAGAAGCATCAAACGGTAAATGTCAAGTGTTGCCCTGTTTTGACAGTCCTGGGACTGTGCATATAGCAAAGGGTTGAAGGGGAAGCACTCGAATCGATCTCTAGGTGTCAAGCACTAATGTTGAGGAGTCAAGCAATGCTTGGGAAGGTTGCCAAGAGTGCCAGGAAGTCGAGGAGAAGCAGGGAAATGCCGGGAGTAGGTGAGCCTAGCCCCCTAAAAATGCGCCAAAAATTACACTGGCTATTCCTGGGAGCTGGGGGGTCTTCAAGAGACCTCGAGGGCACTTGGCAATGTTGAGGGGGCTCCAATGTAGCCCGGGAAGAAGTCGATGAAGGTCCAGAAGCTTGGGGAGGAGGCGGAAGATCAAAACATACCTACAAATGAAGATGCCATGGCTACCATTGAAGCTCAGGTTGAAGCTCTTCAAATTCAGGTTGAAGAGAATGCCAGGCAAGCTCCAATGCCTTTGCTATGATACCAGTTGAAAGGGAAGTGGAACCCAGGAGGAAGAAGCTTGGCGGTGAGAGCTATGGCAGATGGAGAGCAAGAGCAAGAGAGAGTGAAACTCAAAGTGGAAACTCCAACAGCCACAATGTGTGGTTGGGCCTTCCTTTATTCAAACTTTCACTAAAAGAATAAAGAATAAGTGACTGTGACGGGCACCCGCCACTTGTAGTGTGCATTGGCGGGTATTGTCAGTGTAGTAATACACGGGCGGCTAGGCAGAGGTGCCTTTGCCCCCAACAGACACATCTCCTTCAAATGCACTCTTTGCTTACACAATGCTTCCACATTTTCCATACATATCAATCAATGTTTTTGCCACAAAAACAACTTTGACTAACCCCTTGCTCCAAGCATCAACATGTAATGCTTGTCCAATATTCAAAACAATAGGATGGGATAGCCACCCTCTAACTCTGACTTCTGTTTGCTCTAAAAGAATGTTGCATGCTTGAAGGGAAATCAACATTATTTGTTGGTTTGGACTTATACCCTCTTCATGCATTTTCCTATACAACAGCAAAACCATGTCTCCTTGGCCATATTCAAGGAATGTTGAGAGTATTGCATTCCATGATATAGTGTCATGTCATATAGCTTGCCAAACATATTCATTGCATCCATTATCTTTCCAATTTTGGCAAATTTTTTTAGAAAGGCACTACTAATCCTAGTATTCGTCATAAAACCTTTACTTTGAGCATCAACATGTACTGCTTGAACAATTTCTAGGGTGAGACATGCTTTCAAGATGAGTATGTATGTCTGTAGATTTTGGACTTGTACCTTCCTCTACCATTTTCCTATAAAGGCATAAAGCTTTTTCTCCCTGATCTTGTTCCACATATACCGAAAGTAGAGCACTCCACAATACTGCATCATGGTTGGATCCATGAGCAAATGCACTTTTTGCTTCTAAAGGGCTGCCACATTTACCATACATAGTTATAAGGGTGCTACAAACAAAAGCATCTATTATGAGATCATCCTTCAGGCCATCAACCAATATTGCTTGGCCAAACTCCAACAATTTGGCTTGACTCATTTGCCCATCTTCTATCACCAATTGGCCGATTATCAAGAGAATGATTAGATGGGTTGATGTTGTTCATCAAGCTGATAGGCTTCTCTTTTAGTCCTTGTGTTCATGCTTCTTCCTCCACCATATATTCCACTAGATTTGACTCCTTGTCTTCTTCATGTGCAAACTTCAAACTAGATCCTCAACAATAGAAAAAACAAGCACTCATATGAGCTACACAAGTACTACTCCTTGAATACAAAAAATTTAAGATGGAACCAAGCAATCAAAATTTCAAACTAATAGTTTAAACTGAATGGCAAACGAAAAGGCACACATAATGGAAAACGAATTCCTAATGACGTTGACTAAGGAGTTCAAAATTTTGGCGAAAAACTCTGCCCTCACGTTTGCAGTGGTGGACGTGTAGAGTCACAACATCTACCCCCTCCAAACCTGCACATCCTCCGGATGGGCCATAGCTACCTATTCTCATCACCACCAAGCTCGACAATCAACACAATGTCCTCAACTTTTGCAAAATCACTTATAATATCCACATCCTGATCTACACCATCTTCTACCTCAAATCCATCATAAAACTCATAATCCCACTCCTCAACTGCATAGGGTGCATCATCTCTCCTCTTAAACAATTTGATTCTCTTTTTTGCAATCGGTATCCGCAATGACGTACCATCAAGCTCTACTAAGGAATACGTAGCATTGTCATGGGCATGTTGTACCAAATAAGGACCAAACCATGTAGATGCTATTGTGATGGTTGTCTAGACTACTATCATAGACCAATACCCAATCTCCCTCCTCAATCTCTCTAGGTCTCAATCTTTGTTTGCTATCAAATCGATCTTTGCTACGAATTCTAGCCTCTTTGAGCTTCTCGATAGCTCTCTTAATATCCTCAAATCTCCTCTCCACAACTGACAAATAAAAAAAGAGCCAAAAGATAATCTCTAGTCATCTCATCCTACTGCCACGGTAAAGCACTCCAAGTGAGTGTGCAAGTCTCTACAGGCATGACTGGTTTTTGTCCGTACATAAACTCATATGGCATATAACCTATGGTCACACTGTGGATAGTGCGATCAACCCATAAGGCATAAGGCAACAATCTAGATCACTCCTTGACCCGCATCGCATGCTTTGGCCAAGGCTTTCACAATTGATGGATGGCCTCTCTTGCTCTTTTTATTACCTTTTGGATTATATACTGAAGTCAAAGCAAGTTTAATGCCAAGGCGAGAGAAAAACTCCCTAGCCTCATCAGCATCCAACTCACCTCAATCTGCTGTAAATTTTCCAATGTAGCAATACCTGCAAATAACATCCTTCAACAGAAATTTATAGACCACTGAAGTAGTCTTCATGCTCAATGCTCTTCCTTACACCAGATTCGTGAGATACTCTTGTGCCAAAGGAATGTAACACATTTGCCACAATCCAACAAGCATAGTAATCAAATCAAGAACCCACTTGTAGTAAATACATAGCGGGTAAGTAGGGCAAAGCTCATCTCTATGCCTCATTGAAGAAAACAATTAACAATCTGTGCATGTCTCAACAAACTGTGAGATATCTCTATACATGCCTCTCCACTAGCAACACTCTCTAATCTTCTCATAGGTTGCCCAAACAGCTCTATGTCCTTCCCAAAGACTTTCATGAAACTCTCTCATGATTTGCACCTATGAAGTTCTGTCACATACGACTCTCAATGGCTATCGTCCTCGCTTATGTGGATGCTTTCAAAGCACTCCACTCCACAAGAAGAAACCATAAGCTTTCCTCTTGATTTTCTTGAAGTCCGTATCAATCCATCCATCCTGTCTAGACATGGTACTCAAATAACAACCAATATACAAATACTCTCTTGTATACAAAGACTCATCAAAGCTCTCCAAAGCAAATACATGACAAGTATCATCAACATGCATGGCACTGAAAGATCAAATCCATCATCAATATTATCAGTGCAAGAAGAATCCATATCATCATACCTCGCTCATGAAAGCATATCGGCTACTGGGTTGTCTTTACCTGCTATGTGCTTGAACTCAAGATTCATGGATTTTATGTACCTAATCCACCTAAGCATGGCAATGTCTAGAGTAGAACAACTTGTGATCATACCTAAAAGAGGAAAGCAATTAGTCTTGACCACCACAGCAACACCAATGAAGTCCTCTTTATCATTCTTGAGAGTTGTGACAATTCCCAAGAGCTCCCTCTTAATTTGTGGATACTTGCGATGTTGCTCATTTAGGACTTTCACCATAAATTGAATGGCATACCTATTCCCATCTACATTGTCTTGGCCAAAACCCCATCCAATGCCGATAGGACTAGTATCAATAGTGAGTACAATAGGTCTTCCATCCTCATAATCTACTTTTTGAAGATCCTCCATAGTGTCCAAGCATGACAGTCTGTCATAGAGACCATCTACCCTATCTTCATCCTCAAAAGACTTGTAAGCTTCAATTCTTTTTCTTTTCTCTTCAAGTACTGCATGGTAGCTCTAGGCATGTCCGTAATATGCTAAAAACACAAAGTAATTTCAACAGACACACCATAAACTCCTAAGGAAAAACTACTGCTGCTAAGAGGCGAGAGCTTTCCTGTCTTGTGCCACTACCATCTCGCAAGACAGTGGTACCTAACAAAAATCTAGCTCTCCTACTGGAAGAGGGAAACCCCTCAAAGAATCCTTATTCCACTAATGGTTGACACAAACTGTCATGAACTGGACAGCCCTCTTTTCATCCTTGCTTCGGATCCGCGCATAGGTAGACCCATCATCTAGAACCTTAGCCTCCATTCAAGACTCAGCGATGAATGGCTATCCCAAAATAATAGGATAGGAATAAGAGTTTTGCACAAAGAAATGATAAGTCTCATCCACATCTCCAATAGAAATCTTCAAGTTCGGATAAGAAGTATACAAATCTCCTATAGTGTTATTGGCCGCACACATGCACCAACCATGATCCACATCAACTGGCCATCTACCAATATTATACAATCCATGCACTATGACATTAATCTCAGAGGCTTGATCCAAAAGAGCAACACAAGGGGTCTCCACCTGACCAAGCTTGATTACTGTCTTCGTAGTCGCACGAGCCTAGTGACTATAAGAAAAATATCTATGAGGCATCAATCTAGGTGCGTCATCACTCTCCGTATATTCTACAGGGCTGAAGTATTTGGGATATATTTTTTCATATTGACTTAGTAGTAACCTGACATTAGATCAATTTTCAAGAAGATATTTACCCCTTGAACCCTATTAAGAAGCTCATCAATCTTGGGAATTGGATATTTATTCTTCATAATGTAAGGAAATAGAACATAATAGAGTATAAGAAATTTGCGACAGAAGTTCATACAATGTCTTGTTCATGGGACACATTGGAATTTGCATTCATCAAAGCACCCCACTCAACTGTGCAGAGTTGCTCCGCATTGAGATATCTAAGGAGCAAGCCTTCAAACAACAGCTCATCACGTCATATGATAAGCAAGCCTCTTTTGCTATCACTGATCGAGAAATAGGGGAGTTAAAAAAGCTTGTTGAAACCGAATCCCCATTCTTACGGAGCTGGTACGCTCTTCAATCTACAAGCCATAGATAATAGCCTCAGAACTGCTAAAGCCTCTTGATGGATTATATCTTATGTCGGCTCTTCAATAATCTGTTGTTTTCTTTTAATGATGTCGATGATAACATCATGAAATTCTCTTTTTCACTCTTCTTATCTAATGTGAGAGCTGGCAAGAGAAGCTAATGCCTATGGTCTTCAGTTAGAGCAGTTGTCGAAGGACAAATCTCCTTTATGGTCCTATGCATTGCATGCAAAGAAAAAGGGGAAAGCTTCAACATCCAAACTTTTAGCCATAGGTGATAAAATCAGGAAAGGGACTAGATGGGATGGTCGGGTTTGGAAGCTCCTCCTCCCATCACACAAAATACCAGCCTCTCCCAAAAAGCACATAGCTTTTTTTTTAGAAAAATGGCTAACATTAGTTTTGCTTTGCCAAAGCTTTGCGACCCCATCTCCTATGCTTGGCAAAGCACTGCTTTGCTTAGCTTTTGTTCTGCAATATCTTCTACCTTCAAAAATCTCGTTGGCCATTCATGCATTAATAGAGTGCAAGTAAATTTTTCATCCAGAGAAACACGTTGACAACCTGCACGTTCCTTGGAAGGGACCGACACATCTCCTTCAAACACGCTCTTTGCTTCCACAACACTTCCTTATTTTCCATACATATCAATCAATGTTTTTGACACAAAAACAACTTTGAGTAACCCATTGCTCCAAGGATCAACATGTAATGCTTGTCCAATATTCAAAACAATAGGAAGGGGTAGCCACCTTCTAACTCTAATTTCTGTCTGCTCTAAAAGAATGTCACATGCTTGAAGGGAAATCATCATTGTTTGTTGGTCTAGACTTATACCCTCTTCATGAATTTGCCTATATAACTGCAAAACCATGTCTCCTTGGCCATATTCAAGGAATGTTGAGAGTACTGCATTCCATGATATAGTGTCATGGTCATACAGCTTGCCAAACACATTCATTGTATCCATCATTTTTTCAATTTTGGCAAAAAAATTTCAAAAGGGCACTTCTAATCCTAGTATCCATCATAAAACCTTTACTTTGAGCATTAGCATGTATTGCTTGCACAATTTCTAAGGGCATATCACAACCGTCCTTAAGTAGAGTTTCCCCCTTTCCTAGAAGGGTGAGGCATGCTTGCAAGATGAGTATGTATGTCTGTAGGTTTGGACTTGCACCTTCCTCTACCATTTGCCTATAGAGGCGTAAAGCTTTTTCTCCTTGATCCTATTCCACATATACAAAAAGTAGAGCACTCCACAGTACCACATCATGGTTGGATCCGTGAGCAAATACAATTTCTGCTTCTAATTACCATACATAGTCACAAGGATGATACAAACAAAAGCATCTATTATGAAATTGTCCTTCAGGCCATCAGCCTGTATTGCTTAGCAAATCTCCAACAATGTGGCTTGACTCATTTGCCCATCTTCTATCACCAGTTGGCCAATTATCAAGAGAATGATTAGATGGGTTGATGTTGTTCATCAAGTGATGGGCTTCTCTTTTAGCTCTTGTGTTCAGGCTTATTCCTCCACCGTATGTTCCACTAGATTTGGCTCCCTGTCTTCTTCATGTGCAAACTTCAGACTAGATCCTCAATAATAGAACAAACAAGCACTCATATGAGCTACCACACACACATACATACATGTAGGTTATTTGCGCGTGAGTACTATTCAGCGAATACAAAAAATTTAGGATGGAACTAAGCAATCAAATTTTCAAACTGACAGTTCAAACTGAATGGCAAACGAAAAGACACACACAACGGAAAACAAATTCCTAATGGCACTAGCTAATGAGTTCAAATTCCTGGCGAAAAATTCAGCCCTCAGGTTTGTAGCGGTGGATGCACATCATCATGATAGTGTGGTAACTTTGCTTCTTATCTCTCTTGCTACTCTATTATCCTTGTATGTGAGAGTAAATAAGAGGGAGTGAGGGAGAGTGTGCATGGAGTGAGGGACTTGTGGATAATGAAACTTTATCCTTTTCTTCTTTCATCTTCATCTCCACCCCTTTTTGGTGAGTTGAGAGCTTGAGCTAGAGTGTATAGTGTTGGGTTTGTGAGGGAATGATGATGTGCAACATGAAGCCCTTCTCCATATCTTCTCATTCCTAGCATTAACTCCTCATATGTGTGAATGAAAATGGAAATAAGGAGGCAAGTGAGAAAGTATGTGCATGGATCGTGGAGCAGCAGGATGCAATGTGTGAATGTGAGAGTATAATGTACTAAGTTAGTGCACTAGGACGGGACCAATGCATGGTGGTGTGTACTAGTGCACTAGGTTAGTACACAATGCATGCAGATGTAGCACACCAAGGTTAGTTGCACTAGGAGGTTGAATTGGTGTGCAAGGTTGAAGTTAGTGCACTAAGGATGCAAGGTGTAGTACAATGGGTAGTATGCTAGTGAGTGCACTAGGATGGTTAGTGCATTGTGATGTGCACATATGCTAGGCTATGTGCATATATATATGCATTAGTGCAATGCACTATACATGAGGGCTAGGGTGTAGGCATTTGCCAATTACACTAGGTGTAGTGCAACAAGGTACTATGCATGTATAGGGTGCACTTGTATAGTGCACTAGTGCAGTAGTGTGCATTGTGCATTACATGTGCATATGCATTGCGATATACATATATATGTACGTATGCATGAGTGCAGTGATTAGGAAAAACCAAGGACTTGATAGTAGTCATGTTTGTCATGCCTTATCATCTCTTGCCTATGAGCCTTAGTCAGATGAGGACTTAGGAGCTCTGACCTATCTATCACTTGTTTTGATAGAGAAGGTAGCTCATTCTAGAGCACTCAATTTATTGCCTTTCAATGCATTTTCTCCTCTAGTCACAATTTTGTATGCATTTCTTGGGCAGTTTTTGGATTCGTCAGTCTATCTCACCTGCTACACACTGTCCATATTTTTCAAGATTTATTATGAGATTTTTGGGTATTTTACTAGCATTAAATGCTGGTCAAACTAGAGTTATAAATGCTGGTTGGCCATATTTTTGGCCGCACATTGTAGTTTGCTAGATTTGGGGTTAGTTGCCTATATATAGCGTGCCCCTTTCACACTTGACATTCATCTTCCTCATTCCTTGACATGTGCACACTTCAACTTTGTCATCTTCCTCCATCTTCGGTGCTATCATCATCACTAGCTTGATTTGGTGCCCTCACTGATGATGTGGATTATATACAGGGACTAATTAGTCCTCCTTTTGTATTCAACATTTTTTCCTTGTTCAGTGTAGATTTCTTTCTTCTTTTCTTGTAGTCTCTCTTTGTTTCTTTGTCTCTGTGTTAATGTTCCTTCTTTTGTTGCACTCTCACATGCTATCCTTGCTTAAAGAGAGACCCAAAGTTGATTTCTCACAAAGAAGACCACCTTAGATAGCCAAGTGGCCTTGCCACATCAACATTTTGACTGAAAACATAACTTTCTTCTTGAAGGCAATAGCTTCTTTGTGCAAGTGACAATATTACTACCCCAAGTAGGCCATCTATATAGACTTCCTTGTGATCTTATAGTTGTTTCCTCTTGTTTTAGGGTTGTTTACTACCAAAATGCAAATTTCATGTGGGTGTCTTATAGGATTTTAAAGATGTCTTACAACCAATTTTATGGCTTCGAAGGGTGACAAGATTATTGTGAAGATTATCTCACGGATCATGAAGCATGGAGGTCACCTAGCCCATTTCTTTGGGAACCCTCTCCTCTCTGTTCTCTCCATGTCTCAAAGAAGGCCCGTGCTACTTGTCTCCATATGCCATTTGTGGCACCCTCTATACAGGTGCATGTACTCCCTTCTTTGCCCAAACAAGATGAGCTTCATGGTTCAAACTACTTGCTTTGGATATGTAAGGCAAAGGGTATGCTTGATACCTTTGATCTGTGGGAGTTTGTTACCCACCCTATTCTTTGTCTAGTGGAGGATACCACCATTGGATTCATCCATGGATTGTGTGGCCTTATGGGATCGACTCAACTCTAGGGCTCGATCTTTCCTCTTTATGAGTTTATAGGATTCTGTACTAGTGCATGTACGCAGGCTGCAGAAAGTAGTGGAAGTATGGACAAAGCATGCTTCTTTGTACCATCAAAAGACATTTGCCCACCAAATTACTCTCGAGAAGAAATTACAAATGCTCACCATTGATGATTCTCCTTTCATGAAGGATCATATCAAGATGTTGGAGGATATGAGGGATGAGTTTGCATCCCTTGGGAGGATGGTCTTCCAAGGATATGGTTATGATTATTTTGACAACTGTCATCTCTCTACTTTGATATCTTCTACACTAGTCTTTTTACATTGAGAGAACTCGTGAGAAGCTTCTATGGGAGGAGCTTGGCCCTCTTGTTTTGGAGCATGAGGAGCATGCCAAAGAGGTTGCCAGTGGATTCACCTCTACCAAAGTGAAGGGAGTAAACTTGGAGTGGAAGCACATGAGTAGAAGCAAGAGCTATGGTGGAAGGTAGTAAGAGTAAGAGAGAGAGAGAGACACACACACAAGATGTGGGAGCTCCAATAGTCACAATGTGTGACTAGCTTCCCTTATTTAAATATCACTGAAAGAATAAAGAATGAAGTGATAGTGATAGGCCACTGCCACCTACAATGTATAGGTGTGCAAGTATTTCAGTATAATAATACACGAGCAGCTAGGCACAAGTGCCTTTACTCAGAACAATCTCCCATTTAAAGGCAAATGTGTCCCTAGTGAGGAGAGAATGAGAAAAAAGGTGACAAAGTGCAAATGTACATAAGTACAACAGGATGAGGAAAGACATCATCTCATCCAATGCCCATCAACTTTCTAAGAAAGACAAGATACTAAGTTGAGAGACTTTTGTGAGCAAATTGGTAGGATTTTGGTTAATTGAGATCTTAACAATGTCAACATACCCACCCTCAATGACCTTTTTGAAGAAGTGATAATGCACCTCAATGTGTTTTGTCTTCACATGGAAGACTGGATTCTTGGCTAACTAAATAGCATAGATAAAATTTGAATGCAATGTAGGGACCACATTAGTAATGCCAAGGTATGGCCTAACTAGAGAGCCTTCTTACAAGTATAAGTGGTGGCTATACCATACTTAGTCTCGGTAGTAGAGAGGGGCATGCATTTTTGCATATTGGACATCCAAGAAACAACACATCTAGCAAAAGTGAAGATATAGCTAGAGATGGACTTCCTACTATTTTTATGTCCTTCATAATTAGAGTCAATGTATCCCATGACTCTTGTGTCCTGGCCACCATAAGAGGGCCATGCATTTTTGCATATTGGACATCCAAGAAACAACACATCTAGCAAAAATGAAGATATAGCTAGAGATGGACTTTCTACTATTTTTATGTCCTTCATAATTAGAGTCAATGTATCCCATGACTCTTGTGTCCTGGCCACCATAAGATATGCACATAGTTGTTGTGCCCTTTGGGTACCTCATGATGTCCTTATTGTTATCCTAATGTCATTTTCTAGATGCAGCCATATAACATGCTACAACTCCTATTGTAAATGCTATGTCAGGATGAGTGGCTATCATGGCATACATCAAACTTTCCATTGTGGATACATAAGGGATCTTGGCCATCTCAGCCTTCTCATCTGATTACAGGAAATCAACTTGACTAACCTTCACATGAGAAGGTAGAGGATAGCCAATAGGCTTACCATTCTACATATGAAACCGCTTAAGGACTTTTGGGATATACTCCTTCTATGATAGATAAAGGAGCCCCTTAGAGCAATCACACATGATACATATCATGGCTTGTCCCATGTCCTTCATCTCAAAGCTCTTCTTGAGCAAAGTTTTCAAGGCATCTAGCTCATCATGAGTGCTCCCAACAATAACCATATAATCCATAGAGTACCAAAATCTTTAAGTTGCCATCATGAGCCTTCTTTGTATATAAATACAGATCCATAGCACTACTAGTATATCCTTGTGAATGCATAGAAGAATCAAACTTGTGGTACCATTCTTAAGGCCATAAAGGCTCTTTCTCAAGTTTCATATTAGGTATTCCTTGCCTTTTTTCTCAAAGTCCTTAGGTTGCTACATATAAATCTCATCATGCAAGTCTTCATGTAGAAAAGCTGTCTTTACATCCATCTGATAAAGGTCTAGATCTAGTTGAGCAACTAATGCTAGTATCAAGCGTAGGGTCATCACTTTGAATATACGAGAAAAGACTTCATTCAAGTCGACACCATGTTCTTTCTTGAAACTCTTAGCTACCAATTTAGCCTTATAAGCCACCTTGGGGTGTCTAGGGATACTTTTCAACTTGTACAACCACTTGCATGGCAATGCCTTCTTTGGCACTAGGCAAGGGAACCAAATTCCATGTATAGTTTGTTTGTAAGGAGTCAAATTCTGATTGCATAGCCTTGTCCTATGAGTGACTATAATCTCTATGCATGATCTCATCATAAGAGAGAGGCTCACCTACATTTGCTACCATAACATAGTCCATGGAGGGTGTAAACCGCTCAAACTGACGTCTTAGCTCTAGTAGAGCATCTCAAAATGAGCCGATTCTACACAACAGGTGGATCCTGAGCCATGAGGACATCAACTCATGCAAGTTGTCTAGCTAGTTGTACGAGAGCAAGAGACTCCTCTTGAAAGATCACCTTGCATACCTTGACTACTTTCTTAGGCTGCTTATGTATCTTTTCCTGATGGAAAACTACATCATGGCTTGCAGAGATAACCCAATGAGCTTGTGGGTAGACTAAGATACTTGAGAATCTCTACCACAACCATTTCCATCCTAGCGGCCTCTCACAATCAATGCATGTGACATACGAAGAGAGAGGCTCACCTACATTTGCCACCATAACATAGTCCATGGAGGGTGTAAACCGCTCAGACTGATGTCTTAGCTCTAGTAGAGCATCTCAAAATGAGCTGATTTTACACAACAAGTGGATCTTGAGCCACGAGGACATCAACTCATGCAAGTTGTCTAGCTAGTTGTACGAGAGCATGAGACTCCTCTTAAAAGATCACCTTGCATACCTTGACTACTTACTTAGGCTCCTTATGTATCTTTTCCTGATGGAAAACTACATCATGGCTTGCAGAGATAGCCCAATGAGCTTGTGGGTAGACTAAGATCCTTGAGAATCTCTACCATAGCCATTTCCATCCTACTAGCCTCTCATAGTCAATGCATGTGACATACGAAAGCATCTATATTCTTTCTATTCACCTCTTTGGTTAAGAGGGCACTCTCAACATCGTGCAACTTTAGCACATCCTTAGTATATCAAGCCATATAGAAAGTGTTCCACGACTTAGGTAGAGTGCAAACCAGAAATAAAGGATGCAAAGATCCTTGAACTCAATCTCCTATGAAGCTAAATGGTTGATGATGGAGTGAAACTCATTCAAGCATGCTTCATGTGAAGGTCCATCAACTATTTCAGCCACCAATACATTTGAGATGTAGGACTTTGCTTATCATAAGTATTCTTAATTTGTGTCCAAAGTGTTAAAATACGCGGGATCTAGAGCATGGCTATGGCGGCTTGTAAGCATAGACTAAACTCATAATGACATTGATTGAAGACCACAATTATTACACAAGTGAATTAGGTTCCAAGATGGAAGCCTGGACTCATAAACACAATCTTGTGTAGGACTGACAAGTACAAGACTGACACTAACTGATAAAGAAAAGCATCATCATGTATTCATTCATCTATCAAAAGTGGTAGTCAAGTACAATGCTTTATAGTTGTTGGATGGGTAGAGTTTTTCCTTTCTGTGCATATGGGATTCCTGCAACCTTCATGTCTTCATCCCAAACAACCTCATACAAAGAGGCTACATTAGGTGTGATTGCTAATTTCTCAACACCCCTCCTCAATCACAACTAGAAAGTACAAAGTGTGTAGAGGCTTTAGTGAAAGTAACACCTGCAAAGTGTGGGCACACCATAAACATGGCAAAACACCAGAGGCTATTACAGAAAAGGCTAAGTGTGGGTACCACAAATATGATGGACATCCAGAGGTTGTGCAGGGGCCTTACAAAGGCTGTAGTACAAGGTTACACGAGGAGTTTTACAAGCTTATGATAAAGACATTTGGGCTAGACATTACAAGGCTAAAAAGTCAGTAAAAAATAGGATCGAGGACCATGAGCCCTTGCGGTTTTTAGCATTTCTTTTGACATATATCTTCGATTCATTGCAATTCTTCTTATACTTATACTTCACTTTGTTTGCCACTTCAAAGTTTTCATGATTTTTTTGCTTCTTTTTATTCTTGTTCTTTTGGTCCCCTTGATCTGCTTCTTCATTGACTTTGCTTGCAATAGTTGCATTAGTCTTTATATCCATGTCCCCCTCAAGAAAATGTATCATTGTCTTTGAGGCAATAGAAATGTCTTCAAAATCTTCAAATAAATTCATCAATTTCTCTTCAAAACAAGTAAATCCATCCATCCTTAGAAGTGGAATAAACAAGTTGTCCATATAGTTGAATTGAGCAATAAGAGTAACTCTTCATGAGAAGCATCTTCGTAAAAGACTTGATTTTGGTCATTCCCATGATGAAAATTAGCTTCAAATGACTGAGAATAACCAGCAATGTTGATCTTTGTATGTGTCAAAAGACACAAGCAATGGCAGTGAAGTATCAAAAGATACTAGTTTGAAATTTGATGTTTGTTACTTGAGTTTGACTTGATGATCTTCAAAAACTCTTCATAGCTTCCTCTCCTTGCTAATTTGATGGTTGAATACTTGCTGAAAACTTTAGATTAGAGTGGCCTTGGCTTGGTTTAAGTGATAGGAGAGAGAAAATGAAGGAAAAATGAGCTTGAAGGTAAGTGGCTATGGCTGTCCTATCAAAACAGGGACCAACGACTGGTAAATGAGCTCCCACGAGCTCCATAGGTCGAATCTACTCAAACCCTTTAAGATGGAGGACCCTCACTAATGGATCTAACCCCCCTAAGAGGGTTTGTATTTGTGTTGCCCAAGTTGAGAGATCTAAGCCTTCAAAGTGGTCACTGTCAAAATTGTGTCCAGATTTGGGAAAATGCAAATGCCGGGCATGGTGTGCATCAATCTCCTTGATTTTTGTGCCAAGAAGTTGCGCCTTGATCTGAAGAAAAACTCTTGAGAAGAAAGCTCGAAGAGATATGGTTGCTCCAACAGAGGTAGGTAGGTGCTGTCCACAGACACAACTATGGCAGTGACTCTGAAAAGAGGCAATACTGAAGCTATAGTTGCCCAATCTCAATGATTGAGGTGCCAGTGAGGAGTTCTGGAAGTAGAGAAACACTTCTCTAGAAGGAAGTTAAGAGAGATTTGGCCTATGGAGAGAGATATGAAAGCTTCAAGCTGACAGGGTGCTGTTGGCTATGGCTGCCATGGAAGCTTCATTGAAGGTAGGAATGCAAATGAAGTTGGAGATAGGGTCCAATACTCAAACTGAGCTGAGCTGAGATGGAAAAGAGCTGAGAGGAGTGAAAGGAGAGTGGGCCATGCTCAACTGTGCTCTGATACCATGTTAAAATACGCAGGATCTAGAGCATGGCTATGGCGGCTTGTAAGCATAGACTAAACTCATGATGACATTGATTGAAGACCACAACTGTTACACAAGTGAATTAGGTTCCAAGATGGAAGCTTGTAATCATAAAAAAAAACTTGTGTAAGATTGACAAGTACAAGACTGACGCTAATTGATAAAGAAAAGCATCATCATGTATTCATTCATCTATCAAAAGTTGTAGTAAAGTACAATGCTTTATAGTTATTGGATGGGTACAGTTTTCCCTTTTTGTGCATATGGGATTCCTACAGCTGTATGTCTTCATCCCAAACTACCTCATACAAAGAGGCTACATTAGGTGTGATTGCTAATATCTCAACACAAAGCTCATATGCAGTCCAATTTTCAGTTTTACAACATTGTAGTGAACTTGCTTAGAGAGTGATAAAATGATTGTGGACTTGCATAGCTCATTTAATTCATCCCAATCCTCAACTACAATGTTTTCAGGTTTGGCATCCCCATTTTTGAGTAGTCTATTAACCTACAATTTTTGCATTAAAACCTACCATATTTGGGTCTTCCAATAGTTGTAGTTGTTCCCTTCAAGTTTCTTAATATTGAAGATAGCACTTTCTTGAGAACCACCAATCATAATGAGACTAAGCAAGTGCATAAACGGGAAAAACAAGCTCCTATAATATCCTATAATTCATTTCCAAATCCATTGGTAAATCAAGTTAAAAACAAGAGGTACTAACAAAACACCAACTATACTTAAGAAACTATCAAGACAAGGTAACTTCTCTCATACATAGTGTAGAGAACGTCAATTACAACATGCTAAAAAGAGAGTATAATAGTAAAAAGTCAAAGCCAAGTATGAGTTATCACTAATAAACTGCAAACAGTAACTAGTAGGGATATCCTACACAATGTGGGGTATGTACAAACAACTAATAGTCAACAAATATGTGACAAATACCCAAAGTTATCAACCTGAGAGTGTTAGAGTGGAATACATCCAACGGTATAACAATCATGCATGTAGTAGGTCTCATAGGTAACAAAAGAAACTTGCTAAAGGCACAACTGACTAAGCAATAAAAACAAAAGCTCAATACATAGCCATGTTAGATGTATGCATAACTGACAATGATTTGATAGAGGTAGGTGCCGGCCCAAATACAAATGTCATATTAGCCCACTAGACATCCACTACATACATGTAGCATGAAGAGAAGATCCCATTGTCTCACTATAAGGAGCTCAAGCTCAACTACAATCCAATGCATAGTATATGTAGCATCCAATGTCAAGTCAATAGCTCAATACATAAAGCCAAATGGCTTCCATTGAAGCAAAAGTCAAATTTCAATTGAGCAACAAGCTCAATAGATGGAGTAAATAGCATCTAAACATCCAAGATACATGTAGCATATGTCGAGAGCATCAAGTCCAGTAAAGAACTTCAAGCCCTAAATGCAGCATCTAATGGAATGAATGATTGCCAATGTTGAAGCATCCAATCTCCAATCTTAGCTTAAGAGCATGTCAGGAGCATAACCAAGTATGTGGCATCAATGGCATAGATTAGTGTATCCAATAGATATCTTGGATAGCATCAAGTAGCAATAGGCATAAGCTTTTCCCAGATAAATGACATTCAACCCTATTATTAAAGCAATGAAAGCTCTAAGAAAATTGAGCCAAAAGTGTACTCAAATCAACCCAAAAGCATCTCATAACATTGATATAGCATCCCTAGTGATTCAACATCAAATAGACATTCCAGGAAGCATAAGTGACCTTTAGACAATGAGATAATTGCTGTTTGTATTACAACAAACTGCCCTATTTGCACAATCAACACCTAGAGCTTGATGACTCAAAACCAATGCTCAATATCAAGTATTAGTAGCAAGGGTGCTAGAGATGATTGCCCAAGTGCCAATGACCATACAAGAGCTAGAGGAGATGCCAAATGAGAGCATGAAGTGGGCAGCAACAATAGGTTCAATTCATATTGTTGCTATTGCTCCTACTAGTATGTTTGCTGATGTCAATGAGGTTGGGGATGCACTTTGGAGTGCTCAAGAAAGCCTACTTGGGGCCTAGAAGAAGCTCGCATAATTTGAAAGAAGCTTAAGATCAAATACAGACCATTGAAGGTGAAGCCATGGCTGCTAATAGGGAAACCTTGATATAGGTATTCGAATGGTAGATAAAGTAATGGCATGTCAAGACTGAGTTCTTGGGGAAGATGGCTCTAATATCAGTTGAAGGGAAGCACGTGAGCGAAAACAAGAGCTATGGTCGAAGGACCTAGAGTAAGAGAGAGAAAGATATACAAGATGTGGGAACTCCATTAGTCACAATGTGTGATCGGCCTTACCTTATTCAAATGTCACAATGTGTGTCCACCACCTATCAATGTAGTAATGCATGGGTAGCTAGGCACATGTGCCTTTACCCCCAACACAAAGCTTTTGTTGCAGGTTTGGGAGAGGGGAAGAAGAAGAAAGGGAAGTCAAAGGCTAAAAGACAGGAGAGTTCTTTGGGTTTTGACTTAGATTCGAAGAAGCCTAAATGCCCATACCGTGGGAAGGGGACATATTTAGAGGAGAAACGTCGGAAGAAGTACACTTACCTTTGTTTAGGAGTGAAGGATGGAGCTCAAACATTTGAGCCTTCTACCTCTACTCTAATGGTTACCCATGAGTACGTATTCCTTCATACTATTGACTTAGAGGAGCGTTCTTCAATGGTTGCCTTGTCTTCTGAGAGGCCTTGGCCGATTGATAGTGGAGCTTCTAGTCATATGACTCCATGAGGTGATTTGTTGCAGGATCTACACCCTTCTAAGGGTTCTGTCACTATTAATGATATCGTGTTGGTGCCTATTTGTGGTGTTGGCCCTTTGCCTTTATTTCCCGACCTCACTTCAGGCTCCCTTTCACATGCCCTTTATGTTCTAGACTTGGGCTTTCTAGTCCTCTTGGTTTATGGCCTTACTAGGCTTGGTACCCAAGTTGTCTTCATCCAGTAGGTCATTTGTATTGAGGATTCTTCTATAGGGGCTATTATCATGGTAGGTGGGTAGGAGAGTGGGATTTATAGGCTCCAATCCCCCTTTCTTATGTGGGGTTCTATGAGGCAATTGTCTATCACTACACCCATTCCTGCTTGTGCACCATCTATTCCATAGGTTCCTTCCCATCCCCCATCCTCTCCTCTGGTGGTTCCCTTGTACCTCCCATCTCTTTTAGAGGGGGATGATCTCGGTGATGCAATTGTGGATTCCCTGGTCCTTAGTGTTTTAAAGGGGATTTCCTAGGATTATGAGGAGTTTCTTCATCGACACTCTACATCAATGGATTTCATCAGCATCGGCATTCCTCTTGCCACCCCAAGATTTGTTTCTTCCTTGGCCTTCTACCACATCCAAGATCTAAGGGGGGGTGTTAGCAATCATGTTTGCCATGCCTTGTTATCTCCTACCTATGAGCCTTAGTTTGAGTTAGATGAGGACTTTAGGAGCTCTAACTTATCTGTCACTTGTTTTGATAGAGGAAGTGTCTAGAGCAGTTAGTTTATTGCCTTTTAGTGCCTTTTCTTCTCCAATTGGGATTTTGTGTGCATTTTCTAGGCAGTTTCAACATTTCTTAGTTTGCCTCACCTATTAGACATTGTCCACCTTTTCTAGGATTTTTTCTAAGGTTTTTTGGTAATTTATCAACATTAAATGCTAGTTGAACTAGCATTAAATGCTGATCATTAGGCCCAGATTGCGGACAGTCAGATTTAGGGTTAGTTGGCTATATATAGCTTGCCCCTCTCAAATGGTATTCATCTTTCTTATTCCTTGGCAAGTTCACACTTCGACTCCATTTTTCTCAGTCTCTAGTGTTGCTATCATCATCAGCCTAATTTGGTGCCCTCACTGATGCTGTGGGTTGTGTGCAAGGATTCATCAGTCTTCCTTATGTATTCAAGATGCTTTCTTTGTCCGGTGTAGTTTTCTTTCTTCTTTTCTTGTAGTCTCTCCCTGTTCCTTTGTCTCTGTGTTTGTGTTCCTTCTTTCATTGCGCACTCTTCCAGAACTAAACCACCAACAACCATAGGAATATTTCTAGTGTTGGTGGTGTTGGTGATTAGGGAGGGACGATGGAGGTGAGGGTAGAGAAGAGGTGGAAAGAGGGGGGGGGGGGGTTTAAGGTGAAACTTGTGGAAGATATGGTGGATGTGGTTGGAGAAGCTAGAAAACTAGGGGTGAGGATGCTAGTGCTTGCTTGGGAAATGTAGTTAGGAAGAAAAGAGAATAGTGTCGACCATCGATGGGGGACGAGGGACACAACATTCATCATAGAAAAGAGAGTTGCATTGTAGTTGTAGGTAGGATACTCCTTGCTAGTTGAAGATAGTTAATCTTGGTTGCTATTGTACCTTAAGATGAAGCATTTTATGTTGAATTTATCAACAGGAACCAATTGGTAATCACTATCACTACTTTGCATACATAACAAAGATGGTTTTCTACTAGTTGCAATAGTGCTCGGTAATCTTGGAAGGTTTCTTTGTAGCCTTGCTCTTGAGCATGACGATGAATGGAAATAGTGCATGGCAATGTGGGAGGTGCAGTGTAGAATGGCTAGGCAATAGATGCACATAGTCGCAATGGCTTCCCATAATCAAGTGGTGGCCTAGACGAGTGAGAAGTTAGTGGCCTTTATGAATAGATGGAGAAGCTAGAAAACAAGGGGTGAGGATGCTAGTGCTTGCTTGGGAAATGTAGTTAGGAAGAAAAGAGAATAGTGCCAGCCATCAATGGGGGACGAGGGGCACAACATTTATCATAGAAAAGAGAGTTGCATTGTAGTTGTAGGTAGGATACTCCTTGCTAGTTGAAGATAGTTAATCTTGGTTGCTATTGTACCTTAAGATGAAGCATTTCATGTTGAATTTATCAACAGAAACCAATTGGTAATCACTATCACTACTTTGCATACATAACAAAGATGGTTTTTTACTAGTTGCAATAGTGCTCGATAATCATGGAAGGTTTCTTTGTAGCCTTGCTCTTGAGCATGACGGTGAATGGAACTAGTGCATGGCAATGTGGGAGGTGCAGTGTAGAATGGCTAGGCAATAGATGCACATAGTCGCAATGGCCTCCCATAATCAAGTGGTGGCCTAGACGAGTGAGAAGTTAGTGGCCTTTATGAATAGATGGTTGCCACTGAGGCAGAAAAGGGGTGGGTAGTGCATAGAGTAGCCCTCATAGTAGTGGGTCAATGGCATGGCGGGAGATACGAGAGGGTTCAGTTGAGTGATGGCCTTGCATGCAATGGCATTGTTTGTGAGACATCAATGGCTATGATGGGGGACCTTAGCCTTAGTGCTACCCCACCCTTACGAAAGCCATTAAGAGAAAAAAGAAGTGGTAAGCCCCCATTTCACACAAATAATTCTATCTCTTCCTTCTTTCTTTTTGGGATACCACAAATAATTCTATCTCTTTCTTCTTGCTTTTTAGGATTGCAACTCAAGCTCTATTCAGTTGCAACAATTATATCCATCTCCTTCTATGTTCTTACCCCTTCTTCTCTTATCACTCAATGTAAGGATGCATGACAAGTATTGAAAAATCCAAACAATTTTGTACATTCTTTTCCTTCCTTTTATACGTATTTGTGA
This sequence comes from Lygodium microphyllum, assembly GCF_053477565.2. NCBI lineage: Eukaryota > Viridiplantae > Streptophyta > Polypodiopsida > Schizaeales > Lygodiaceae > Lygodium > Lygodium microphyllum. The sequence goes on from NC_141143.1 coordinate 50,385,795, forward strand.
GACAACATTTTCTCTTTTCTTTTTCTTTCCCCTCCATTTTTTAATAAACATTTATTTTTGATGTTCATAAAAAGGATTACTCACTCTTACCTAACCATGTTTTAAGAACCATGTTATGGATCAACAACTACCATTTTATTTCTACATGTAAAAATGAAGCCTAACCGATCACACATATTTTATTGTTAACACCTAATGCATATCTAAAGGGGTTGCAAAAACTAATGATTTTGCATGGATCTTTGTTGTTGTGTTTGTGTTTAAGTCTATGCAAGATTATCGCATTTATATATTTCTATTTGAGTGTAATCAATATGGTTTGGAAATTTTTTAAGTGTAAATTGGATATGGTTATTGTACTAGTATGCATGTATCTACTAGGCTATGTATTTATCTACTAGGTTTTGATATATTTCTTATTGATGGTGTTTTGGAGGGTTCAAAGTGGGTGAACATGGATTAGAGAGCTGATCCACAAAGACTTGAAAATAACATCCAAGGTGGAGCATGTGAAGAAGATAAGGTATTGAAGGGAGGTTTTTTTGGAGCCTGTGGCATGTCACGAGCCTCATTAGCTTTAGATGTGTATTAAATCATACAAAAAAAGAATTAAATGCATTATTAACCACCACAATGTATATTTTGTTTCTAAGTTTCTAAGTACAAACTAGAGTTGGATAATGTAAGATTAAAATACGAGGATTGCTTGGATTTACCATTGCAAATAATTGAGGATTGGTACTATATTGGTTTCAAGAACTACATCCAAGAGCTCATACAAGCGCATGATTGTACGAAGATTGTATTCATAAAGCTGAAGTGATCCTATCAAGTATTCTTTTTATGAAGGCGAGTTGAGAAATTTGTAAATTTGAATATGTTGTAGAGTCAATGCCCTAGTCTATTCTACTAATTAGATAAGCCTTGCTTGCATCAATACTATTATTTAAAGCACATGGCAATCGAACATCGTCATAAAAATATGACATAACAAGACATACTCATGAGCATAATTAATGTATGGTATGGTAGTGATGTCTAAACACACTTAGCATCACACAAATCTTTTCCTTCTTAAGATGCTATTTTCCTCTAGCTTGTACACACTCTACTCTTATTCACTTTAGGGTGGTGAACTCACCCTTGGTTCTTTATCATTGTCATTACCTTTATAGTATAGTTGTGAGATTTGCTTTGCCCCTTTATTGAAGGGAGTGAGCCCAGAGTGGAAGTACATGAGCAAAAGCAAGTGCTACGGTGAAAGGAGAGAGAGAGAAAGAAAGAAAGAAAGTTATATTAACATCTTCTAAAGACCAAAATTGGCCTATGAGACAAACTCTAGATAATGGCTACAAAAGGGGAAGAAATGTCGGATGTGATAGGGGAACAACTGTCGGCTGTGATAAAGTGGTGCGATGTGTATATGTAACAGATGCAGGGAGATATACTATCTTGGGATGTAGTAGCAGTCGTCGAAGTTGCTAATAGCAGGTGATCCCTCCTGGATGCAGGATGTGGTACATCGGGGGTGGAGAAAGAGCAAACTGGAGATCTGAGATCCAATGTGTCGAGTGTCGTCGAATCTCAATCTGCTGTCGATGTAGATCAAGAATCCTCCGGATCTCCTGTCGGTGTGGCTGTGGGGTCCGAAACCCACGGATCCTTGTGCGGCGTCGGGTACGTTGGTCCTCAGCCTACTGTAGTGTGAGCCCGGAGGTCTGGCTGGAGGCTGGTACAGTAGCTCTCACTCTGTCTGTCTGAAAGAACTGCGTAATAGTCATCTGGGTGGGCCCCTCTCTGACTAGGACCCGCTGTATGCTCTGCTCTCTGATGTGCCATGCCTCTCCCAAAAAATGGCCAAATGATCTCTGATCCATATCAGTCATACATCCCTGAAGTGAGCTGCTCAATGTGTATCTAGATCTCAACTCTGAGTATGCCGGGCATCTGAGAACAAAATGCTTCTCACTCTCCACCTCTGATCTGCAAAGGGGGCATATCCTCTCCTCCTGCGGGATGTCATTGGCTCTGCCACTCTCAATCATAAGCTGATGTGATGATACCCTGAGCTGTCCAATAAGAACTCTCAATCGATGTGGCATATAGATCTGCATATATCTCAGAATCTCTATGAATTCCTCTCTGATATCCTCAAGAACTGTGTATAATAATGTGCCATCTTCGATGGAAGTGGCTGTGTAGGGCTGACCCATGTCCTCTGTATATAAATATGCCATATCTCCTGTCTGATGACTCTGTTCCTCTGAGAGAGAGAGAGAGGGTGTAAGTGGGAGCCTGAGTATCATATAGAAGAGGTGGTATGCACAGACTAGAGCTTGGTTTGACATACATGGGCTGGACATTGATAGACTCCCACGAGAGAGAGAGAGAGAGAGAGAGAGAGAGAGAGAGAGAGAGAGAGAGAGAGAGAGAGAGAGAGAGAGAGAGAGAGAGAGAGAGAGAGAGAGAGAGAGAGAGAGAGAGAGAGAGAGAGAGAGAGAGAGAGAGAGAGAGAGAGAGAGAGAGAGAGAGAGAGAGAGAGAGAGAGAGAGAGAGAGAGAGAGAGAGAGAGAGAGAAGATGTGGGAACTCCAACAGTCACAATGTGTGACCAGCCTTTCCTTTATTCAAATGTCATTGAAAGAATAAAGAATGAAGTGACAGTGATGGGCGCCCACCACCCGTAGTGTACAAGTGTGTGGATACAACTAGTGCAGTAATACACGAATGGCTAGGCACAAGAGCCTTTACCTCCAACATTTATTTCTCCTCTACTGCTAGTCATAGTCTTGCTTTTTCCTCTTACCATTGTTTGAGCAATTACTATAAGAGCATCCACTTTACCCCCTTTATAAGGTGCAAACAACATGGAGTTGTTGCATTGTTTGAGGTGGAGTAAACTCCATAGAGTTCTCAACATTTTGCAGTCTATTTTGTAAAAGCACATGTTCTAGGTGTGTTTCAAGGGATGTAAGTAGATTTAAAATGTCATATAAAACTATGCCAAACATAAAAAATTGGATGTAAGTGGATGTACCTACCTACATAAAAAATTGGATTTTGACCATATGATTAGGTTGACTCAATCGATGCATTTCTCTCAAAATTCAAGGAGTGCAACAACTAAATTATCAGAATTGATGAAATTATTATAAATCCTACCTCAGTTAATGCTCTAAAAATGCTTCATTGGTCCCTTGTCAAGGCTTTGCATCTACTCTTATGATGAAGAACAATTTGAATCGCCTCATATTTGATTTGTAGGAAGAGCATACTAGGATTTCATTTCTTTTTCATGTTAGGCACTTGCTTTAGATTGTCAAAAGGGCAAGGGAAATCCTCTTTTATTGGTGACTCAAAGCCTCTTTTATTTCATGGCTCAAAAACCAACTCTAATCCTATATATAAATCTAGTAAAAATGGCCTACTCAAATGGTACATTAGAATATATTTAGGTTATTTTTAGGGTTGGGATCCCTCATCCAATGCGATAGAGGGTTGGTTGTGTTTGGATAAGCACAAATCATGACAAATCTTTGATGCATGAGTAAAACCAAATAAAAGATGTGGAAGATGTAAGGAGAAGATAAAAGAAAGGAGGTATTTTACCGAGAGTAATGGAAGTAGAAGATGTAAGGAGTAGATAGAGGCAAGGAGGTGAAATACATTCAAGAAGATGAAATGAAGATAGTTGAAATGTACCCATCTTTTCAAATTGGATATTATATAGCAAGGTTTGTTGCACATGAACATGGCTCTACATAGATCATGCAAAGGGATTTCTAAAAACCTTGTATTTGTTAGAAATTTATGATAGCAAGGTAAAGACAAATGTTGAATTTTTCAAAACTACCCAACCACTTGAAATGAAGTTGGAGAGCTCTTTGCTATGATTGCACTGCTTTGAATGGCTTTGAAATCTGAGTCTTGGATCAATAGTATGGCACTTTGAAGTCTTGTCCTGTGTGTGAGAATTTTCATGTACACGTTGTGCTCAAATGCCAAAGAGCATAGTTATTACATTTTAGTTAGTTTTCAGGCTCTTTTGGAAGGCAAATGCATTTTTTTCACGTCCCATAAGTTTGGGAGCTTGCCTTTGTATTTACTATCTATCTTAGAGTCTACACTTTTGTGTTTAAAGGAAAAGCATATTCTCCCTCTCTCCAAAAACTATTTAGGAGATACCCTTGAATCCCTTAGCATACAAACTCCCTCATACTCAACATCCTACTCAAAACATACACCAATCCTCATCCCATTTAAGGAAGGAAATTGCTAGTTAGGAGGAGGCATGGTATGAGAAGTGTGAGACACGTATGCTTAAGAAAAGCATCACCTTGCATCCCAAAACGTTGCTCGAATACCTTCACCACTTGTACTATTGGTCCAACAGCCCACCACTCTTGATGTAAGCAATATAGTGAGTATGGCTTTGTTCAATAATGACATTCCTACACCTTTAAAAAAAATCATAGTCTAGGTTATATTGTTTGGATATTAATTAAGTAACTAATGTTTGGGAATGAATAAATACATCTAGTAAAAAGGTGCATCAAAACCTTTATTTTCATGCTTAAATTTTGATCAATTTGTTTTGGTGGATAGTGACCTCTCCATTGTGGCTTCTATAGTTGATAAGTATTAATCACAAATGATGAAGAAGGATACAAATCTAGAGAAGGGGTAATGTGCTAGAAACATTTGGGAAAGATTAATCATTTTGAGATTCGTTAATTTATTTTAGGCACTCTCATTTGCAATGTGCAAGTAAATTCAATTATATATTTAATTTGTAATTTGAGAGCTTGGCTTGCTCCCATGCAAATTGTGAAATATCTTGAAGTTAGATAGGAAGACCTACAACTAAATGAGGTTGTGGGATCTAATCTTCTATTCACTTTTGATAGGATTGGTCCAATCAAACTAAGATGTATAAATAAATCAAAAGAGGGATAATCAAAGACCAAAAGCATAGCTAGGATGCTCAACTTTTGGAGGGAATCTTAAACTCAAAAACCTTTGTATAAAAATTAAAAAATGAATAGAGAAGCTCATCATTGTGTGTATAAACTTTAAGAATCCCCCTTCTCTTGTTTCTATTTTTTAATCCATTAAGCACCTTGTTGAGAGTGAGGGAGAAAGAGTATGAGAGTGAGAGTGTAAGTGAGGAACTTGGAGGGTGAAGCTTCTCTCTCTTGCCTTTCTCGGCTTCTTTCTCTTTTTTTTCCATAGCTTCAAGAGTGAGAGAGAGATAGTGTGAGCTTGAGGTTGGTATGTTTCGTTCCTCTCTATGTTTCCTCTTTATCATGGAATACTTATGCATCAAATCAATTACAATGGAGTAGCAAGAGTGGATAAAGAGCACCACTTGGATCATGGAGCCACTTGTGAACCAACCAAGTAATGACTACAACGTGATTGGCAAGCAAGTAAGCTTGCTACATCTTGAATATAATATTGCATTTGATGAGTACATGATTTGATTAAGGATTGTAGAAAGCTAGGAGAGATAGTGTAGCCAATATGACCAAAGTTCTTGAAGCAATAAGAGTTATGTCGACATTGAGCAAAAAGCCAAACATTGTGGTTCTCGTGCTAGGACAAATATGGAATCAATAATTGAGGACCTTGTACTCTTACTATGCAATGGGAAAGGAGGCTTATCGATGACATGCACACTCCAAAACATTTATGAGTAGGTTAGAAAGCTAGATTGAGAAGATATTGATTCATTGGTTTGGTTGTTTGCTTAATAGATTATTAGAATGGGTAGGACCAAAGGAAAGGAGGGAAAAGGCACAAAAAAAAAAGAGAAATGTCAAGAAAATGCAACCTTTTTTGTCTCTAGATAACAGTTTATGAGCCATAAGACTTGTTTACATGGATTCCAATCACCCATATACACATAACTCACTCAATGAGGATATGGACATAGTGCAAAGCATGGATACATAAAGTTTTAGAGAGTTGAGAACTACTTGATATGGATTTTGCGATTCTCAAGATATTGGAAGAGTGATCATAACAAGAATTTTTTTGGATCTTGTCCCCTTTAAAGGCATCATGCATACCTTAATTGTATAGGGTTGCCAAAAATATAAGAGGAAACTTGTCAAAAAGTGAGTCATCTTCTCCTTCTTGTTCTTCTATCTCTTCTTCCACAATGCTCTATAGTAAGTCAGTATACTTGGATGTCTCTTCCAAATCTAGGCCTAGAACTTGTGTGCATAAAAAACATGAGAGAGAGAGAGAGAGAGAGAGAGAGAGAGAGAGAGAGAGAGAGAGAGAGAGAGAGAGAGTGTGTGTGTGTGTGTGGATCTCTAACCTAGTATTCTCACACAACTTATAATCACGATCTATTTATTCTTTATTTTTGGGTATTCATAATTAGATAATTAGATTGAGATTCATATATATACAATCCAATGTGCATGTCCACATGCACAAACAATGTTAGTAAATTTTCTTATCTCCATATTGATACATACACATATTCAAAGTTATATTGAAAGAGCTCTTTTAATAATGCAAAACTAGGATGGAAAAGACTTATTGGTATGATGCTACAACTTGGAGGTGTTGTAAACTATGTTATGCACCATATACACTATATGCACCATCACACTCATAACATGCATATCACCACAATATAGATTGCAAATATGATTGTAAAGTGGAGAGAGAGAGAGAGAGAGAGAGAGAGAGAGAGAGAGAGAGAGAGAGAGAGAGAGAGAGAGAGAGAGAGAGAGAGAGAGAGAGAGAGAATTGTATGAAAACAAGATATAACAAAGTATATGAAAATTTAAGCAAGTACAAATTGAGAATATGGAGAATCAAAACTTTGATTATTGTAGATAAAAATGATAGAGATAGCCAATGATTCGATGATATGTGCTTATATTAGGAAGCTTTGATAGCACACAAGATATAGATGAGAGAAAAGGGTGTATATACAAAAAAGTGTGGTTGTAGCACTAAAATGTGCCTCACATTGATATGCTAAATAGAGCAATGTATGCAAGCTTTTCAAGTATGTAATCAAAACTCACCACTAAATGTACGTCTTGTAGGTTCATAGATAACACATGGTATTTAGCATAATGGACCCTCACAAAGAGGGGCTCCAAACCCCTCCACACCTCCCCCCAAGAAGGCTACTAGGAAAAGCTACATTGTGACAAGGCCTTCAAATAAGGACATTGTGTAGTAATGGCTCTACACATGTAGGGAGCCAGGTTGGAAATGTGCCAATGTCCACAATGGCTTTTCCTAGTTATTTGGCAACACTCGACCACCATTTAGCGTTGAAATTGAGACCTACTAGGTGAATGTATTGCTCGTCAATGCCTTCTTCTCATATGGGGGACTCACAAAGATAGAGTTACTAATTACCTAAGTAGTTATGTGAGGGGTGGAGCATTGATCTCCAACAAGTACAATACTTTTTTTATGAGAGAGATTAGAGCTACTAGAAAACATTATATATTTATATGCGCACGTGTGCGCACACACACACACACCTTGATGAGAGAGAGAGAGAGAGAGAGAGAGAGAGAGAGAGAGAGAGAGAGAGAGAGAGAGAGAGAGAGAGAGAGAGAGAGAGAGAGAGAGAGAGAGAGAGAGAGAGAGAGAGTGTGTGTGTGTGTGTGTGTGCTTTTGATGAGAAGGAAAATATGTTGCTATTTGAAATATTGCCACACTTTTTCAAAAGCAAAAAGGAGGGTGTCATCGCACCCTTTTGCCTTATATATTTGTGGCAACATCTTAAGGCTACCCAGAAGATGATGGTACAAATTTTCTCAAGCAAAAACGGGAGCGCCAAGACCACCCTTTTTCCCTAAAAAGTCAAGTGAAGAGGGGGGCACCAAGACCCCTTTTTTCCTTAAAAAATTATAGCAACTCCTTTACTTTTTGATAATTTTCTTTTCTTTTTGCTTAATATGAATTATGAGAGCACTTCCAAAGTGTATCTTTAATAACATCTGCGAGTCTAAAGATTTGTATGTTGTTGTGAGTTTAACAATACTTTTTCTTGTCTCTAATATACCCTAAGTTAGAATACTCATATATCTATGTGAGCCTACAATACTCTTGTTTCCAATATAAAAACTAAAACTTTATACCTAGCTAAAAAGCGGAGAGCTTAAGATAAATATTTAATCGATTCCAAATTAAAAAAAAGTATATGTGAGCTTGAAAGCAAACCCACAGGTACATGCACACTCTCTCTCCTCACCCCCTCTCTCACAATCCCCTCGCACATGCTCCCTCCCTCTCTCTCTCTCTCTCTCTCATTATTTTTACTAAACACCCTTACGGTTTGGGATATGTGTACCAATAATTAAACAATCTAGGAAGAAGGAATGTAATCACATAAGCATTGATAAAGGATTCCATTTGTTAAAAAGACTTCATAAGTATAATGCATCACTCTCTTTGAATATCCTTTTCCATAGTTTGAGCTTTAGTTCTCTATAGGACATTCCTTATTTGTAAGCATATAGGTACAAAATGCATTTCAAACTTTGAAATATGAAGTTCAAGTACATAAGCATTGGTTTTACCTCCTCCTAGTAATCCGTAGGTCATTGAGACTTATGCTAGTAATTTTGCCATAGAAGCAACTATGTTCAAAAGTATTGATATTTTGAAAGCAAAAGCTAGATAGACTCAACACGATTATTTTTCTTATGAGTGTGAGCTCTATGTAATTGCCCATGCTTTTGAAAAGAGATGCTATATTTGAGGTAATATTTGATCAAAAGAGTCACAAGTGGTTTACCACCCAAAAGGATTTGAAAGGAAGAAAGGTTAGATGGGTCAAATTTATTCAAGAATGATTGCATGCTAAGATATGGAAAGGCTCAATATAATGCTGCTACTGATCCTCTGAGCGGAATACTTTAGGTCAAGACTCTTTGATTTACAATATTGAATAGCGATATATTAGAATATTTGCAAGGAAAATGTGAGCATGTTCAATCTGATGCAAAGGTTTGGAATGTGGTTTAAAAAAGTGATTTCTCACCAATCCATGTACAAGATACAAATTCCACAAAGGGCCCCTCACTTAGTGATGTGCTCAATCACTAGAAGAAATTTACCATTGATTATGTGCTTCAAAAGGGTTAGATATGCATTATCCCAACTTAAGACACAACATGCCAAATTATTTAGGAGTGTCATGATATTCCTATTGCAAGTCATGTAGGGATAAGAAAGACCCATGTACATGTATGTAGACACATTTATTGGTCTAGAATGCATAAGTGCATAAAGCAATATGTTATTCAATGTCAAAAGTGTCAAGCAAACAAAGAGGAGAGCCTAAAGGTAGGTGGGATTCTACATCCTTCAGAGATTCCTAATGGCAAGTGGGAGTCTTGCTATGGATTTTATTATTGGACTTTCTAGTACTAACCATGATCATGATGTTATTTGGATAGTGGTGAATGGATTCATTAAGATGTGTAGATTTATTCGAATAAAGACAATTGTTAAAACTCTCAAATTAGCATAGCTATTTGTGGAGAATATTTAGCACCTATATAGATTACCAACCAATATTATAAGCACTCACAAAAGAAAGTTTAATAGCCATTTTTGGAGAAATGTATTTAAAAGGTTAGATATACTACTTAATCTAAGGACCATTAGTCACCCTAAAACACGTAGGTAAATTGAGCGACTATACCAAGTTCTAAAAAATATGCCACGAGTATATATAAGCAAAAAAAAAATCCAATTGGGAAGATTATCTACCCATCTTAGAGTTTTCTTACAATAGTGCTAAGCACGTGACTACAAGGTTTAGTTTGTTTATGCTTATGTATGGATTTCAACCTTGGTCACTAATTACAATGGCGTGACCAATGCAAAAATCCATGTGAAGGACTTTATTCAAGATCATTTTGGTATGCTAATAGTAGCACACTCAAATGTTAAGCAAGCTTAGAACCACTATAAGAAATATGTAGCTCAAACGTACATGTATAGTCACTTTTTAAAAAGATGATAGCTACTTATGAGTTCCAGAATATTCAAAAAGTCTAGACCAATTCCTAAGTTATCTCCAACAATGTATTACATGCCATTTGCAATCCTTAAATATGTTGGTGAAATTACATACAAACGAAGGTTCTACATTGGAAACCATAGTGTACTCAAGAAGAGATTTTCCACTTGTTTTCAAGGACAAAAATTCTTCCAAAAGGGGAGAGTAATACTAAGACACGGTTCTAAGCAAAGATAGTCCATAGAATAGCTCGCACATAATGCTAATAACAAGCACAACGTGCCAACATATTAAGGTGTTAACAAGATTAAGGGGTGCAAGGATAGCCTACATTAGAAGGGTCAAAGGATAGGTGATCAATGTGAATGGACTTACCAAAAGCCAACCTAAATATAGATTCATGGATCTACCTAGAGATATGAGCATGGTGCTAAAACAAGCTATCATCTTTAGAGACTAGGATGTTAACTAAGCTTTCCCCAACTTTTGTGCTCATTGAAGGCAAGGCTTTTATGAGTGCATGACAAAATCCTTCCACATTGCTAGTTTGATCCCAAATACCAATCCAAGTCCACAAACCCTTCAAATGAAATGCTTTACATAGTTTAGGTGATTCAATCATAGGAGGATGTTGGGGCCATAAACATATGGTGAGAGCAAACTACTTAACACCAAGGAGGGATTGCCCTTGTTGGACATTTCATTGGGCTAATACACTTTCTCAAGGATAGCATTCCATGCCTTTATTCAAACGCACCTTGTACCAATATCTTCCTCACACCCACACATCAATAGAAAGACATATAACTATGTGCCCTCATTTTAACATAATTAGCTACAATATATTGAACCTTGGACTCTCTTGAGTTGTGCATACTCTACTTAATTATCATTTGTAGCTAACATGTATTTAATGGATTGCACATGACCCCATGAGCACATTCACATAAATGGATATTACCTTCTTTGAGTATGCACATCACTCAAAAGCTATAATTCTTAGCAAGTAATGTAGGCATATTCAACAAAGAAGCTTAGCTAGGATAAAAGCGCAATAGTTTAAGCACGAGAGATCTCTAGATAGGGATATAGATTTTAATTCCTAATACGATCTTATCATTTCTTATAGCAATGATATTCATACAATACCTATAGATCTTTGTACCTCACCATCTTCAAGCGATGTGCAACCCTCACCAATCAATAAACAATATAACTAACTATTAATATCTTCATGCAAAACAAATTGCTTTCACCTCTTTTAGATGTCCCCTTCAATTTTCCTACAATGGCGTGCCTTGGATTCTAATCTTCTCAAATTGCAATAATCATTGCTTGTGCTTTTCAACATTAGCTTTGATTTTCAACCATTTTGGTTTATTAAAGCTTGACAAGCAACATCATTAGCAAGTGATGTTGAAGTTTTTGTTTTATGGTAACCATATACATATAAATAGCACGTCTATTGCCATGTATGGGAAGAGGGTCAATACATAGTAAGGTAAGGTTTCAAATTACCTTTTTCAAAACAATTCAAAAGATTAGTGACTCATGCCCTTTGTGTGTACAATGTCCTCATCATTAATCTTCATATTAGAGACTCATGCCTTTTGTGTGTACAATGTCCTCAACATTAATCTTCATATTAGAGACTCATGCCCTTTGTGTGTATAATGTCATCAACATTAATCTTCATATCAATTTCAACTCCAAACATAAGCTCTTTCGACAAACGAGAACTCTTTTCTTCTTTGGATCTTATATTTTGTCCATAATTGATGAGACATTAAGTAGCAAGAATTAAGTTGTAATGCCCATGATTTTGAAACTAGCTAGGTTCTCAACTCGCTCCTTGCAAATTGATGATTGCTAACACATCTCTCTCTCTCCCAACTAATGGCACCCTAGCTTCTTTTTGTGCCAATGGCACCTCGAAAATGGATTGTAGTTGAAAACTTCAATGCACATCTCTTTGCCTATACACCTTTGAGATATTTGAAAGGATGTAAGAAATTTTTTTTTTTTCGTAATGGGTAATTATGTATGGGAAAAGTACAATGTATCAAGATCACAAAGTGCAAGTTGACTCTAGGCCATCATATATAAGCCAAATACAATGGATTCAGCAAGTGCAAGAAGACGAGTGCAAAAGGAACCTCAAGACTAGACGGCCACGAGGAATTAAGAGCTTTGATGGAATTTGGCCATATATTCCTAGGCCTTGGTTGCTAATGTTTCCAGCACACCATCTTCAAAAAAATCCCCTAGCACTGCAAAGGGATCGGGCATTTGGTATTCAACTTGTGAGAAAGAGGTACGTTGGCTAGTTGGGACGAAGAGCATGAATACCTATGATCCATGGAGTGATGACTCTACTAGAAGCATCAAAAGCCAACTAGCTAGAGGGTACGGGTACATGGCGATGATCGAGATGATTGCTAATGTTGTTGGTCTTTGGGGGCTAGTGGGTCCTTGATAACATCAGGGACTCCAGTGGTAGGCGATTCATCTTGATGACATGAATAAGAGCAAAGGGCATCCGGTAAAGAAGGGTCAACAGATACTATGGGGACCAAAATCTCATTTGCCTTTCCTTTTTTGCATCGAGCTTTTATACACCCCTGGGTCTCCAAGTCTGCAGAAGTGGTGGATTGGACTAACCGCGTTGAATAGTCAGTCTATTGCTCAGCAGGAGGGGATGTCTTTTGATCCTTGTCCATGGGGCTGATCCACCGAGGCACTCTTGCACTTTGGATATTCACCCATGAAATGACCGAGTTAACCACAGAAGCAGTAGCTAGCAAAAGTAACCCACTTAAGTCGAAACCAAAGAGTCCACATGACCATGCAATTGAGGCGCAACTAGTTGGATCACTTTCTAGTAGTATCCCACACCATGCACAATCTATTTCCTTTGGCTGCCATCAAAGTTGGGGGATATGAAAACATGGCGTTTGGCAGTCATTGCATCATGGAGAAGGGCCAAGTAAACAGCCCGGCAATTCTTCACTTCCATCCATGCAGGACTTTGTTACTTCAGTAAGGATTGGAATTTTGCTAGTGGATGCCATGACACAATATGCACCAACTGTTTCTTGAAGAAGAGGGGCAGCTTTTGGAGCAGATTGCCGGCCGAAGCTCAGTGAAGTTCGACCTCATAAAATCCATGCAAACCAACAAATATCTGCTCCACACTATCGATCTGAAGAATAGATGTCCAATGAAGGATCCTAACAAGCATGAGAATCGGACCTATGAAAAAGAGAATGACACCTCACTCATGAAAAGCTGAAAAAGGGCAAAGAACTGCAGGAGTCCACACTTTCATGTCCGGAACCTCCTCCGCACAAGCAGGGATAGCTCAGCGATTATGCTCAACATTTTCTTCCAGAAGGGAGTTCACAAACTCGAGCAATTGTTCCCAGTCCAGCTCTTGCAAATCTTGTGAAGCGGAAGCCACCTGAGCATACGAGCGAGGTGAAGAATCACCCATGTCAGGGGCCTCAGGAGCAGCATTAAACTTATGATGAAGATGCTTGCTGCGTTCGACAGATGGCTGGGAATCAAGGTGGGGAGAAGCCACATCATCAGTGCAGGTTACCATGTCTTCTCCTTCAGCTACATCTTCTTCTACTTCCATGTCCAGACCCAGGGCTGGAAGTAATGGGTCCATAGCAGGCAGACGCGAGCCCCTTCCATGCCCATCAGGCCATTGTCCCTCCATCTCTCACTGGCTGCCTTGCCCAAGGGCCAACATGCAGCCGGCAAAGCAGACTCGCAGAGTCCCTGTGGCACACAGGTAGGGACAGCAATCAGCACCCAGCCTTGAGCCCCAGCCTTGAGCAGGGCAGCTTGTATACAGACAGGCAGGATAACAGGACGGCACACCCCACAGGCAGGGTGACCTTGTCAAGTATGCAGAAGGGCAGGCAGACATGTGCAGGAAGGCAGGGTGGTGTCCTGTGTGGGTCGCACAGAGTTCCAGAGCAGCTTGCAGACACAAACAGGGCACGAACAGTCTGCAGGTGCCGAGTAGACCAGTGAACAGGGCACACAGAGTCTCTGGGCAGGAAATGGGGCATCCCGCAGGTGTAAAACCCTAGAAGATGGGTCAGACTGCTCTCTCTTGCCATCATCAAGGTTCCTCAGGAACCTTCTCTCTCTCTCTCTCCGCTGTTGCCAGAAGACAATGTGTGCAGTGTGAGCTCTCAAAGAGCTCCCCCCTAAATGACCTCCCCCCCCCCCCCCCCTCTCTCTCTCTCACACACACACACACACACACACAATCAATTGAACATAAAATCAAAAACAGGTCTGCTGATAGTGTTCGTTCCCTTGCTGAGTTCATCCCATGTAAGCTGCTCTCGATTAAAAATCATGAGAAACAATCGTACATGAAAATTGTGATGGCTTTCTACGGGCATGGAATTCAGTACCGGTAGGTTGCTCGTGAGTAGAGAGGAAGGATTGACACACATGGTACAACAGCAGCGAGGGAGGCTTTTTCCTTGAGACTGTTGTTGCAAGCTGGCATGGCTGGGGAGGGAGGAACCATCATAACCCAAGTCACTGACTTTGATCTCTCTTGTACTACTTTTCGGCTTCATGCTTTCTACATACAGGGGAGCCCCAACTCACAAGGTGGATGGAAGAGTCCAAAACTTTTTAGTAGCTAACAGCAGCTTTTCCTTGCCAGAAGATTCACTCTCTGTGTCAAACATCCTGCTTGTCCACCTGACGGCATTAGCAATGTTGGACACCCTTTCAAGCACAATGGGGATATCACGAACCAAAACTGTTCCTCCTGGCCGAAGGATTCGATCCATCTCGAGAATCACATCAACCAAGCTACACCTGGACATGAAACACATTCAAAATTATCCATTACAAGTGTATATTTTTAGCCAACATATAAAAAAATTCAACACTCCTACCTTTGAAGGCCTGATTACATAACTCAGCATAGCAATGGATTCCTTCCTCTCAAAGCAAAGTAAATTTCTAAGCAACGCACCGTTTCTTTCTCTTGATTGTGTCTGTGATCATGGACTCTATGTAGACAACATGGATCAAATCATATGTCCGAGGATAAGTTGAAAATGCTTCACACCTGCATGATTCAAAAAGTGAATTCATCGTGGCTGGAAAAACATTTCATACCACTCTTAACTATTTGCTATATCCACCTACAAGCACCTGATATTGAGATAGACTAGGATATTATTAATTGTCATAACGTGCGAATATTAGATTTATCCAATGATTCACAAAACCATGAGAAGTGCAAGAGCGAACCAGTCGTGTGTAACTCCTATAAGGCCACGATCATAGATGACAGGTAATGTGTTTGGCACAAATGCTGGAACAACATTCATTACCCACACAGGATCTTTGATAATAGCAGATGCAAAGCCACCAAACATTGCGTTCATATCCATCACATTTCGATATTTCGAAGTATCAAGCATTAAGTCAAGTGTGCTTTTGTAGTGTCGCACTCGACGCTCCCAGCGGTGCATATCAGCTTCAAAAAGAATTGAACTGTCACCATGCTGGAGAGAAGAGAGTCTTTTGGGAGGCTGATTTAGTCTCTGGGGCCACCTCTGTAATGGATAATCCGTAGTGCCATCCTTGGTTGCAAAATTCAGGGGGCGACTCACACAGTCCTTCAACAGAGCATACCTGCAAAACAGCTAGAACAATCCCAGTGCCATTCTACACCAAAGAGAAGAAATACACCCATCATTAAGTGACAGAATCCATACCAGGAATCATTGGGATCATCTTTCTTGCTACAGAGCTTCAACATGGACTTATTTCTTTTTGTGAGACAGGATTCATTATGTGACTTCTCCCATATAGCAGTATTCCCCTCAATAGACACCATTTTGTAACACATATTACTTGCAAGGTCCTGCAAGTCCCGCCAATCTTTCTCTTGCTTAGGCCATTGCACCGGAGGGCCTGAGACAACAAAATACCCTCCATGGCGTAGCAATCGATCTATTTCCAAGAAGTAAGATCCATCTGTTTTAAACAAGGACATTGTCAAGAGCCTGGCAAATACCAAGTTTACCACATCATGCCCCCAGCAGAATATCAAGTCAACCATGTCATGCCCTCAAAACACTAAAGGCCAAGAAAACATACATGATACACAAGTATTGCTTTAATCCTTAAAATAAGCACCCCTCAAAACACTAAAGGCCAAGAAAACATACATGATACACAAGTGTTGCTTTAATCCTTAAAATAAGCACCCAGAAAAGACCAGCTTGTGCATTTTGATTATGTGTAGTTTAGTTACCTATGGGTCCATCTGCAAGATGCAGTCATCTGCAGTTTTTGACTCCATGGTATACTTCCACAATGAACTTGTGACATGAAGAGTTGAAGCACATATGACAATGCTAATTTTTCATGCATGTGAAAAGCAGATATTCTGCATAATTATAGCTAAAACTGACCATTGGCATTAAAAGCCACAGCAGCACAATTTTGCTGAGTGACGAGATGGTCCAGATTGATGGCTCTACATCCCTTTTTTGTTAGCATTGTGCCCTATCCACCTTGCAAAGACTTTTGCCAGTAACAAGGACTTTGTTAGTACACACTGTAGAGCACTCGTGTGAGAACAGCACGATAGTGTAAGTTGGCATTTTAAGAGGAGTTTTAATGTGCTATGCACTTGGGCCACTTGAAGCATTGGATTTGGATGATGTCTGGAAGCATGGGGTGTAGTCGCCTACCAATTATCTTTGCTAATGCCTTATAGGCTACTGACAATAAGGTGATCGGTCTCCACTAGGAAAGCTTTAACCGGTCTCTCCCTTTGGGAAGAAGATTGATAAGGCCTGCCGAAAGACTCCCTAGCATCTGTGCTCAAGGGAAAATCTCCTAGAAGGTAGGGGGTCCTTCACCACTTCCCAGTAGGTAGTGAAGAAGGCCTTAGAGAGACCATCCTCTCCCGGGCATTTCTACCCATCCAGTAGTGTAAGGAAAGCCTTCTCTAGTTTCTTCTCTATGAAGGGGGCTAGGAGGGAGCGTTCCATCTCCTCTGTGACAAGGGATGGAGTGTGATCCCAAACTTGCTGTCTACATCTCTGTCCTCTAGCTGAAACTGTCTCTTGCCGGAAAAGGTGTGTGTAATAGTCCGTACCCATCTCCATTACCTTGTTTGGGCTAGAATGAGTCCTTCCATACTGATCTCGAAGGTTGCGTATCTGCTATCCTACGGTGTGAGGCTGGTGCACCTGGAAGAACTTCCTGCACATCGTGTCTCCCTTCTGTGTCCAGAAGGTTGCTGAGGTGCGGAAAGAGAACACCGAGAGCCTGTCCTCTAGGCTAGCCATGGCTGCTCACTCGCACACCTCCTGTGCGTGGAGGGTGGGATCCCCTGGTGTCTCCTATAATAATGTTTGCATGACTGCAAGGTCCTGCCGGAGTACTCTCTTCTTCTCCCAGTTCTGTTGTGTGGCATGTATGGCTGCCTACTGGCAGATTCTGCTCAACTTAGCTAGGACCTCTGCAACCTCCTTTGCAATCCGGTCCCTCTTGCCCCACTCTCTAGTCCAAATCTGCTCTATCTGTCTTGTCACCTCCTCCCTCCTATAGATCGAGTTAGGGATTCAACATGATCGTGTGTCTAGGGCGGATGCTGGGGGATCAAGTGTCAGGAGAACCGGGCAATGATCGGACAATGTGGTGCCTGCCAGAAGCTCAATCTGGCCTCCACGAGAGCCTCCCCACTCTCCCACATAAAACCTATCCAACCACTCCAATAGGACTCCACCTAGCCACTTGTACCCCCAAGAGAAGTCCAACGACCTTTCCCTCCTGTGGAAGGAAGGGTCTCTCCAAGCATCGCGTGCTCCTACTATCAGTAGAAAGACCTCCCATGCCTCTTGCTTCTCCCTAGCCATGCCCTGGTAGTTTCTGCCTCTGCCTTGTTGGTCCTCCAAAGCCTCCAGGTTGTTGAAGTCTCCTCCAACGATCCAGGAATCCACCTCTGGGAGTCCATCCGCGATCTCCACCTAGAACATGCTGCGTGTCCTAACCTCCGTAGAGACATAGACATTGGGGACTCCAAGGCACGAGTCCCCAATATCCAGTTTGACCCATAGAACCCTCCCTGCCACTATTGTCCTGTGGTCTCGTACACAGGTGGTGAGACTCGGGCCAATAGAGCTGCATAAGCCTCCACTCCTGCCGTGGGCACCTATGGCATGCTCCCAGTAAGTGTGCGAGCTGCCCGAGAGTACCTTCCCTACTCGTTGAGCCTCAGTGGAAGTGAGCTTGTGCTCCTGTAGAAGTAAGATGTTGATCCGTCCGGCAAGGGCATACTACAGCTCTTGCCAAACAATCAACTTCCTGGAACCACATGCCCTACTGTAGTGAAGACTATTCACATTCGACGATGCAAGGTGTAGGCTCATGGGAAAACCTGTGATTGACCGAACAAGCATTTGTTCGTTGTTGAGGCTGCTGATGAAGAGGAAAAACTATGGGGCATACAAGTACGTTTTGCCGCCAGTCTGGACGGCGAACTCCAGTCCCCCATGGTGGCCCTTGGCAGACCATAGGGGTGCTAGATGCTCCAAGTGGTACTATCAATGCATCTATTAGCCATGTTGAGTGGAGACTCAACATGGCTATTAGCATCACATCCCACAAAGCTCTCCACTGTGCAATTAACATGGCTATTGAGTGGTACTATCAATGCATCTATTAGCATCACATCCCGCAGAGCTCTCCACTGTGGAGGGGCTCGAAAAATAATGCTCAAGTGTGGGACCTCGACACTAGTCCACCAGTTGATGTCCATCATGCAACCAAGCCATTGTTGCAAATAGTGCTAATCCTTCTTCTCCTATCCATTGGCAGGTATGGTCCGCCACCTGACTCTTCAATTCCTCCTCTATCTGGACGGGCACATTTAAGTTTGGGCAAGGCCAAAAGGACTAAAACTAATTTTCAGATATAGTTAATTTAGAAAATTAATTACTTGACTGAAAATTGCTGAAAAATGGGACTAGAAGGTTGCCACTTGGCAAAAATGCCCATGCAATGGGAAAGAAGGCTATTTGGGAATGGAAGAGACTCATTCAATGCATTCAACTTATTTTTTTTAAATTTTGGGGGCGGGAGGGGGGGAGAGACAGAGAGAGAGAGAGCATGTGTGTGTGCGTGCGCGTGTATGCTCTACTGATCAGTTTTTGATCAGAATTCAATCATTTGTTGCAAGCAACAGCAGCCAAAGGCCATTGGAGATTAAATGACAACAATTTGGTGACTCCTAGAGGTTGGCAATAGCATTTTGGTGCCTAAAATGCAACTGCCTTGTGACTCGTGCCAGCAAACAAAGGCATCATACACTGAAATCAACGACTGAAATTCAAGAAATTACTAGGGATTTCAGATGCCACTCTATTCCATTTGATTTGAGATAGCCTTTGGCTATTTTATGGTCCCATTGGATTTGTTCAAGGGGCAATGTGCCCAAATCGTTGCTAATCAATTGTGACAATAAGGGGCTTCTGAATCAACGAAGGAGATATTGAAATCTCAATTGTACTCCATCCAATGGCATTACAAATTAAAGAAATACTGCAAAGGGTGACAATTTTGAGGCCAATAGGGTATCCAATGCCCAAGATTGTTATGGTAATGTGTGCATTTCAGTTTATGTTCATTTCTTAATTGTTGTAATAAAGTGTTTGATCAAGTTTTACCACCCTCTACGAGAAGGTGGGCTGGTTGCACCCAGGTTCAATTCTCGCTTTTGTGACATCTATACCAAATAACTGTGCGAGAAGTAGGAGTTGAACTGAAGACCTTTGGTCACCACCCTGATCAACTTAACGAACTAAGATACACCCATTTGGGGGAGGAAGGGTGTGTGTGTGTGTGTGTGTGTGTAGGTTAATTGTATTAATTTCCTTTAAAGCACAAGAGTCATAAATTGACTAAATGGATGACAAAGGAATCAAAGATATGGAAATCATGCCTGCATGTTGCATAATATCAAGCTGCCAATGGAGAACACCTCTTAGATCAGCAATATGACTTTGCATACCAAAAATGGGAATCAATAGTGAAGACATCCTAGGCAGTCTATTTGTGCCAACAACCCCAAAAGTGCACAATCTCAAACAAAAGGGACTAGATCTTTCTTGCAACTGCACAAGACACAACTAATAGCAACATGTGTCCACACTTGGGGTGTGGAAGAACCATGAACCATCAAAGCTATTGCATCTAGAAAGCGCAGAAGCAAAAGGGAGGCCACCAACCAATATTCCCCAAAAAAATACTTTGCATTTGAAGGGGGTTTTGCTGATCCAACCCTCGATTACCGTTGACTTCACCATATCATGCTTTTGTGGAGGCGGCCCGAAATGGAATTGCCCTTGCCAACCAATCCTGATCCTTAATAAGTAAATGATAAATTTGATTAACTGGGACGCACTCCAAACACAACCATTCCTTAAGTCTCCAATCCTGCCAAGGACCATCCACAAGAAGCCCATCAAAGGGCTACTAATCACACAAGGATTTTATGGTTGGGCATTTTCAGTTTGAGCTGTGATGTAGACACATGATTAATGGGTGCTAGATTTTGGCCACTTGGTCATTTATTGGCTGGCCAACCTGATTATTTTGTGGCCCCAACAGCTGGCCAATTATTGCATGATGATGGCATGTTCATTGCCAAGGTTCCTTCCTCCTCCAAATCATATTCAACATACTCCATTACTTGCACGTCCTGTTTGAGAGGGAGCCGGTGCCAATACCCACATTAGCTGGTAACTCACTGTTGTATTTGTATTGCCTCTTGTCTTGGTATATGGATTCCGTTACCTGAGCATCTCTTGAATCTTCTCTGAGTTCTTTTGCAGTATTCTTTGCAATCTCTCTTTTCTCTCATATTGTGCAGTCTATTACAGCAAATTCTCACGCTTCCATTGCTGTACCCACTTTTAACATGGTATCCAACGTCCATGTTAGGTCCTATGGTGTTGTTTTCTGCTGTTGCAGGTCTGCCCACTCTTCCACTAATGTTGCTGATCTCCCGACTACTGCAACTTGTTTCCATCTTGGATGACCACTATCTGCAGCTGTTCAACTTGTTACCAGCCCCAGAAACCTGTGTTTTGACCAGCTGTACCTGCATTTTGCTGATGTGACCAGTTTTCAGCCTGGATGACTACATTTAATGCCTGTCTCGTCACTGCTTCCAGGTTTTTCATCTCCAGCATGCCAGCAGGCAACAACATTTTCAGGATGTAATTTCTGTGCTTGATCCTTATCTGGTTGTGTTTGTTCTATATTCATCTTCTGATCTATCTTTAGCAATCCTGTTGTGATCCGCTGTCTTCTCCACTGTGTGTGAACTCTTGAACAAGTGCAATTTGAGTTGTGTTCTGGCTGTAGTCTCTCCATCTCTCTTCTTTGCTTCGTCTTCTCATTTTATCCTCTCCAATGGCACCTTCGTGCTGTTCCACTGCTGATAAGCTTCATGGTCCTAATTATCTTACTTGGAGTGCCATCATGAAAGCTTGGTTTGTGCAAAAGCACTTGTTGCACATTGTCTCAAGAGCTATTGTGCACCCTCGATTCCAAATCCTATTCCACCATATTAGGACCGTGACAACTACGAGGAAGCAATTCTTACATGGGAGTCAAATGATGCTCATGCTTATTCTACTCTTCTCAAGTGTATATCTAAATAGGTCCTTTTGGTAGTTACCTCCTACAAGATACAATCCCCAATCTTTTGTTGCACAAGTACAAGATTAGCTTTGGTGTATGCAATCCACCCTTCCAAAGGTTCATCTTGTGGGAAAACTAAACTCTATAAGCTCCCTCCGAAGTTTGATGGAGTGTCCAAAGCTTCACGGGCTTAGACCTCAGCAAACACCATCAATGTTGATCATTTGTCCTCCATGCTACTTGGGCATGAGGCATCTTTACGGTCAGCCCTAATCATATGTCATCCATGCTACTTCAGCATGAGGCATATTTACGGTCACAAAGGAAGCTTTCATCTCGATATGGTGGTCAATAGGAGGCTTTTACAGCTTCAGAGAGGGTTGACAAGTAGTGGTCGAAGGTCCAATGTTATTGTTGTGGTAATAAGTGACATCTTTGCAAGGATGGCAAGAAACTAGCAGCAATGTGAAAGAAGAAGGAGAAACAGGGTAAAGACTCCTCTGATAAGTGTGCAGGTGAGAGGATGCATAGAGATTGAAGCCTAGTTGAGAGTACAATTGATAGTGAAGAGTGTGGAAGAGTGAAGACACAACTCCGAATGCAATAACCAAAAGAGTGTGATGTGCAAGTACAAAGTACAACCCAAGGTGTAAAACATAAGTGCCCAAACTATGTAACATAGGCACATAAAATAAAAGAGAATAAAGCTGGGAAAAGAAACCTCTTGTAAGGAGAGTAGAAAGTGTCCCAATGTCCTACTGAAGATCACTGACACTTCTTTGTGAGTCTAGGAGTGAGTCAAACCCAACAAACCCCCTTAGAGTGAAGAGTGATCAATATACGAGGGTCATCCACCAAAGGAGATTAAATTTAAAGCATTGGGAAGTGCTTCAAATTTATCACGAGGAAGAGCTTTGGTGAAGATCTTTACCACATTACTGGTGGTAGAACAATAGACAAGGCTGATATCTCTTGCATGTAGCCTCTCTCTGACAAGGTAATAACGGATCTCTGTGTGTTTTATGTGTGCATGAAACACTGGGTTCCGTGCCATTGCAATGGCACTCTGACTATCAGTAAACAAAGGAGTAGGCTCCGTGATAGATACATCTAAATCAGCCAGCAAATGTCTCAACCATACACATTCAAATGTGGTAGCGAAAGCTGCCTTGTATTTAGCTTCACATGACAATTTGGCAACAGTGGTTTGTTTCTTGCTAAGCCAAGAGATGAAGATAAGCCAAGAAAGAAACAATTACCGCTCATAGAGTGAAGTGAATCAAAATCACCAACCCAATCTTAATAACTGTAAGTATGTAGTTGCAGTGGTCCCCCCTTAGCATAAAGCAATCCAAGAGTCCTAGTATCCTACAAGTAACGAAAAACACGCTTCATAGCTTGCCAATATGACATGCATGGTTGGTGCATGTATGTGCTCAAGGCTGAAACTCCAAACTGAATGGCTGGCCTTGTGTTACATTAAGTAAAAGAGACATCCAAGTGTTGGAGCATACGTATGGATATCAAACAAATCCTTGTTGTCATGCAAGGACAGCTTGAGTCCAATCTCCATTGGTGCATAAACTAGCCTGCAATCCTATAAGCCAAACCTCTCAAAAGGTCTATCAATGTATATAGACTATGACAATCCAATGCCTCTAGCATTATGAATGAACTGAATGCCCAACTAATAGTGCAAAGGCCCTTAGTTTGACATCTCAAAAGTTTGCTGCAAACTTTGTTTCAATGCAGAAATTTGATCAGCATGTCTCCCTGTGAGTAGAAGATCATCAACATAAAGACATATGACCAGCAAGGATCCCCCCTCTTTACATATGTAACGTGTAGACTCTAATGAGCTTTTAATGAACCCTTGGCTAAGTAAAAAGGCATCAATTTTTGCATACCAAGCTCGCGGAGCCTGCTTTAAATCATACAAAGCCTTTTTCAGCTTGTATACTAAGTATTCGGATTCAACAACTGCAAAACCAATGGGCTGCTATACATACACTTCTTCTTGAAGTTGTAGTGACGGATTGGCACGAAGATCAAGACAATCGTTCCTTAGGGGCGGAGAGACAGAGAAAGTGAGAAAGAGAGCAAAGCAGAGTAGAGAGTGCACGATTTGTGGGTACAATGACAAGTGTACCACTTTAGGTTTTTAGATAGATATATATATATGAAAGTAAAAGTGCTAAGGATGTGTTTACATCCATGTATATATAAAAGAGCATGATGGCCCTTTATTCCCAACAACCTTCCACCTAAAGGCAATGTGTCTTAAGAGGAGAAAAAAAAACCAGCTAAGTCTAAATATGTGTAAAGTTGAAATACATATATCTATCCAACTCCCATAATCTGTTGGCAATGAGCAAACCACTCTGCGGAAAGACCCTTCGTGAGAAGGTCTGCAGGATTAACATCTGTATGCACTTTGACAAGCTCAATGCTCTTGCTGTTAAGTACATCTCTAATGAAGTGGTACTTCACCTGTATATGCTTCGTCTTTGCATGAAAGACGGAAGTCCGTGCTAGCATGATACCACTCTGACTATCACAATGGAGAACAGGTAACTTTGTAATGCCAAGCTCTCCCACCAGACGTGAAAGCCATAAAGCCTCCTTGCATGCCTCAGTGGCAGCCATGTACTTTGCCTCTGTAGTAAACAATGCAACACATCGTTGTAGCCTGGAGATCCAAGAGATTGCTCCTACTGTGAAAGTACACACATACCTAGAAGTGGACTCTCTGCAATCCGCATGACCAACATAGTTTACATCCGTAAAGCCAACGATAGATGCCTTCTGCTTTTCAAAGCAGATGCACAACTCCATTGTGCGTTTGAGGTATCTCATAATACCTTTCATTGCTTCCCAATGCTTTTTACCAAGGTTTGCCATGTCTTTGCTAACCACTCCCACTGCAAAGGCAATGTTAGGATGTGTAGCAACCATAGCATACATCAAACTACCAATAGCTGAAGCATATGGTATCTTGGCCATTTCAGCCTTCTCATTATCAGATGTAGGGCTATCCTTTGCACCGAGTTTCACATATGGAGGCAATGGAACCCCAATTGTTTTCCCCCCCTCCATATTGAAACACTGCAGAACTTTGGAGATATACTCTTGCTGAGAAAGATTGAGCAATCCTTTTGATCTATGTTTGAGTATTCACGTACCAAGAATGTGATTTGCATCACCAAGATCCTTCATATAAAAGCTGCTACACAAGATAATCAGGCAGCCATTTGCTACCTTCTTAGTGTACAAGCAGTGATCCACTTGACTTCTATGGAAACCTTGAGATTGCATAAATGTATCAAACTTATGATATCATTCTCTTGGTGCTTGTTTCAGCCCATACAAACTCCTTTTGAGTTTACATACCATCTTTTCTTTCCCTTTTTCAATAAACCCTTCAGGCTGCTACATATATATGTGTTCATGCAGATTGCCATGTAAGAATGCAATCTTTATATCCATCTGCATGAGCTCCATATCTTCAGTTGCAACCAAGCCTAAAATGGTTCTCAATGTAGTCATCTTGACTACAGGAGAGAAAATCTCATCAAAGTCAATTCCATGCTCCTGCTTGTACCCCTTTGCAACCAATCTTGCTTTGTACTTTGGTGAGGAACTAGAGGTGACCTTCATCTTGTATATCCATTTGCACGAAGTGTTTTCTACCCTTTTGGCAACTGCACCAAGTCCCAAGTGCCATTTTTCCCAAGAGATTCCATTTCTGACGACATGGCTTTATATCATTTCTTGTTGTCTTGTTTGTCCATTGCTTCCTTGAAGCAAGACAGTTCACCACAGTCTGTCACATGACATAATCGGCCACATTATTTGCACTAGGAATAAATCTATCACGTTGTCTAGTAGCCCTAAATGATCTCCTAACCCAATGATCATTGTCTGCTAACTGTTAAGCATTTTCAGCTTGCTGTCTTGGCATTTCAGCCTGCAAATTAGCATTAACGGCTTGTTGTCCTGGCTGTTCCTGCACATGTAGTGGCTCATTATCATGGGCAATAGCTGGCTGATAATTTTCAACATCATTTTCTGCATTTACAGGTTCGTTTACAATAGGTATTTGCTGCTGTACCGCGGACACATTTTGCTGTCCAAAAGGAATTTCTTCCCGGACTACAATGCTACGGACCTCTGCCAAAAACCATGGAATAATGCAACATGAGACAGCATCGTATGGACCTTATCTTATATGGTTTAATTCATACACTTTGCAACTCCATTTTGAGGTGGATTATGAGGGGCAGTAAGGTCCCTCTTTATCCCTTTGCTGTCACAAAATGCCTGAAAGGCCTTGGACACATATTCCCCCACCATTATTAGAGCAAAGACACTCGAGTGTCTTATCAGTTTCATTTTCAACCAATGCCAATAATTTTTTGAACTTATCAAGCACTTCATCCTTGCTATGAATAAGATAAACCCATATCTTTTGTGTAGAATCGTCGACAAAGGTGACAAAATATTTCTTTTTTCCTAAAGATAATCCTAGCATTTGACATATATCTGAATGTACTAACTGTTAAGAAGACTGCTAGGGTTTTCACTGAGGACACATAGAGTGTACGACCATGATAGAAACGCAAAGACACAATCACAAACACAGAGGACAAAACTCAAACCCTAAACGCAAAACTCAAAACTCAAACCCTAAATGCAAAACTCAAACACAAATAGAAGAAGGGAGGAAGAAAACACAACTTTGAAGTGAATGAATGCTGTAAATGAATGTAAGAGTATACACTGTGCTCAAGAGCAGAGCAATGTCGGAGTGTGACGTCCCTCGAAAACGGATCCCAAGTCTGTGACCACCAGTTGGAGTGTAGGAGTTCTGAATAGTGAATGGCAACAGGCTGGTCACCAAAACGCAGCAGTCTGGAGGCTGGAAACTAGTAAATATAGCAGTGTACCACCGATTGAGAGCTGGAAACTATGCACAGTCTGCTGTAAACAACAGGCTGAAACAGTGTCTGAGAGTGTTAGGGCCTGCAATGTTGAAAACACAGGCTAGCTGACCCTGGAGATGATGGACAGCAGGCTGAACATTAGCCTAGGATAGTTTGGAGCAATCGCCAACAGCAGCTGAGAGTTGTCGCCTATAGCAATGGACAGACTGAAGATGATGTGGGTGCAGTCGATAATGGCTGGACAACAGATGGAGACGGACTGCAAGCTAGAAACTGGGCGCTAACAGTAGCAGAGGTTGTGTGGGCTGGTGTTACCTGCAAAACAAGGATGATGGCTGAATGGAGGCAACTTGTCTATTTATAGATGTGGAAGGGAGCCCCAAAAACTAGGGCTTCCACAAAACTTTCTTGAACCGCTTCCCGTTTTTTCCACTAAACTCTCTCGAACCGCTTTCCATTTTAGGGTTTTACTGTAAAAGAGTATTTTTAGTGTGTTTTGGGGCTGTTTAAGAGGCTAATCAGCAAGTAATGTATATTTTAGCTCAACAATCCCTCTCAGGCCCAAAATTGAGTCAAAAGGTTAGGCCAGCCATTGTGATGTTGATCTACCCCAAGGTGTCCCATCCCAAACCAGCCAAGGCATCGGACAAAGGATGCATATTGGCTGCCCAATGGCCTACCAAGACTACAGAGGCGATGGTTATCTTACCAAGGAAATCGAAGTAGTCACCCAAGAGAGGACAAGGCATCGGACAAAGGGTGCACATCGGCTGCCTAGTGGCCTACCAAGCCCTATAAAGGCGGATGGAACTACATGAAACTTTTGTGTGTTGTTTTTAAAAAAAAAAAAAGTGTGGTAAATTTTATGGGATGCGGCCGATTGAGGAATAGTGACCCAAAAGACGGGAGTAGAGAGGGACACCCAACAGATCACAAAACAGTACAAGCTAAACCAACCACTCAGGGTGTCGATGACGAGGAAAAGTAGGTGATGAGGTATCCATGTGATGAAGGAGGATGGTGGTGGGGTAACAACAGCCGCTGGTGGAACAACTTAGGATCCGCTCAAGTGGTGCTCTGCACAATGAGATGCAAAGTATGCTATATGCTGAAGAATGCTTATGCAGTAGGTGCCACTTGGACAGTGTCCCTCATGGAAAATTTGTTCAATTGCCCAAGCGCCCTACTACAAAGATGATGAAATTATGCTATGCAAAGGATAAGGTACAACAGGGGAAAGAAGCCGATGTCGAAGACAAAGTGCTGAAGCTTGTAGAATACCAAGAAGGGCAGGAACCCCCTCTTAACCTGGATGTAGATACCGAGGAAGGAAGAGGAGTTTGATGTCGGTCTTCGTGTGGTGCCGAGAATCATAAGGAATGAAGAGGAGGAGGAAGCATCCCAGTAGGAAAAACTAGGTAGAAGTCACCACCATAATAGCATCAAGAGAGATGCTACACGATCCGTCTCGGGAGAGAAAGCCTCCATGCTGGTAGAAGAGCGAAACTCCAAGGATGATGAAACCATGAAGGAACAACGCACATCCTAAGTCTCCAGCCCAGGTAGAACTGGGTAAACCTGCATATTAGCCCTACACTGAAAACAAAACCTCCAAAGGAGATCAAAGTTTGCAATCATAGAGGTCAATAGTGAGATGCTCCAAAAACAAAACAAAACAAAAATGAAAAGCTAACTGAAGGAACAAGTGCAAAGATGCAAATGTGTATGTGTGTGAGTAAATGCAGCGGAAGACTTAAAATGTAGAGACAAAAATCTTATGGGCCCGACTCTAAGAGTGCCAAAAATGAATGCTAAACTGACCTAGGGTATCCGAAAGAACTTAGAGAAATGCTAGTCTAAGAAGGTCGTCACCATCGTGTACGTCCAGTAGCAGGGCTCTGCCAAGGAAACGCTTGACGAGGTGGGAAGGAAGATGAGGTAGATGCATGAAGTGCAACGGGATCAGAACCTGCAGATCAATCAACCAATCCTTCAGAAGTAGAGACAATGGCCGCTAAGGCTGTCCGGATGCCACATGTCCAGTAGTCGCTGTGGGGGCTGGAGGAGCAGATGGGACAGTAGCGGAAGGCGTAGCCCCACTGGACTGTGAAGTCGCAACGGTCTGCTGAGGCTTTTTAGGTGGAAGACCTTGGGCCTTGGAATGACACTCCTCGTCCACATGGTCTGCTCTCTGGCAGTGTGTGCAAAACAGGTTTTTCTTAGGGAGTTGTTGCTAGATAGGTCTTCATTCTTTGGTTCCATTGGAGAAAGAGGAGTCACCCTTTGATTGGCTTGCCTTCGCATCTAGCGAGTTCTTGCCACTGGTGGTTTTCTCTCTTGAAGAAGAAGCAACCAACCCCCTTTGCTCTGAATAAGATTGTGATGAGAATTTCTTGTGGACTTGATCATGCAGCCTTACGTAACGCAAGAACTGGCACTCAAACTCGTAGAAGGTTGGCAATCGAGGTTGGGAGATGATGTGTTGAATGAAATTGAAGTATTTTGCGGGTAACTTATTCAAGAAGAATGTAACCTCATTGTCATCTGACTTTGGAGAGCCACTAGTGGCGAACTCGGCAAGTAACCGCCTATAGTCAGCCAGCTTGTCTTTCAGATTATCCCCTTCCTTAAGAGAGAACTCTTGAAGCTCAAAGTCGAGATTGATACACCGAGTACGATTACGAGCCCCATAGCAGTCGAGAAGGTGACTCCAACGCTCTGACGTGAGCAGGAAGTGCTGCAACTGAGAATGAAACTCAGGAAGCAATCCCTGCATCAGCTCAACATTGGTTGTAGCATTGCCGACTCTCCATCGACGGATGTAGTGAGGGTAAGCTAGTTGAGGGTCCGACATAGGCTCTAGGCCAATGACGAGGTCCCAAAGACCCTGAGACTCAAGCACTTGTTGCATGAAATTCGACCAAGTAGTGAAATTTGACCCATTAAAACGTGTCTTATCCGTGAAGGCATTCTTGGGCGTTGCAACAGGAGTGGTAGTGCTCAGAGATGGATAGTGTGAAAAAGTATAGTGGGGGTAGGATGGGGGAGTGGAGTACACTTGGAAATGGGCCCCAGAGTGCCCACCAGGAATGCGGGTAGTGTGCAAGGTGGATTTATAGGTAGGAATGGGCTGACTAGGCATGGGCATGGTGGCCACATGAGAAACACAAGGAGGTGGGATGGAAACACGGGGAGCAGAAGGTGGGAATCCCTGCGTAGGTGTAACCTAAGGAGAGTGTGAAGATGCACCATAAGCTGAGAATGAAAATCCTTGCGTATGAGTGATCATGAGAGATGTGAAGCTGGGGATAGGGAGGGAGATGCCCATCACAGTCGACCTAGAAGTGATGGGTGTGCTCATTTACTGAAAAGTGAGGCATTGTGGTAAAGGGTGGCATTTCCCATAACGAAGTAGCATGGTGCAAAGAGGTAGAGACTGGGGTGGAGAAGGAAAAGGTGCTAGGAGTGGAGATGGAAGATCCAACCCCTAGGGTGTGTGATGCAGATGTAGAGTGTAATCCAAGGTTTTGGAAAGATGATGAGAGATGATCAAGGTGTGATATAAAAGAGGGTGGGATGGGAGAAAAGTGAGAAGTGTGTGTCATATGCTCAAATGAAACAGAAGCTGTAGATGTACCTAAGTTCTGTCTGCTTCGTGAGCTCCCTCTATTGAAGTTCACATACGCAAAGCTATCCGGATCCTGTATCTCAAAAGAAAAAACAAGTGAGGGTTTTGATTCATGCAACACAAAAGAATTGTATAAACTTGACATTGGACCTGGCTGAGATGATGATGGATTGCCAGACGTTTCGAATGTCGTATATCCTCCATGATCGGACCGCTCCCCGTTTTAGGGTTTTACTCTAAAAGAGCATTTATAGTGTGTTTTGGGGCTATTTAAGAGGCTAATCAGCAAGTAATGCATATTTTAGCTCAACACTAAGTCTGGAGCAGAAAATTTCAAAGAAAGAGACTTTTTGTGAGACATCTGTGCATGTTTACCATAAATACAATGATCACAATGCTCAAAATTAGCATTATGAAAACAAGGCAAGTAACCTAAACAAGAAACTACTTTTATTCATGTTTGACTCATGTGTCCCAACCGGCCACGCCACAAAGAAACGCTTGGCTGCTCAGTCACAGCAACAACATGATCACTCACACTAGATACATGGACAGGATACAAAGTATCACTTTTACAACCTCTGGCAATCACTCTAGATCCCTTACAAATCTCCCATTTTCCATCACCAAAGGTAGTATGAAAACCATCATCATCTAGCTGCCCTCTGCTAATCAAGCTCTTCTTGAGCTGGGGTACATGCCGTATATGCTGAATGTGAAGACAGAGCCATGCTGAAACTGCAACTGCACACTGCTAATACCTGCAATGTCACATGGATAGTTGTCCCCAAGATGGACAACACCATGTTGACCCCTTGTATAGACAGAGAACCACTCTCGATGAGGGGTGACATGAAAGGAAGCACCTGAATCGAGAATCCAGGTATGCATACCCTCATCTATATCTGCAAGTAAAGCATGTGCACCAAAGTGTGAAGAGACCAAAAGTACGTCATTCCCACTGTCCTCACTGTCATGAGTGACTACATTCACCTCTTCAATTTTGACACTGCTCTTCTTGGGTTGACCCTCTTTCTTCTCTTCCTTGCTATCATCTGTCTTCTTGCTCTTTCCTTTCTCTTTCTTCCATTTGTAGCAATCATATTTAAAGTGACCCTTCTTACCACAATAATGGCATTCAACATCTTTGCCACATGATTTACTGCGTCCCTTGCTATCATATTTGCCTTTCTGTTGTGATCTGTTCCTAGTATGTAAAGCACTGGAAGACTTATTGGATGCATTGTTCGGTCGATTCATTTCTTCCATGAGTAGAGCACTCTCTACATCAGCATACAAAAGGATCACATTAGAATTAATCACAGTAGTCCTGAATGTATCCCAACTCTTTGGATGCAAAGCAATAACGTAGCCTTAAATTCTTCATCAATCAAGAACTTCAAGGCAACCAACTGGCTTAAAATAGAGTTAAACTCACTCAAGTGAGTAGACATTGCTGTACACTCTTTCATACGCAAATCCATAATATTTTTCAGTCAATACACTTTGCTTGCAGCACTCTTCTGTGCATATAGTTCTTCCAATCGAGTCCATATAGCATATGCAGAATCCAAACCTTCAATGTTAAACAGCAAGGCATCAGAAATCAATAGCTCGATGGTTGAGCGTGCAAGCTCATTTAACTCATCCCAATCTTCCTGTTCCATGTCTGCGGGCTTGCCTCTTTGGTTTTAATCGGCTTTGTCTGCTTCTTTTGCAACAGGATATTGTAGCACTGTTTTTGCAAAACTGCTCAGTTATGTGCTCCTTTAGCTTCTTTATGTGCATGAGATTACTGTTGTCACTATTGCCAGCCATGATTTTCAGCCCAAATGTGACAAAAAAATCAGCAAATGCAGGCCCAAACTGTCACCCAAGTGACCGAGGTACAAACAAGTACCAACCAGCAATAAATGACCATGTAGAAGCAGAGATTTCGGATCTGTAAATAAATTTTCAGAAGCACCAAACCATGTGCTACAGCATTCCACAACTGATTACAGCTGTTCCAAGGGCATATACATCACATTACATGAGAAATCCCAAATTTTATCTGCAATTTCTGTTGGACATGTATCCATGGCCATAAAATTTGACACGCACGGTCAAAATCCCCAAAATTTTTGTGCTCAAAGCATCAACCACACATCTACATTTTCTCTGTCATGCATAGAACAAGGCAATTTTGCCAAAATAGAGCAATTTCAGTAAAACCCCTAAATTTTGCAAGTGATGGATGTCCAAATTGCATGGAATTGAGCCTCCATGTACATAAAATGACCAAATGGTACACAAATTTTGCCCAAACTGCAAAAGCCCCAAATTGCACGGGGTCCAATGTGCATCCATGCTGAGAAATTGAGTAAATTTTAGCCCAATTTATGCATGTACATGAAAAGCCTAAAATGTCGGGGACAAAATGTCATAAATTCCTGAAAGTTTTGAGACAGATATCACTTTCTATCTTGCTTGCACCAAATCTGGACAAATCTCCAAGTTTTCCAAGTCCTGTGAGTACTAATTTCAGTGAAATTGAAAGAATTTCACTAAAATGTGAAAAGCCCCAAAATTCCTGGACAAATGTGCACCGATTTTGCAATTTCTGAGTTAGATTGTTCAATTCTTTGTTAAGATCCCCAAATTTGGGAAAAGCCCCAAATTTTTGGGCTTGGATTACACGAAAATTTGTGTTGTGCCTCCATGCGTAAACCCTCAGTAGGGGAAATTCAAGAAAAATGAATTTTGAAGGAAAAAAAAAGTTGAATGATATGCAGGTCACTGCCTGGTACTTGCTATCACGTCACATGTGCAGGCATGTCAGCGATTCCGTCGTGCAACTCGTCAACGCGTGAGCTCAACACCCTGTCCTTGTTGCTCACCCGGTGCCCTATTGGTCCCGTCGCACACTCTCCTCGTTGGAGCCTGGCCGTGTCGCACACCCTCCACGCTGGGGGCCAAGCGCACGCTCTCCACGCTAGAGCCTTCTGCAACTCACGACCTGTCGCCTGTGACAAAGTGCCGCTTGATTTAGGCTAGTCGTCTCACGACCTGTTCGAATTCCGAGAGATACGAAGGCCTCAACTGTAGCTCTGATACCAGTTTGTAGTGACGGGTCTGCACGAAGATTGAGATAGTCGTTCCTTAGGCGTGGAGAGACAGAGAGAGTGAGAAAGAGCAAAGCAAAGTGTGTGCACAATTTTTGGGTACAATGACGAGTGTACCACTTTAGGTTTTTAGATAGATATATATGTGTAAGTACAAGTGCTAAGGGTGTATTCACACCCGAGCACATTTAAAGGCACGAGAGCCTCTATTTCCAACAAAAGTTCCCCATGTAAAAATGTAGTCTTAATGTCAAGCTAGTGCATACTCCAATCATAACAAGCAACCAATGTAACCATAGACTGAATGGTAATCATGCAGGATGTAGGAGCGAATGTCTCCTCATAGTCAATGCCTTTCTTTTGTGCGTAGCCTTTGGCCAGAAGTCTGGCCTTATACTTGTCAATGGATGCGTCTGCATTCCTTTTCAGCTTATAGACCCACTTTGTACCAATGGCTTTCTTCTCAACAGGCAAGGTCACTAAATCCCATGTTTGATTCTTTATGATAGAATCAAACTCAGCTTGCATTGCTACCATTCAATACACAATATGTTGTGCATCCTCAAAACATTCAAGCTCCTCATTATCAAGTGTATGTACTGCCATAACAAACTTCATTGTATTAGCACTATCATACAAATGAGTTTGTCTTCTAGTATGACTATTACATGCGGGACCTATCCGGAACTTTTCTGCCGGTGCCCCCACTGTGTTCTCTAGAGTATTACATGCGCGAGAGCCTCCTTCCGTTCTTCCCCCAACCACGTCTAGTGAGTTGCTGGCTAGAATCCCCAAGTCTTGACTCTCTTGCCAGCCGTCCCCTTTAGGTGAGTTATACTATTTTTAAAACTCACTCACTTCCTAGACTCCCCTTGACCCCGTTCGGGTGCCCAAGGCCCCTGGACAGTCATCTCTTGCACTTGTTCCCCAATTAGCTACACCATAAATGTAACATTTTCTTCCCCTTAAGAATCGGTTTCATCCCAAAAAATGATATTTGGAAGGATCAACTGTAAATTGGGAAACCTTTTTCCTAAGGTACTTACTCGCTCCCATGTTGACCTTTTTTCTGAACAATCTTTCCATTTCACCAGATATTCTTGATAAATAGTATTCCTCGTTCGTTTGTTACGAACACTTAAAATTCTTTCTCGTTCATGTGGAATAGATTGGTCACCTATTAGCTCCTCAATGTTATCCTTTAAGATTAGATTATCCATATCACCTAGCTTCTTTCTTAACTTACTTACATAAAAAACTGGAAGTGTTTTACTACCAGCAGGTAGTTGGAGCTTGTAAGCCTGTTTTCCCACCCTCTTTAGTATTGTGAAAGGACCACAATACTTGGGTGGAAGCTTTGGACACCGTCCCATTTTCATGGTTTTAGTTTGTTCAGGTACTTTAACATAGACCAATTCTCCTTCCTCAAAGGAGATGTCTCTTCGATGAGGATCTGTATAAGCTCTAGCTCGGTCTTGAGCTTTGTTAATATTTTCTTGAGCAAATTTTAACATACTATTCATATCCTCCAAAAAATCCTTTGCTGCCTGAACCTTTTTCTTGTGCAGTCCTACTGCATGAGGAGCTTGGGCTGAAACCCATACATTAGCATAAATGGACTATATCCAGTGGAAGAGTGCTTGGCACTATTATATGCAAACTCTGCTATCGGTAAATACTCTTCCCAATTAGTTTGCCTTTTACTTACATATGTTCTCAACATAACTTCAAGGATTTGGTTAACCCTTTCTATTTGCCCATCTGTTTGCGGGTGCTCCACCGTACTCATGCTAAGTTTAGTATCCAATTTCTTAAACACAGCACACCAAAATTGACTATTAAATTTTCTATCCCGAACAGAAACTATATTTCCCGGAAGGCCATACAATCGGTATATGTTCTCTATGAACAATCTAGCCAATTCTGGTGTTTTAACATTAGTTGAAGTTGAAATAAACCTAGCCATTTTGGTTAACCTATCCACAATCACCCACACAGAGTTGTGCCCCCTTTGCGTCCTAGGTAATGCGACAATAAAGTCCATGGAGATACTCTCCCATTTTCCCGAAGGAACCTCTAATGGGTAGAGAAGTCCTCCCATTTTCAATCTTTCAGCTTTATTAACCTAGCATTTATTACATTTGACCACATAGTCAAGGACGTCCTTATTCATTCCAGGCCAAGAGAACTGCCTTTTAATAAGATTATAAGTCTTATTAACTCTTGGATGTCCCGCACTAGGGGTATCATGACACTCAAAGAGTATCTGGCGCCATATTTCTTCATCTTTTATCCATATTCATAATTTGGAAATCACGCTTATCTTTATATCCTTGATCTCAATTTCCATATTTTATTATCATGACCTTATATCATACGAACAACATATTGATGCTCACTCTTTTGTTGCGGAAGTTTCAACTTTTTGACAAGTGCATAATTTATGAAATTTTGGGTGGCAGAGTCATCAATCATGACTCTAACTCTCTTTCGCGCTATCAATCTATGCACTCTAACTAAATCATGTGGCCCAAAAGTAGGCTGCCACATAGAAGTTGACATACAACACCTATGTTGTACATCCTTGTGTAAGACCTCTAAAGATTTATACTTTTCATACCCCTTTAATTCCAAGGTTTGCACTACATGGATTTGTTTCTCTTTTCCCTTGCCCTTATCCTTATCCTTTCCTTTATCATCCCCCTTCTTCCTTTGAGGGAAATTCCAAGCAGCATGGTTAGGAGATAGGCAATTGAAACACATCCTTTCTTTTTTGGCCTTATGAAAGTCACATTGACTTAACTTTGGCCTTACATATTGTTTCTTTTCAAAGGGTTGTTTCTTACCCTTCACGAATGGCATTTTCCTTTTAGATTTGCCACAAATTTTGATGCTTCAAATTCCCTAGTCCTAGGCTCCGTATCAGTGAGACTACTAAGTGCACCTGGGCGCGTATTATCTTCATTGATTAATGCAAATTTAATTGCATTTTCAAGCGTCTTAGGAGAACTCCTTTTCACTTCCTTTTTATAGGCCTTATCTAATCCCCTTATGAATCCTCTTGTTTTTTGAAATTCATCTATTCCTTCAAATTTGAGGATTATCTCACGAGACTCCTCGAGATATGTAAGAAAAGGTCTTCTCTTTTGTCTGACAAAATCCCAATCTTCCTAATTTCTTTCCATTTTATTTTCAGGAAGGAATTCTTTCAAAAAGACCGATTCAAATTGAGCCCAAGTTTCAGGTATTTTATTTGCCTCCTTTAAAGTTCTCCACCATTTATATACCTTTGGTCCCAAGGTTAAACTGGCCTCAACCGCTTGGAGATGTGGTGGAGTATTCTTAAGTTTGTGCAAATCCTCCCATTTTTGGAGGAAGTTAAAGATAGTATCTTTATTTCTATATTTTTCCTCCCCATGAAACTGAGGGAGTTTCATATCTTTCAACAATGGATTATCCCTCATCTTTTGGTGGGGTTCCCTAGGGTCTCGCATAGTCACATCTAGATCTTTTGATGAAGATGGAATATCTAAGGTCTCTACCTTACCTTTATCCCTTTCTAATAATAAGGCTAATTGGGATTTTATTTCAGTGAGTGCTTGAGTTAGCAACTCCGTTTGAATCCCCTGTGCTTGCACACGAGCAATTAGATCATCAAATTGTTCTCGTATAGCAAAAATTCTTTCCATTGTTTTTCTTGTAATTCCGTTTCATGGAGATCCACCATAGGGTGGTCCCCGAAACTAGAGCCTTCGGTTACCCCCTCTCTCTCTTTCCCCTCCATCTATACACTAGAATTGGAAAGCAAATATAATAAATTTGCGTACAAAGATGAGGTACTTCCTTGATTACAGTGACAGGGCACATGTCGACGGCCTTTACAGCTTAGTGATAGAAAAAACGTGAGAAACAGTGTGACTTTCCTCCAATTGTGTGCAAATTACATGGAAATAAAGCACGTCACACAGGAATGTTAGGTAAGGATATAATTAAGCCCCCCACTAGGTCACGTGGGAACAAATCTGTGACCAAAGTTGTAACTAAAAGTAGGACCTCGCCCAACTTGCACCGTCCCATTGTGGTCGCCAACACGGAAGTGATCGAAGCGTCAAAAGACGGGGACTTGAACCATGCCGTCGTGATCGCCAACACGGAAGCGTCTGAAGACAGGACCCGATCACGCTTCGGCAAGAAGCGTGGTCGAAACGGCCGAAGACGAAAACTGCAGTCGAAGCGGCTCAAGACGGAACGAAAACCTTTCGACAGGACGTGGCCCGACTGCTCTGATACCAGTATTACATGCAGGGCCTATCCGAAACTCTCTTCTGCTGGTGTCCCCCTATGTTCTCTAGAGTATTACATGCGCGAGAGCCTCCTTCCATTCTCTCCCCAGCCACATCTAGTAAGTTGCTAGCTAGAACCCCTAAGTCGTGACTCTCTTGCCATCCGTCCCCTTCAGGTAAGTTATACTATTTTAAAACTCACTCACTTCCTAGACTCCCCTTGACCTCGTTCAGGTGCCCAAGGCCCCCAGACGGTCATCTCTCGCACTTGTTTCCCAATTAGTTACACCATAAATGTAACAATAAATGTAACAACGACCAACAATAAGAGCATCCAAATGACTATCTTTCATAGTCTGGAAGTACCATCTAGGCATTTTCCTAGCTTCCTAATTGTGTACAAGCTCCTGTTGAACTTTAAATTCAGCACCTTGTTGAATATTCAGATCAGCCACAGATTGATTTTCTGCATTACTCAATGGAGCAACTAGCTGAACATTATGTTCATTTGTTGAAGCTCTAGTTGTATCACCAAAAGAAATGGGCCTTCAAATACATCATTGGCAACTTGATATGTATCAAAATGAACAAGGGATAACTCTCATTTTTAATCAAAAACCACATCCCTACTAACAAATACCTTCTTAGAGGCGCGATCGTACAATCTATATCCTTTGCTCTCACTGCTCTACTCCACAAAAATGCATTTAACAACCTTGTTGTCCACTTCTTTCCTAGTACCTTAAGAATGTGAGCATACGCAAGACACCCAAAGGCACGAAAATGTCCAATTGAAAGTTTTCTAGCCATTCCATGTTGGAGCTCAATTGGAGTGAATAGCAATTCGAGGAGTGAGATTGACAGAGAGAGAGAGAGAGAGAGTACCATTCAATTTGGCTGTACCAACGATATGTTGGTACACAGAATAAAATGTATTTATACTTAGGGCATGTAAGGGTGCATTCACATGTACAACTAAATAATATACATGTACTATACACAGAGGTGAAAAAGGGCCTTTATCCCAACAACCTCCCACTCAAAGATCCAAAGTGAACCTCTAACCAACTCCCAATAGTTGTATGCAATCCTCACGTTGAGCTTTGCTTAGACTTTTAGTGAGAACATTTGTAGGGTTATCCTGTGTTTTAATCTTGCTCAATTTATGCGTGAATGATACATGACATTCCTAGCCAGATACGCAACACTTTGGCTATCACATCCCAACATTGTAGTACCAATAGACATGCTGAGATCCCCTGCAAGTATGCTCAATCATATAGCTTCCTTAGAAGCTTCAATAGCTGATATGTATTCAGCTTCAATAGTACTCACTGCTACGATGTTTTGCAACCTGGAGCACCAAGAAACTACCCCATCAACAACTGTAAAAACATACCCGCTAGTGGACCTACGAGTGCCCAAGTCACCTGCCATGTCTGCATCACAATAACCCTACAAACTAAGTATACCCTACCCATAGCAAATACACTTTTTTTATGTACCCTTTAGGTATCGAAGAATACACTTGACAGCCTCCCAATGTGTTTTGCCAGGATTTGACATAAACCTGCTGACAACTCCCATTACATGAGCAGTGTCTGGACGAGTAGCAACCATAGCATACATAAGAGAGCCACAAGTTGATGCATAAGGGACTCCCTTCATAGCATTTGCTTCCACGTCATCTTTTGGGCTGTTGGCTTTACTAAGCTTAAGGTATGGAGGTAAGGGCATTCCAAAAGGCTTAGCTTCAACCATGTTAAATCTGTCCAGTACCTTTTCAATGTACTTTTCTTGAGATAAAAACAGCAATTTCTGCATTCTATCCTTGCAAATCCTCATGCCCAAAATATGCTCTGCATTCCCCAAATCTTTCATGGAGAAAGCTGATTTCAGCTGATCTTTGAGAGCATCCAAACTAGTCTTTCTTTTCCCTGCTAGCAACATATCATCCACATTCAAAACAAGTATGATGGGGCTGCCATCTATATCCTT
The DNA here is from genome assembly GCF_053477565.2 of Lygodium microphyllum. Lineage (NCBI taxonomy): Eukaryota > Viridiplantae > Streptophyta > Polypodiopsida > Schizaeales > Lygodiaceae > Lygodium > Lygodium microphyllum. Next base: position 50,425,477 of record NC_141143.1, read on the forward strand.
TTTCATGTACAAACAATGATCTGCATGGTTGCATGTAAACCCATGAGAAAGCATACAAGTACCAAACTTTTTGTACCACTATCGTGGTGCTTGCTTCAGCCCATACAAGCTACGTTTTAGTTTACACACCATCCGCTCTTTTCCAAGAACTATAAAGCGCTCGGGCTGTTTTATCTAGATTTTCTCATCAATGTCACCATGCAGAAAAGTTGTTTTCACATCCATTTGGTACAACTCTAAGTCCAATACAACAATGAGAGCAAAAAGTACACGTAGAGTGGTCATCTTCACAATAGGTGAGAAGACCTCTTGGATGTCAATCCTTTCCTTTTGTGCATAACCTTTGGCAACCGGTCTTGCCTTGTACTTGGGTTTTCCATGAACTGTCTTTACTTTGTAAACCCATTTGTTTGAAAGAGGCTTCATTCCTTTGGACAACGACACAAGATCCCAAGTATCATTAGTGTACAGAGATTTAATCTCTTACTGCATAGCTAGCTTCCACTTACTGCTGAATTTGCAGGACTTTGCCTCTTTATATGTAAGAGGCTCACCCTCATCTCTAAGCATCACATAATGCAAGGAGGGGTACCTATGTGGTTGCCTACTTATGCGTGTAGACTTGCATACCCAATGATCTACATTTTCAAGAATTGGATCTACATCTAGAGGTATGTCATTTTCAATATTTATTGGCCATTGTAAGCCATTTTCAACATGTTCTTCATGTTGTATAGCACCTTCATTTTCATTACCAGTACCTAAAATTTTCATAATCACTAAGTCTATCTTGCTATCCATGACCTCCTTGTGCTCCTATTTGTTGTCCATCATCATCTTGCTCAAGAATAACCGGCTGATCATCAGTTTCAGCCTGTGATACAGCACCATGAGGCTTATCATCTGCAGTAATATGTGGCTGCAAATTCTCAAACTTGCCTTTTTCATGCCTTCATTGGAGGCTAAAGTACCGTTCAGGAATTTTGCCTCATTAAACACAACATTACGGCTGCGAATAATTTTCTTAGACTGAGGTAACCACACTCTGTAGCCAAATTTACCCTCATCACCATAGCCCAAGGAAATGCCTTTGGTGGATTTTGGGTCAAGTTTGTTCCTCAGCTCGTCTCTCTAACATGCACAAAAGCATCACAGCCAAATATGTATAAATGGTCATATGAGGCCGATTTGCCAGACCAAATCTACTCAAGGATGCCATTATTTAAGGATCTGTTTGGAGAGCAGTTGCAATTGTGAACCACGGTTTTAAGTGCCTCTCTCCAAAATTCATGAGGGAGATTAGCAATGGACAACATGCACCGCACTCTTTCACATAAAGTTCTATTATATCTTTCAACCACCCTATTTGAAGAAGGGCTATAAGGAGCTGTAAGGAGCTGTAAGCTCCCTCTTAATTCCATGCAAGTCACAAAAGGACTTAATTTAGTAGATGTAAACTCACTCCCATTATCAGTGCTCAAGCATTTCAGCTTTCTACTTGTCTAAGTCGTCACAAATGCATGAAAAGTTTTAAAAACAACAAACACTTTACTTTTTCAACAGGTAAACCCAATAATCATCAATAAAAGAAACAAAATAGGCAACACCACCCAACGATTTTACGGGCATAAAATAACTACATACATCAGAATGCACTAAGTCCAAGACATTGGACTTACGAGAGACACAAGAGTCAAAGTAAATTTTCAATTGCTTTCCAAACTGATACTCATTATAAAAGTCAAGTTTAGAGCCTTTTCCATCAACCCTCCTCAAAGAGGTAAGGACATCAAATCCTTTTTGGCTCATATGGCCTAGTCTCTTATGCCACAACTCCAAATGACAACCAATTTCAGCAACTACAAGAAACTTGCCATTCAAAGCTCTATAGTGTAAGCAATACAAGTGCCCTTCTTGGTTTCTTTTGCAATCAGTATGGAATCCTTTTTAATTTCCACAAACCACCACCAAACAATGTAGTGTAACCATGCAAGTCAAGCTGACCAACAGATAGTAAACTCTTCTTGATGCCAGGAACATATCTAACATCTTTCAACACAAGCTCTTGCCCATTATCTAAAGACATATCTAAAGACAAGTGTACAATGACTTTGACAATTATTATCATTCAAAGCATCCAAACAAGCCAGCAATTTGAACTTAACATATTCTCTCTCTTGAAGAGCTTGAACTTTGCATTTTAGCCATTTGGAACACATGACCAAGTCATCAATGGTATCCCCAGCTTGTTGCATACTGAGATTAACAGTTCCAACAAAGAGTGCAAATACTGCAATTCAGCATGAAAAGTAGAGGCATGCCGAATACCATATTGTCGGGACAAACCTCATGAACTATCCCTAAAACTAGGCCATGTATCAATAACCCCAAACATAACCTATGTGCTAAACTCACCAATCAACTTCTGCATGCACCTAAAAAACTAATCATTCAACTAAAAAGACTCATTAAAATGTAACGGAAAGCAAGCAAACAAAGCCTTTAAGGCATGCACTAGCCGATGGGTCAGTTTCAAATATTCATTTTCTCTATTTTTCCCTAATGGTTAAGCGTAAAAAATAAGCAAATATTTGATTTGTGACTATATTACATTGTTCAAAGCTTCTACACTTGAGCTGGTCTCGAAAACTCTATTATGAGTGTTGCAAATGTGCTGGTATGGTGTTTTATGCAGCCACCTAGCAATTTGCTGCCTATGGGCAAGGCAAAAGATTATAAGGGAGGTGGAGCAACAACAAAATTCGAATTCAATCCAAGGATAACTATGCAAACAAAGGGCTTGCAAGTGTGTCATTCTCAAAGCTATCATATGAAGATAGGCATCCAATAAAGCAACTCCTCCACGACCATTTTGTAGTAGTAATTTGCCACCAAGATATCCACGCATGACCCAAATGATTGTCTTTCTTTTTCCATAACATAAAGCGGATGGGCTGCACCAATTCCAAGAGAGACTTCTTACTCTAGAAAAGCAAGGGTAAAAAATAAGAGACTACACTAATCATGACAAATTGAGCTACACATGAAGAGGCCAACCTTGAGATTTCAAATATATAAACCTATCATGAACTTGGGAGGACATTCAATGAAGCAATGCTTGAGGAGGGCTATCCACAGCAATGGGATATTCCAAATGCTGGGTTATATCTCCTTTAGAAACAACATGTCCCTACCAGCCCAATTCTTCCAAATCAATCAATGTAGATTTTGAAGCATTAATATGAAGGTCCGAGGCCAAACCAAACAAACTCCAAATAGCCATTGTTCGATTGACATTGGTTCAATCAACCTTAAGGAAGATAAAGAAATCATCTACCAAAGATTGACCTGACAATTTGGAATCACTAGGTAGAGATAAACCAATAATCTCCCCATCATCCAACCTATCCAACAAAGAGAGCATGGAGTAAGTCACGAATGCAAACAATAAAGGACTGAGAGGGAACATATCACTTGCTAGTTCATCAATCACATAATATTCTCATGGGAATATTTCTAGCGTAGACAAGCATTATTCAAGTAAAATATATCATATTGCAATCTAATGTTATGCTAAGAAGAATGATATCTACAATGGCAAATTGCAGCAACAAAACTATGCATCGTTTCCATGAAAAATTAAAGATCAAACTGACCATATGTTTGTTATGTTGTATATGATCAATATTATTAAAGGAAAGGAAACACGTGATGATGTATAGTATGTTAATTCAAGTGCATCTAATCACGTGACCAATCATGGTGAATGGTTTGAAGAGATGTAAAATTTACAAAATCCAAATTATATATAAAATGGTGATCATTCATGCTACCCAATTTCAAAAATTCAAAAAGTTCCCTCGTCCTTGCATCATGGTCAAATAAAGAGTCTGTCACATATATTCCATGTGCCATCAATCATAAAGAATTTATTGTTTATTGGCCAAATGATAGAGCAAGTCTACATGTTTGATTCAATGCGAAAGATTGTTTTTTGGAAGATTTTAATGATGAGTACAAGTTGGTCACAAAATAAAGTAGAGTTGGCTGCATGTTTACTTTAGATAATTGAATTTCTATTATGAATGTCGTCATATATGGTAAAGGAAAAGGAGTGGTTTTGCAAACATTAAAATATGGCATAAACTTATTGGACATTCAAATTTGCAAAGTTTAAGTTAATATAGTCCAAATGTTTGGTTACAAGGTTGCCTCTTTTTAGGATGGAAAAATTTCATAAATTGTATAAAGCATATTAGTTTGGTAAGCAAGCAAGAAAACCTTTTTAGCATGATGAAGATATGAGCAAGAATATACTTGATGTTGTATATGCAAATGTTTTGGGACCTAGACAGAACATATCTCTTGGTGGTAATAAATATTTTATCACATTTATTCATGATTGTTCAAGAAAGATGTGGGTATATTTCATGAAGGAAAAGAGTGATATATTTGAGTACTTCATTAAGGATTGTCCAAGAAAGATGTGAAAATATTTCATAAAGGAAAATAATAATATATTTTAGTACTACAAATCTTTTGAGACTGTTGTTGAAATAGAAACAAGCTTGAAAGCTAAGTGTGTGAGGCCAGATGGAGAAGAAAAATACCTCTCTTATGAGTTTAGTCACTTCTTGAGGTATAATGGCCAATCCCATCAATGCTGTAAGCACGGTTATTTCCAAGGTACACTTTTCCATAACTGTCTGCATTGAACATAGCAAAACACTCCAAGCAAGGAGTTACATGGAAAGAGACACCAAAGTCTACAATCAAAGTCTGAGTGACACCATCATCAATTGACAAAAGTGCATCAATCACATCGGCCTTGGTAATCTGCATATCCTGCATGTGACACACAAGGGCATCATAATCAACTGTACATAATACATCAGCCTTTGTATCCAAGAGCTCCTCTACGACTACACTAGACGCGACATTGGCATTTTCCTTGCCATTGGCTACCTCAGATACATCTGTCTTATCCTATATCTTCTTTTTGTCTCCTACATTCTTCTTTATCTCTTGTTCCTTCTCGTAGTACCTGCAATTAGGCTTCTTGTGGCCTTCCGACCACACTGATAGCAACTAATGTCACTCTTTTATTTTTCTTTGCTCTTGCTTCTGTTTCTCTGTCCAGCATTTGTATTTTTCTTTTCAACCCTGTCTCTTACATTATAAGCTGAGTTTATGCATTTTCCACTAGACACATGTCTAATTTCTTCATTTAAGACTGAACCCTTCACAGCATCATATCAAAGATTGGGGTTATTGCTGAGAGAAACCACCAAGGTCTCCCAAGAATCAGGTAGTGCCATGATCAAAAAGATCGCTCTCAACTTATCATCAAAATCCAAATTTATATCCTTGAGCTAATTTAAAATGCCAGTAAATATACTCAAGTGCTCAGCTACAGGCTTTTAACTCATCCAATTGCATATTCACCAACTTGCACATTAAATGTGTCTGATTAACAGGTGTGTTCATCTCATAGGTAGTTTTCAGCTTCTCCCATATTGCATAACAAGTATCTAATGTAAATAAAAATACCCTAACACAAAAATATAAACAGAAACCGTACGACAAAGCACAGACAAATGAAAAGAACACAGTTAGGATTAGGATTACAGTAACTCAAAGATACTGAACACAGCAAATAAATGAAATGATATGACTACTAATAATACGATGCTCATGTAGCAAACACACTATGCAGTAAATGAATACTAAACCTCGAACTCCTGTATCTCTAGGATTAGGGCAGGGGTAATGAGTTGGAGAGTGTGTCAACTCTGAACGGATCCCGAATTGTAGCAAGGCAACCTCCGGATATCGAACACCAGCAAACGCAGCAATGAGAAGCTGGATCTAATGCAGACAACAGTGAGGAGAAAGAAAGACTAAAAACGGAGCGTGCAAGAGAGAGAAAGACTAAAAACACAAGCAGGACAGCCTAAAGGAGAGAGAAAGACTGAAAACGCAGGCACGACAGCTTGCAGGACAGAGAAAGACTGCAACGACTGTAGACAAGAGAGAAAAAACTGTCAGGGCGGTAGCTGGTGCCTACAAACGCAGCAGTTTGCTGGCGTGGCAAGCTGTACGACAGCAGTGCAGATGAACAACAGTCAGTCGCTAGGGAGAAACAGCAGCAATCAGCGTGTGGAGGACAAGAAACAGGCGCCAGACTATAGGGAACAGTGATGGACAGCAAGGGCTGAGATGTCCTTCGTGACCGGGGTGTGGACAGCAAGCTGATAACACCTGAAACCTTCCAAAACGAGATTGTAAAAGAGTGGAGGGCTGGCTGCCAATTTATAGAAAATTAGGTTTCTAGATCCTCTCCTACTTAACTTTCTCGATCCACTCCCTATTTTAGGGTTTTGGCTAAAATAAGCCTAAAATAAGTATGATTTAGAGCTGTTTAAGTGGCTAAGTGCATTTCTTAGCACAATGCCTCCTCTCAAGGCCAAAATAGGCCGAGAAAAGTAAGCTAGCCTAAATTTTGATTTACCCCAAGACGTCCCACCTCAAAGCAACCAGGACATCGAACAAAAGGTGCATGTCCGCTACCCAGTGGCCTACCAAGACTACAGAGGCGATGGATATCTTACCAAGGGAGCCCAAGTGATCACCCCAGAGAGGTCAAGGTATCGGACCAAGGGTGCTCGTCGGCTGCCCAAGGGCCTACAAAGGCGGATGGAATCAACAATGGACTTGTTTGTTTTTTTTTGTTCAAAAGTATTTTGAAAATACATAAGTAATATAAAGGCAGCGGCCGATTAAATGACAGATAGAAAAAGACAAAGAGAGTTTTCAATCCAAGTTATTCACAAAACTAGCAAGCCAATCCCTCGCACTAATGAGGCTAAGTGCCTAAGGATGATAAAAGTGAGTGTATGTGCCAATCATGTGTTGAATATGTGAGAGGCAAAAAAAACGGTGGGCTTAACAAGACAAGCAAAGCGAGCAAGCAAGCAAGGGTTGGGAAATTGCCTTTAGGAGAACTGCCATGTGTTATGCTACGAATATGGTGGATCCTAAAGTTGACCACTCCAAAAGACCGAAAGGGATAAATGCACACAGATGCATGTTGACATGAACAGAATGCCAATGCATAGGGTAATGCAAAGGGAGATGTAAGATGTCATGCTCATGCAATATACTATGTAACGGTGCCACTGGGACAGTGCCCTCGTAGGGTAAGTGTTCACTTGTCCAAGTGCCCTTTTACAATCAAGTCATCCTGATAGTGCAGATGAAGTTACAAATGCCCATCATACAATACAAAAGAATAAGTGAATGTAATGTCTAAAAACCTGTAAGCATCATCACTGTCACGATCAAGAGTAGAAGCCACCCCCTCTCAAACTGGAAGGGAAAGAAAGAGAAAAGCACCCTCTCCCCGTCAAGCTGAAAAAGTAGGGGAGGGTGTACCCAAGCCGATCCTGGGCAGCAAGTACTGAAAAACTGGCTGGTTAACCGCTTCGGTAAAGATATCTGCAAAATTATCTGATGAAGGCACAAACTCTAGGCAAATAGTGCCTAGCTCAATCTCCTCTCTGGAAAAGTGAAAGTGGACTCCCACATGCCGTATCCGTGGTGTCATGATCGGATTGCCCGCAAGGGTAATGACACTCTAGTTGTCGCAGTAGACAATTGTGGGAGAGTCACATGGAAAATGAAGCGCTGCAGATGGCCTCGGTGGTGCCATCGAAGAGAGCTCGGTACTCAGCCTCGGCCCTGGAAGCCACCACCGTCTCTTACTTATGGCTGGACCAAGAAATGAAAGCCGTGCCCAAGGTAAAGAGATAGCTGCCATGGGAACGCCAGGTGTCAGGATCTCCTGCCCAATCAGAATCAGTATACCCGTGCAAACATAAATCAAAACTACATGTCAAGCCATTAAAAAAGTACACCGCAAATAATGCAACACACGAAGACATGCAATCCAATGTGACATCGTAGGTGCTGTGAAATACTGACTGAGTATGCTAACTGAGTAAGCTAAATCTGGCCTAGTGTGAATTAACCAAAGAAGTGTTCCTACAACAGAACGATAGGTGTATACATCGAAAGGCTGTCCTAGGATATCCTTCGACAAGTGGACAATAGGATCGATAGGTGTGGCCACTGGCCATGTCTGATCCGAAATGTACTGTTCCACAAGCTGAAGTGCATACCTCTACTATGACACAAAAATACATCATCCAGAACGAACTACCTCCATCCCCAAAAAATAAGACAACAAACCAAGGTCTGTCATTTCAAATGTAGCTTTAAGCTTGCCCTTACTTTCCGCTATGACAGTAGAATCTGAACTTGTGATGAGTAAGTCATCAACATATAGCATGATATAGCTAACCCCCTCTGAAGTGGATCGAACATATAAGTTCGGGTCATAAGGGGTAGAATGGTATCCATGATTCTGTAAGAACTCATCCATTCTATGAAACCAAGACTGTGGTGCTTGCTTCAGCCCATAAAGAGCTTTCTGCAAGCGAAATACCGTATCCCCAGGGTTCCCTGAGGGAAAGCCCGATGGCTGCTCCACATAGACTTCCTCCTCCAAGTATTTATTCAGGAAGATACTCTTGACATCCATCTGATGTATCGGCCAGCCGTAGTGAGCGGCGAGCGCGAGTAGCAACCGAAAAAAAAGTCAACCGTGCAGTAGGGGCAAATGTCTCTTCATAATCAATGCCGCGCTTCTGTCGAAACCCTTGCACTACAAGGCGATCCTAGTACTTGTCTAAAGTCCCATCAGCTTTTAGCTTTGTCCGAAAAATCCACTTTGTCCCCATGACTTTCTTGTGACTCAGATGATCCACCAATATCCAAGTCTCATTTCGGTCACTACTCTCTAGCTCCCTTTCCATGCCATCTCGCCATTGAGGGTGCCGAAGAGTCTCATACCAGGTATTCGGCTCAGATTGCGCTATGTAATCAGCTATAAACAGCGATGCAAATGATGCCTGAGGAGCAAGCCGGGCAGATCTTCTAGGTCCCTCTAGAGTGGAATCCAAATATAAGATTCCCGAATCTTGCATGGTCTGCTGGTACAACGAGGTACCGGGTCTTGCGAAGGGAGCTTGGAAGGTAAAGAAATTGCCAGAATGTCAGGAGCGGGAAGTAGACCAGGCACAGTAGGCACGATCTCTAATGATGTGGAAGAAGGAAGCGGATCGGAATCCGGTGCAGAAGACTACACAATATCCCTCTCATCAAAGACGACATCCCACGTAACGATCACCTTGTTTGTTCAAGGATAGAACAAACGATAGGCATTCGCTTTAGAGGAATATCTCACAAAAATAAGGAGATCAGCTCGGGGAGTGAGCTTTTCTAGCTTGTCATCAGGCATGTGTGTGTACGCACGACACCGGAAGACTCTGAAATGGAAAATAATAGGCCGAGAGCCAAAAAATGCCTCATACGAGGTCTTCTGAAGAAGCGCCGCAGTCGGGCACCGGTTGAGGATATATATCGAAGTGTTAACAGCCTCGTCCCAAAGGCGCTCGGAAAGCTCTGCTACGAACAACATAGAGTGTGCCATTTCCATCGCTGTGCAGTTCCTACGCTCTACAACTTCATTCTGAGAGAGGGAGTTGGTAGAGGTGAGCTAGCGAGAAATACCATGCTTCTGTAGAAACTCGAAAAACTCGTGGGAGATAAACTCACCACCACTATTACTCCTCATGCATCCAACACGACGACTGGTCTGGTTATGAACCAGCAGCACCCAAGCAGAAAAATATGTGAAAGCATCTGACTTATGCTTGAGGAAGTATACCCACATGTATCGAGAATGATCATCCACTATGAAAAAGAAGTACAGTGCGCCGTTCAAAGCAGCAGTGGATGTCGGCCCACAAGGATCAACGTGAATCAATCTAAGAGGCTCCTCAACTCTATGTGTAGACTGCTGAGGAAATAGGGTACAACACCTGCTTCCCGAGAGCTAACAGGCTTTACAAACATCTCAAGCTAGCTTCAGGCATGAAAGGTCCTCAACCGGCTCACGGTGTGACAACTCATAAAGTGAGTCATAACCAAGATGCCCTAAGCAAAAATGCCAAAGACGCTCATTGTGCTTAGGCTCCCGAGATGTGGTTAAGGCCTGGAAGCTTTGAAACACGGAGCCTTCGGCGGTCGGCTTAGTCAGAAAGTATGTCATGTGGTATAGACCATTAGACTATTCCTCACTGCGAGCAATCAGTAAACCAGTCAGAGAGTCAAGGACCTTAACTGCGGTCGCTATAAAGAAAACTGCTCGCCCCAACCGCTAAAGCTGCTGAACAGATAACAACTTCACCCCAAGCTGAGGGACATGATATACATTGTCCAGCGAAGCCAGATCCAGACTCTTATCACTGGCAAAACTGACGCAACCTTGAGCCGAATCTTGACCGACAAGTTGTTTTCTACACGGACTCGCCCGGCTGCAGGGGCTCGACTACGGAAAATGTTTTCTATAGGAGTCATGTGATGTGTAGCTCCATTGTCCACAATCCAAACTGGAGCTGAAGTGCTCGACTGTAACGAGTGGGCCTCTGCAGTAACCTCGTCGAGAAGCAACTCACAGATGTGGACGAGACTCACATTTGATGTCTCTATGGAGATAATATGGGCCTCTGCAAAACAATCAAACAAGCCCTCTAGAGTTGAGAGTGTTGTTGACTGAGATGACTGTGCGATGGCAGTGTGAGTCTGACCTTTAAACTGCCCCTTGCCATCACCCTACCTCCCCTACTAAGAATTGCACGACTGAGGAGCAGGGGTCTGAGACTTAGGTTTTGTTGTTGTGCCTCGTGCCTTTGATCGACACTCGTCGTCAAAATGGCCAGCCTTTTGACAATGTTGACAATACCTATTCTTTTTAGATACATTCTGCCACCCAGGTTTGAGTGGTAACTAGGAGTTTTCTTAAGAATCCCAGATTGATTTAGCTTTTGAGTTTGATTTTGATTTTGAGTGGAGGTTTGGTTTGGTTTGCCCTTCCCTTGTTGCCCTTTCTGAGAATAAGTAAAAAGTGGCCCTTCTGAAGAGGAATTCATATGAAATTGATCGAACAACCGTATGTAATGCAACAACTAACACTCAAATTCATAGAATATAGGCATAGTAGACTTTGAAACTATTTCTTCCACAAAATTGAAGTGTTCCTTGGGGAGTTTATTTAGAAACAATGGGACGTGATCGTCAGAGGACTTCGGAGTCTCCATAGTGGAGAATTCAGCGAGGAGACGCCAATACTCAACCAACTTGACTTTCAAGTCATCCCGGTCAGTGATTTTGAAAAGTTGAAGCTCATGGTCAAGATTAATACGACGGGTCCTATCTTGAGCCGTATAGCGGTCAGTCAAGTCTGCCCATCGCTCTAACACTAAATCAAAATGCTGAAGCTCAGAATGAAACTCAAGCAACAAGCCATGCATCAACTCGAGAATAGCGGAGGCATTTCTAGCCTTCCGTGAGCAAACGACCTTGTATGGAACAAATTTGGGATCGGGTTGGGGTTCCAACCCCTACACTAGATCCCATAGGTTCTGTGAATCAAGGACATGTCTCATCAAATTCAACCAAGTAGTAAAGTTTGACCCGTTAAAACGAGTCTTGCCATTAAATGCATTCTTGGCAGAAGATGAGCTAGAACCATGAGGTGTCGGGTGGGTGGAGTAAAATGATGGTGGAAAAGATGGTGGAGGTGAGAGTGTTTGATAAGAGTAAGAAGGAGGGGGAAGAGATGGGTAGGCAGAAGTAGGCTATGAGTATCCAATGAGTGCCGATTGATGCGGAGGCACTGAAACACGAATGTTTCCATAAGGTACCAGAGTAGGTTGAGACACTGAGACACAGTAGACTTGTCCAAAGTAAGGCTGGGACACAGCATTATGACCAGAAGGTCCATTAGGCAATGCCATGGAGACAAATTATGGAGGCAATTGATCCACACTCGGGAGAGACTGAGTGGGATACCTAGGCTGCAATGATCCCGAAAGTGTGTATGAGGTAGGTGGAATACCACTCAGCTGAGTGAAGGATGAGGTCTTAAAGGATGTGCCTATGTTTCCATAACCCCCCGATTTGATGTCCGCTGCGACATGAGGTGTTTGAAATGAAAATGTAAATGATGTAAATGAAAGTGGTGAAGCAATGGTTTATTTTTATCATTTAAAGTCTGAAAATGAAACTGTAAAGATGATGATACACCATGTAATGAAGTGAAAGCAACACCAAATTCAATCTGATTATGTGCAGTAAACAGAAAAAAAGAAAGAACAGAAGAAGATTTACCTGGCTTTTTCTTATAATCCCCACGACGTGTGTTAGTATACAAGAATTGGTTCTCTAGAGGACCTTTTCCGTAGTCAACACACTGGACTCTTTCTTCCACATGATCTCTACCAGTATATTGCAAAATAGAAGAGGTAAAAGAAGAACGCACAAAAGATGAATCAAAAGTACCTTGCACCAGAGAGGACGGAAGAGTTCGAAAACATGGAACATACTTCCGATATTGCTCTCCAAGAGAGGGGACCATCCCTAATGGAGGTCTCGACAACCATGCAACATCATCAAACTTGCGCGCAACATCTGAAGACTGAAATTCATGCATACCTTCATTTAGAAGCTTTTCTTGAAGGGCAATCCTTCGGTCGAGCTACTCAATCTTCTTTTGTCAATAGGCTATGATCAGTTTATGTTCCTCAGAGGTCAGCTTGCCTATCTTTTCTTCCATGTACTCAAATATTTCTCCCACCATGTTGGAACTTTGTGAAGCAAGCTGATCGGCCCACTCTCGCTCGGTTCTCGCCATAGGTTGATCTGGAGACTGAATCGGTGTTGATGTATTCGAAGTCATTTGAACCTACTGTCGTTCTTGCTTCTTGCGAAGAGCTTTCAGATCAAACTCCTAGGTTTCTCAGAGAGTACTAAGCTCTGATACCATGTAAAGAAAAATACCCTAACACAAAAACATAAACAGAAACCGTACGACAAAGCACAGACTGATAAAAAAAACGTAGTTAGGGTTAGGGTTAGAGTAACTCAGAGACAATGAATACGGTGAATAAATGAAATGATATGACTACTAATAATACGATACTCCTGCAACAAATACACTATGCAGTGAATGAATACTGAACCTCGAACTCCTATATCTTTAGGATCAGAGCAAGGATAATGAGCTAGAGAGTGTGTCGTACTCCAAATGGATCCCGAATCGCAGCAAGCCAGCCTCTGAATGTCAAACACCAGCAAACGTAGTAGTGAGAAGCTGGATCTGATACAGACAGCAATGAGGAGAGAGAAAGACTAACAACGGAGCCTGTAAGAGAGAGAAATACTAAAAACGCAGGCAAGCAATTTGCAAAGAGAAAAAGACTAAAAACGGAGCTTGCAGGAGAGAGAAAGACTGAAAACACAAGCAGGACAACTTGCAAAAGAGAGAAAGACTAAAAAGGGAGCCTGCAGGAGAGAGAAAGACTGAAAACGCAAGCAAGACAGCCTGTATGAGAGAGAAAGACTGAAAACACAGGCAGGACAGCTTGCAGGAGAGAGAAAGACTACGACTGCAAACAGAAGAGAGAAAACTGTCAAGGCGGCAGTCGGAGCCTGCAAACGCAATAGTTTGCTAGCGTGATACGTTGTACGACAGCAGTGCAGATGAACAGCAGTCAGTCGCCAGGCAGAAACAGTAGCAATCAGCATGTGGAGGGCTGGAAATAGGCGCCAGACTGTAGGGAACAGTGATGGACAACAAGGGCTGAGATGTCCTCCGTGACCGAGGTGTAGGCAGCAAGCTCATAACACTTGAAACCTGGAAAAATGAGATTGTAAAAGAGTGGAGGGCTGGCTGCCAATTTATAGAAAATTAGGGTTTAAGATCCTCTCCAACTTAACTTTCTCAATCCACTCCCCATTTTAGGGTTTTGGCTAAAATAAGCCTAAAATTAGCATGTTTTGAAACTGTTTAAGTGGCTAAGTGTATTTCTTAGCACAACATCTAAACCCTTAATGTCTGTCAAAATGTCATCAATGGCACCCATCTTTATGTAAGCCACAACCTTTTTGTTAACTCTGGCCTAATTTGCATCAGACATTTGTGCGGGTTGATCTTCCAGCAAAGCATCCTCACAATCCTTTAAGAACAATATACCCTACATACAGTCTTTCCAAAGGCCAAAGCCATGACCATTAAACTCTTGATCTTTGAACTAAAAGAAGTTGCAGCCATTTTTATCACGAACACAAGAGTAAAATCATTGAACTACAAAAGCACAAGTAGAACCAGCAAACACACTAATGTTCTTCCTCAAACAGTAATAAATCTTTATTGTTTATACATAAACCAACCACCAAACAGATAAAAACTATAGAAATTTACCAAATTCTGCACAAAACCCCAAAATTCCAAATGCAACAATGCATAAATGTCAGCTGATCTCTCCCAGTTGAGCGAAATTTTAATAAAATATGAAAAGCCTCAATTTTTCAGGGTCCAATGTCAAGAAATTTTACTCGAAAGAGAGAAATTCCGAGAAATTTGGTAAATTCCCTAATTTGTTTGAGGTCAACACGCACAACGTTTGCAATTTCTGACACGAATGTCACTACCAAGCACAAACAGGATCAAATCTCGGAAAAGCCCCAAATTTCCAAGCTCAAATTTGCACAGATTTGACGTCTGTGCATCCAATATGCGAACCCTCGTTTAGAAAAGCGGAAAATTAGAAATCAAAGAGATTTTTGATTTTTTTTAATGCATTTTTAATTAAAAAACTAGGAGTTTGTTGGCGGGGGGGGGGGGGGTGGTTCTGTTGACCCGTCAAGCACGTCGCATGACACCGCTTCCCCGTTCCGCGCTGGTCGTAGGTCACACCTATCGTCGCCTACGACGTCACTATGCTGTTCTCTACCAGTGTCACTTGCCGTCATTGTGTTGTTCTCTACTAGTCCTTGACGGCTGGACGCTCGACTCCTTCACGACTGCTAGAGCATTCGCGAGTTGACTGTTGCCTATCAATCTTGCAACTGCAATTAATGCTTGTGGTCTTGGGAAGCACGCACAACCTGTGCTCTGATACCATTTGTTGGAGTTCAGTTGGAGGAGTAAGAGTGATAGAGAGAGAGTGAGTGAGTGAGTGAAAGTACAATTCGATTTGGATGTACCAACGATATGTTGATACACAAAGAATAAAATGTATTTATACTTAGGGCACGTAAGGGTGCATTCACATCTACAACTAAATAATGTATGTGTACTATACACGAAGGTGAAAAAGGGCCTTTATCCCAACATTTCAAACCTCACTAGGCGTAACATTGTTTAATGCCTTTGTAGGGCACCTGTTCAAAACGTGGCAAGCACACATAAATGCTTTCATCCAAAAACTATCTGGCAAACTCTTTACTTTCAACATACATCTAGCCATCTCCATGAGTGATCAATTCTTCCTCTTTGCAACCCCATTTTGCTGTGGAGTATAAGCAATAGTGTATTGATGGACAACGCCTTTCTGCTTCAAAAATTATTCAGCATGGAAGACATATATTTCCCTTCCTCGGTCCAAATGAAGAGTCTTAATCCTGCAGCCAGATTGATTTTCAGCAAGTGCTACAAAAGCCAAAATGCATCATACATCTCTTAACTTTTTCACCAAAGAGCAGACCCAACAAAAGCGAGTAAGGTCATCAATGAAAGTGACAAAATTATAATAGCCACCCAATGACTTTGTCTACATTGGGCCATATCCATCTCAATGCACAATCTCTAATGTGGCAATTGCTCTAAAAGCAACATCGTGAGAAAACGAAAAACGATGCATTTTTCCCAAAATGCATCCCTCACATATAAGCTCAGGAGGTCTCTCCAAAAGAGGTAAGCCATCAAGCATCTGTGTACGTTGCATAAGCATCAAGCTGACATAGTTAACATGCCCCATGAGAGCACGCCATAACTCTGCTCGTGACATAGCAGAAGTAAGAGTAGACGCTATATTGACCAACTAATTAACTGAATAAGCATCTGACTCATAGAGTCCATGATATAAAGTGCCGGTCAGAACCAAAGCCATGAGTTCTTTATCTCTGACTATACATCTGTCATCATCCAATGTGACTTTCTGACCACACTTTGCCAAAGAAAAAATAGACAACAAATTCTTCTTTATGCCTGGCACAAATAATGCATCCTACAAACAGAGAATAGAGCCATCAATTGTTGTCAACACAATCTTCCCAATATCTCTAACAAGGTACAATGCATTGTTGGCACATTGCATAGACTTGCCAACAGGAGTTGCAATAACAGAGGAAAATAAATCCCTACAAGGTGTCATAAGCCTAGAGGCACCACTGTCAAAGAACCAAGTGCTCACATACTGAGTAGAGCTAAATGCTCTATTAGCCCAAGAAGAGTCACAACTACAAGTATAGAAACAATAGTCACAGTTTGCAACAAAACGCACAAACTCAATGTAGCAGTAGAAGGTGCACCAAAAACAGATATCCCAACCTCTTTCTCCTTGGCTATGTGCTTCCTACATTTTGTGATGTAGAGACCCGGCTTCTTCCAATCGTGGCACTTGCCCTTCTTGGCTTGTGTGCCCCCTATTTCTTGCTACTTTCTGTTAGAAATCAAGCTCACCGTCAGTGTGTCTTCATCTATGACCGACGTCTATGACAGCTAGTATGTACAGCTGTCTACATGTGACTACATTAAATAAGTCGGGTTAGTAGTCAGTCAATGACCTGACTAGAGTTAGTCAGTCTAGTCTACATTTACACTAGGTCACTTTATCTTGTAGTGTGTGTGTGCTTTTCAGTATAGTGTGTAGAAATGAAGGAATGAGCTTGAGAGCCCGAAGGCTCATGGATATGGTGTCTTTCCCTTTCTCTCTCTCTACTCTTTCAACATGGTATCAGAGCTTCATCCATGAGGCTGTGGAAGAATGGGCATGACAACCTGCAGTGCAAAGGAGATGGAAGTAAGGAATGAGGAAGAAGCTGGACACTTGCAAATGAAGCCATAGTCAAAGGAAGGAATTAGCGTGGACTGCCTTCTGAAAATCGTGGACTGCCTCCTGAAAATCAGCAACCTGTGTCTGAAAATCGTGGACTGCCTCCTGAAAAACAGCAACCTGTATCTGAAAATCTGCGCCTGCTGATCTGAATGGACAGCAACCTGTATCTGAAAATCTGCGCCTGCTGATCTGAGTGGACAGCAACCTGTCAATCTTCAGTGGGCACCTGGACAAGGTTCATAGAGCATGTATGCTCACTATTAAAGGTATTTGAAGTGTGCAAGGAGTAAATGCTTGTGTGGGAGCTCTGTTATGAGCTGGAGTGACAGGCACAGACCTGTAATCATTTCTGAACTACTGTAAACATGAATGGACAGCATGCATTCAGTCATTACTGACACACAGGAGCCTTGTACTACACTCAGAAGGCATCTTTGGAGCACAAGAATGTGTCAAAGCATGTATACATTGGATCAAATGTCTTGGAGCTGAGATCTTTTGCTCAGAATACTCAGATCTGAAAATCAATGACAGGCTGAAAATTGTCATACACAGTTGCTCAGAATACTCAGATCTGAAAATCAATGACAGGCTGAAAACTATCATACACAGTCAATGACAAGTGTTGTGCATTACTGAAGCAATACAGGTCATCTTGGGGGTTCCATCATCTATATGAACTGGCCTATACATGCTGAATGCATGGAGAATTGAAGCAAGCAATGAGCATTATTCAAAACTGAATTTTAAAGCTGAAATAAATGCAGTTACACTGTCCTGGTTAATTACAAACAGCTCATGAGGTTTATGCCATTGGTCAATGAAGACAGGTTGTCTATGCCTACTCAGATGCTCATGTATTGAACGTGCCACTACAAAGTAAATGTATGACACGGTCAAAAGACATTTTGGAGCTGCTTGGAGCTTGGTATGCTGACTTCTGGTTGACTGCAACCTGAAACTGAATTTGCTGACACACTCAGTTTTGGACTTGAAATTGCTGCTGGTTACTCACAGTTTACAGTTTTCAAACTGCATGTATGTACCCTGGCAGTGAGGTTATAGAAACTTAAGCTGAAGCAAACACATAGCTTATGTATTGACAGTTATATCTACAGTTGAGACCACTTGTTTGAGGGTTGTTTTGGGGTGTCAGTGGACTGAAATACCCTGGTTTTTTTCTGCAATTTAGTGCAGAAAACTGTCATAAACTGTTACGGACTGAACTTAGTCAGTCATACTTATTGGACTGCAGGGAGTCAGGCACTTGATAGACAGTCTATTGCATCATGGCTAATGCACATGGGACTGACAATATCACTTAGATAGTTGGAGAGAAGTTGGATAATAAGAACTTTACATTATGGAAATTCAAAATGAAAAACTTTTTGGTTGGCAGAGGTTATTGGGATTTATGTACAGGAGATGAAGTTGCTCCTGAGTTGCCTGCACACAATTCAACAAATGAACAGAAAAGAGCCTACAGGCTATGGAATGAAAGAGCATGCAAGGTGCTGCATTGGTTTTCCTTACGTATATCTGATGCTATGGTAATTCAAATCACTGGATGTGAGACTTCGAAGGATGCTTGGGACATACTGATGAAAAATTATGGAACCATGACACATGCAAGAAAGATCCAGTTGAAACAACAGTTCAACAACATGTCTAGGAATGGCAAGAGCATCCAGATGTATACCACGGAGATTACGACCATAGCTGATCAACTTGTTACTATTGGCTCAAGTGTATCAGAAGATGATATGATTGCTGTTGCTTTGAATGGCTTAGCCAAAGAGTACAAAGCTTTTGACACTTCCATTTTTGTCAGAGAAGAGCCCCCTAGCTGGGAAGAGCTAGTTGCTTTGTTGTTGTATGAGGAAGTCAAACTTGGTTTGAATATAGGTTCTAGTGCATCTCAGAGTAGAGACACTGTGTTATACTCTAGCCAGCGTGGCAGAGGATCTAGAGGTCGTGGTTCATATCGAGGTCGTGGCGATACTCGTAATGCCCATGGACAGCAGCAGCAGCAAGGAAATTGACATGGTGCCAATACACAGGGCCAACGAGGAGCTGGTGGTTTTAGAGGCAGGGGGAGATCACCCCGAGGTAGAGGTGGTGGTTCTGGTTCATAGCAGTCGTCTGATCAGTCCAACAAGGACAAGGACTGCCATTATTGTGGCCGGTATGGGCATATTGCAAAGGATTGTTACAAGAAGCAAGGACATATGAAGGCAAAGGACAGACAGCATGGGCACTATGCATCTTCCAGTGGTGCTCATGATGAGTCAGTTGATAGACTCTTTGCCATGCAGCATGTATCTAAAAATGCATCGAGACATGATAGAGATGACAGATGGTACATTGACTCTGGAACGTCAAACCACATGACGCCGCATGGAGAGTGGTTTGATGAGATGGTTGCAGGTACACATGGTCATGTATGTACTGGGGATGATACCTAACATAACATAAAGCATAAAGGGATTGTTCCATTGATGATGCCTGATGGCAAGAAGAAAGGCCTGCATGATGTCTTACATGTACCGACCATAACAAAGAATTTGTTGTCTGTGGGTCAAATGGCAGAACAGAATCTGCAAGTGAGGTTTAACAAGGATGGATGTTTCATTGAGGAGTATGGAAATGGCTGCAAGCTAATTGCCAAGGGCAGAAGGGATGGCAGGATGTTTACTTTGAAAGTGACCATTCCTGAACTTAAAGCAGCTATGTTTGCTCATGATGAGAGTGCCATCAGAGATGTAGAGATCTGGCACAAGAGAATCGGACATGTCAATGTACAAAAGCTGAAATCTATGCAGCAGAAAGAAGTAGTACTTGGATTATCTAAATTCAAGTATAATGATTTTGGTCATGTATGGCCTGCATGTCAGTTTGGGAAGCAGGCACGGTTTCCTTTCATGAGACATGTAAAAAACAGCACTAGGCCTTTACAGTTGGTACATTCTGATGACTGGGGTCCTTCACATAATGCTTCTTTTGGCAGTGCACGATATTATGTCTCATTTATTGATGATTTCAGCAGGTACACTTGGCTTTATATCTTGAAACATAAGGATGATGTGTTTGATGCATTCAAAGACTTCAAGAAACATGCTGAAAATGAATTGGGCTGTTACATATCATGTTTGAGATCAGATGGAGGAGGTGAATATGTCTCACACTACTTTGACAGGTATCTTGCTAAACATGGGATCAGAAGACAGCTCACATGCAGTTATACACCACAGCAAAACGGTGTTGCAGAGAGAAAAAATAGGGTTTTGATGGAGTCAGCTAGAGCTATGCTGAATGAAAAATGTCTGCCAAATGGTTATTGGGCTGAAGCAGTGGTTACTGCTATATATGTGCTGAATCGAACCCCTACAGCAGGGATTCATGAGGTCACTCCGTATGAACGGCTGTATGGTCATAAACCTGATATTTCACACTTGAAGGTATTTGGCAACATTGCATATGTGCATACATCCGATGAGAAGAGGAAGAAATTGGATCCTAAGGTAGTGAAAAGTGTGTTTATTGGATATATACAAGAACGGAAAGCTTATAAGTGTTATGTACCTTCTACGCATGAGACACTCATAAGCAGAGATGTGGTATTTGATGAGTTAGCATATTGGTATGGGAATCCTGTTGCAGTGCCTACTGATGGCTCACCCAGTACGAGTCATGCTGAAAATACTCCTGCAGAGAGTACTTCCATGACTGGTCAGACAGGTGATGTATCATCTACAGTGAGTCCTTGGACAGGACGATTACAGAGTCGCACTATTGTATCCACTGACACGGATATGTCAGTGAGGGGGAGAACAGATAAGGGAAATGAAAAGGTTTTTGAAGATGTAACAGGTCCACTCACTGCAGGTTATGATTCATCTAGCAGTGACAGCTTAGATAGTGAATTGGAGATTCCGTCTGTTATGACGCCAGGTGCTAGACAGAGCCGTTATGTGCCGCCTCATGAGAGGCAAGCTCACAGTGAGCCACAGCTTAGGAGATCAGAGAGGGTCAGACGACCTGTTGACAGGTATACTTACACTGGATATTCAGCCCGTCATTATGCTTATATGACGAAAGTAACAGGTTTTAGAAAACCAAGTAAGTTTGATGAGGCAGTTTCAGATGAGAATTGGCGTGCTGCTATGGATGAGAAATATTCAGCTTTGGCTGAAAATGGTACATGGGATTTGGTACAGTTGCCTGAGGGCAAAACACCTATTGGATGCAAGTGGGTGTATAAGGTAAAATGTAAATCAGATGGATCATTGGAAAGATATAAGGCCAGGCTGGTTGCAAAAGGGTATGCGCAGCAGTATGGTCTTGATTATGAGAAGACTTTCAGCCCTGTAGCAAAGATGGCTACAGTTAGAATTGTGATTACTTTGGCAGCAACTAGAGGCTGGAAACTATGGCAGATGGATGTAAAGAATGCATTTCTCAATGGAGAATTACAGGAAGAGGTTTACATGGAACAGCCTGAAAGCTATGTACATCCAGAATTTCCAGCACATGTATGTCGGCTGAAAAATGCATTATATGGGCTGAAACAGGCACCCAGAGCATGGAATGCTCGCATCAGCAGTTATTTACAGCAACATGGTTTCCGATTGGAAGATGCTGATCATAGTTTGTTTGCGAAGAAGACAGATAGTGGCTATGTTTTTCTAGTTGTCTATGTTGATGACTTAATCATTACAGGAGATCATGAAAATGGGATTGCAAAAATAAAGACATGTTTACAGGCTGAGTTTAAGGTCAAGGATCTTGGAGAGCTGAAATATTTTTTGGGGATTGAGGTTGTCTCTACACCTCGAGGCATATGGCTGCTACAGAAGCAGTATGCTCATGACATGTTACAGAAATATGGTATGGCTGATTGCAACCCTATGGATACGCCTTTGGAGCAAAATGTCAAGCTGCAGATTGATGTTGGGAGAGAGATTGAGAATGTTACTATGTACAAACAGATGGTAGGCAGCTTGATCTATCTCACGATCACTAGACCTGACTTGAGTTATGCTGTGGGGCTGATCAGTCAGTTCATGCAGAAGCCTCACAAACCACACTTGGATGCAGTTAGAAGAATTCTAAGATATATAAAGGGTACCACAGATCATGGGCTGTTTTATGCATATGGGAAAACCCTTGACTTGATGGGGTACACTGATGCTGACTGGGCTGGTTGCACATATGACAGGAGGTCAACCAATCGCTATGCATTTGGATTGGGTAGTAGCATGATCAGTTGGCAGAGTAAGAAACAGCCTACAGTTGCATTGTCCAATACGGAAGCAGAGTATCGTGGTGCGGCCTTAGCGGCCTGTGAAGCTAAGTGGTTACAAAAGTTACTGAATGATTTGGGAGTACACTTGGACAGCAAAGTCAAGTTGTATTGTGGCAATTTGAGCAGTGTTATGTTAGCAAGCAATCCTGTTTATCATGCAAGATCAAAACACATTGAGGTTCACTACCATTTCATCAGGGAAATGGTTTTAGCATATCAGATTGACTTGGAGCATGTGAAGACTGAAGACCAGGTAGCAGACATCTTTACAAAATCACTTGGTAAAGATAAGTTCATTCACTTTAGACAGCTACTTGGAGTGATGCAGATGATTTGAGTTTTGTTTTTGAGCTTGAGGGGGAGTGTTAGAAATCAAGCTCACCGTCAGTGTGTCTTCATCTATGACCGACATCTATGACAGCTAGTGTGTACAACTGTCTACATGTGACTACATTAAATAAGTCGGGTTAGTAGTCAGTCAGTGACCTGACTAGAGTTAGTCAGTCTAGTCTACATTTACACTAGGTCACTTTATCTTGTAGTGTGTGTGTGCTTTTCAATATAGTGTGTGGAAATGAAGGAATGAGCTTGAGAGCCCGAAGGCTCATGGATATGGTGTCTTTCCCTTTCTCTCTCTCTACTCTTTCAACACTTTGTGAGGTACATGAAGTCCCAGAACTCTACGGAGCATTTTACCCAATGCATCAACCTCTATATGCGCTCCAAGAGTTCTCCATCAAGTAAGGGACAAATCTAAAAGTCAACATGGACATATATAGACAATCACTTGCTAAGTTCGCCACCAATGGCTCACCAAAGTTGAATGATAATCACCTTTTACTATTCCTAACCAAACTATCCTCAAAACATATTCATATCATAGAGCAACTTATCTCTTCACTTTGATTGCTGATCTTTTATAAGTTTGAATGCTCTTGCACTACACTTGGCTACATTACTAAGTCCACAAAAATACCTCCTCCATGTTGCCTACTTCCAAGGTGGCTTTGGTTTCTTCTTCTTCGAGAGGAAAGTCCGAAAGTAATAAGAACTTTCAAGAAGGTAAGGAAGTCCTAAAAAAGGTTGATACCCTTTCTTCTGATGAAACCAAAGCTACCAAAACCATTTGATAGCATTCACTCTGATGGACACGTGGTATATGAATAGCCCCCAACTTAGCACATTTTATGATAACTAAAGGTATCGTTAACTGGCCTTTTATACCAGCATCATTGGACTTCACACTACATCCTCATCTAGCCACCCTTAGTGGGGTTCATGATTTGTCCATGGTCCATTTAGTTTATGTTAAATACACCTTGGATTTTTAATCAAGTCATCTTGGAGCAAATGCAACCTATCCATGGGCACTTTTTACCCTCTTACGTGGGAGGGGTTTTTTCCCCATGTGAACACACTTCAATGTGTAGGCCCATATAACCTTGGGATTGTACCTCATACATTCATTCTCGTGGTTTCTTCTAGTGAAAATACTCTTACGCGTTTCTTTATATGTTTACTCTCACTCTCACTCTCTACTCCACTTCTTGTTTGTTGAGTTGTCCCTTCCTTGCATGCTTTTACAAATAGTGATTCGGCAATATATTTTGACACAAGAGTATCCGCTAGTGGAAATTCTCTCTTCTTTGATGATATTTACATCTCTTAGCTTAGCAAGAAGCAATCTACAATGGCTATTTCAAGACGTGAAACTAAGTATAGAGCAGCTTTTATAGCTATAATTGAGTGTGTTTGGCTCAGAAGCCTTTTATCAGGCCTCCATATTGTACTTTCATTAGGCACATGTATCTACATCGACAATCAAAGCGCATTGGCAATTGCATGAAATCTAGTATTTCATACACGAACAAAGCACATTGAGGTGCATGACCACTTATGTCACAAAGAGACTCCATGCACAAGAAATTGATTGGATCTATGTGCCTACACAAGGCAACATAGGAAACATATTCACCAAGGCTCTGTCTAGTGAAAAGTGTGAAGCTTTTTCCAAAGTTCAATTCAGGGGAGTTTGTTAAATACACCTTGTATTTTTCTTTGAGTTGATTATGTGAATGCACCCTATCCATGAGCACTTTTTACCCTCTTTCACGTGCGAGGTATTCTTCCTGTGTAAGCACACTTCAATGTATAGGTCTACATAACCATATTGTTATACCTTGTACATTCATTCTCATGCTTTTTTTAGTGAATAGGAAACATATTCACCAAGGCTCTGTCTAGTGAAAAGTGTGAAGCTTTTTCCAAAGTTCAATTCAGGGGAGTTTGTTAAATACACCTTGTATTTTTCTTTGAGTTGATTATGTGAATGCACCCTATCCATGAGCACTTTTTACCCTCTTTCACGTGCGAGGTATTCTTCCTGTGTAAGCACACTTCAATGTATAGGTCTACATAACCATATTGTTATACCTTGTACATTCATTCTCATGCTTTTTTTAGTGAAGGTACTCCTACATGCTTATCTGTGTGTCTACTCTCGCTGTCACTCTCTACTCCACTTTTTGTCTATTGAGCTATCCATTTGATCCAATAGTTTCTCTCCCTTGTCATAACTTCCCTTGGCAAAGATCTACTAAAGGATATCCATGATGGAGGACCCACCCTTAGGCTAGCACCTTCTAGGTCCTTTAGGGTATATTAGGCTAGTACATCCCTAGGCTGGTCTCATATCTTTACTTGCTAGACTATCAAATCATACCCATAGGCTCATGTGCCATTGGGCTAGTAGATTGGATCTATGTGCCTACACAAGGCAACATAGGAAACATATTCACCAAGGCTCTGTCTAGTGAAAAGTGTGAAGCTTTTTCCGAAGTTCAATTCAGGGGAGTTTGTTAAATACACCTTGTATTTTTCTTTGAGTTGATTATGTGAATGCACCCTATCCATGAGTACTTTTTACCCTCTTTCACGTGCGAGGTATTCTTCTTGTGTAAGCACACTTCAATGTATAGGTCTACATAACCATATTGTTATACCCTGTACATTCATTCTCATGCTTTTTTTAGTGAAGATACTCCTACATGCTTATCTGTGTGTCTACTCTCGCTGTCACTCTCTACTCCACTTTTTGTCTATTGAGCTATCCATTTGATCCAATAGTTTCTCTCCCTTGTCATAACTTCCCTTGGCAAAGATCTACTAAAGGATATCCATGATGGAGGACCCACCCTTAGGCTAGCATCTTCTAGATCCTTTAGGGTATATTAGGCTAGTACATCCCTAGGCTGGTCTCATATCTTTACTTGCTAGACTATCAAATCATACCCATAGGCTCATGTGCCATTGGGCTAGTATGCCTTTAGCAAGGTCATCACATCCGATAGCAACCCATTCGTACGGCCCGATACTAGTACGGTACTAATCGCACTAATAAATCTTGGACCTACATATAAGCCGACAAAAATTTTCAACATATAATTTAGAGTCTATACTTAATGTTTGAACTTCAAAATAAATTTAAAGACTTTACTCAAAAGTTAGCACAAAAGAGAGTTCAAATAAGACTCAAGACTCAAGAATATAGTGTGAAACCAATAGCTTTAGTATGGGCCAAGTGGTAATCTCATACAAAAATAGATCATGTGACAAAGATAATCAATCTCATATAACAAGCTCTAGTGGCATGAGGACAAACAATGAAACGGCGGCATACACGAATGCAAGAGATCCATTGATCTATCTCCTTGAGCTCCAAATAAAGATCTTTAAAGATTTGCTTCTCCTCCAAGTCCCTCTCACGACTCACACTTTTAAGTGTACTTGCAAAGAGCTTAACAACATCTATATTAACCTATATATTTAAATGATAAATAACTTAGATTAAATAAATAAAGAATATCATTTTCTAGACTAACAGATATCCTAGATCAATCGTTGAGTAGGTTTTTTACTATAGACATGAGAAGGACAAACTTGTGAGAAGCCAATGCCTCGGAGGTCATGATTGACGCCGCCTTCTCCTTTCCATAAATATATTACATAATTCAATTTCATGAACAAACTAACAAGTATATAGATATGGTATATTTATCTTGTCATAGACATCTCATGCAAGCTACGCAACATACATGAATTGGAGCTATAATGAATTAGTCGCTCCAGTTGTCACATGCTAAGCTTGTTGCAAAATTTGCTATACACGAGACAATAGGTGGACCAATTCCTCATGTACATCCGATGAGCATTCCTAAAGCACAAAGAGGGAACAAAAAGAAAAAATGTGAAACCATACTTCCTCCTCAGATAGGGTGGTAATGCCTTGATTTAACAATAATACACACTTTACCACTTTAATCTTGGACATTGGACACCACATTGCCCTCAAACCTAGTAGCCCCTTGTAGTACATCTTTAACTTTAATTGCAAATGGATGCAGTACAACCAAGATTCTCTAATCTCATATCTCTTACTAATCAAAACTAACCAACAAGCCTTCAAACCAATTTGTCTCTTAGTTTCTTGGGGATTGGCCTTCACCCTGCTTCTTAAAAGACAAATTAAGCACCAAATCTGATATTGAGTGGCTAGCCTCTTCAATCTCCTTGAAATTCTTTAGATTCCAGCTGCTTGAATTCAAATCCTAGGTCCTCAATTTTGAGCACACATTCCAAGGTAGCTGTCAAACTCTAATTTTTGCTCTGTAAAACTGGGATTTACAGTAGAGATTGACCAAAATCTCCACCTATGATGGCTCAAATGGCTGGATTTTGTGAGATAACTTGAGAGATGGCTATAGGATAAGAGAAAATGCTATAAAGAGAGAATTTTCAGTTTTTCATCGTAAGAAAGGCTAAAAAACTGCCACATCCCTACTCAAATAGCCATGAAAGTTATCACCTACAATTTAGGATCACCAAAAAGGTTGTAGCCCCCTCCTATACGTTGTCACCTACACCAGAAGGACCTTGGGCCGCTATCACTTGCACCCGGAAGACTCTAGACTGTTATCACCTACTGTAGGATTGGTCCTAGTGGCTGCAAATACATCAACAACATCCTTTTGCTCTCTAATGGCCTCCTCCTCTCTCACAATGGCTGGAATAGACTTCCACCAATCCCCCAAAACGTTTTTCCCACTTGCATGGTCAAGTTTTGCCAAGTGGCATCCTTGTTAACTCCATTTTTTATTAATTAAATAATTATTTTAGTTCTCAAAAGATTAATTTCACTAGCCAATAATTAAAATGACTAGACCAATTTGTCTTCCAAGTATCCTTGAGTAGCTATTAGCCCTTAGACCAATATTATTTAATACATTAATGCCTAGTCTCTAATGTCACCATTGACATTAGTGGCAAAAATTTAGTTTAAGCCAAAGCCTAACACCGAGCACCATCTAGTACATGTTAGACATAACTTATTACAGCTTTTGCCTTTGGCATGAACTAATATTTATAAGTCGTGGATCCCACACTGTGAAGTGATTAACTTGCATCTCAAATGTGTAAGTCACATTTGCACATTTGATTAATCAAATGCTAATAAAAGCAATAAAATTTTATCACAATGTAACAAATCACCCCCTTGAAATCCTTGCAATCATTCTCCATTGATTCATTGCAATGTACCAAAGCATATCTTGCCACTACTAAAAATACATGCTAGCATCATAGTTAAACAACATGCACACCTATCGCTTAACTATGCTCATGCTCTCTACATATAATCTACACACATTAATCATAACCACTGTCAAAACCATAAGGGTTATATCCACATGTCAAAACCCAACACTATATCCACATGCCAAAACCCAACACTATTCTAACTGCTAAGGCACTGTAATTCATAAACAACGCCTGCAATGATATACCACATGATAGTCATGTAAAGCATACATCACCTATAAACCGCATGTAACTTATGCAATTGTACTTCTTTTGCATCACGTGTAAATATGTACTATAGACCATCCATGTATCCCATACATGCGTTGCAAATATACATCACATCAAAATGTACATTCCATGTATTCCATACATGCTAGCAACCTTGCAAATGTACAGCTTCAGAGTCTAGATGCCATACGCATCTACATACCTTCAAGCAATACTATAGATGTATCCTCTGTTGAGTCTGAAAGAGCCCAATCCAAAATCAGCTCTAACTAAAATACATCAAGGTTAAGTACATCATTGAGGATAATCTACCAAGTCACTCTCCCCCATCTAATTGCATTTTTTCTTAGGTGAAACAATACTAAAGCTTCACTAAGAAGCATATGGAAACTTTAACTTTACTTGCCTCAAAACCTCTATTAATTTCGATGTATTTTTTCCCTCTTATGCATTGCAATGCTTTATACTTTCACGTTGCTACAATTCCAACTTAACTAACATGCAATATTACATCTAGTTGACTAGCCCCTCACGTGTACCTAGCATACTAGGAACACTAGATGTTTTGAAAAACATTCTTATTTGCATACTCTCAACCATTGCAATGTCACTGCTGATAGATTTATTTATCCCCATATGTAAACACACATTATTGTGTGTAAAAGTGTGTGTTTAGGTGTGAACACCTTTTACACCACTTAGCATTAAATAAGAATCAAATGTGTAGGTTGATACCCTAGCCTATATATTCGAGCCCTATCACTTCTACTTTCATCACACATATCTCATTATCAATTTATCTTTCAATTTGTGAGACATTTAAAGTTCATAGTGTGGAACTGTAATGGAGCCATGAGAATGGATACATAGCTATTCTAGGAGACTTTCACTAAAACAGGAATATCATATTATATACAGAGACAAACCAAAGTCCATGCATTTGCCATAGGTGAGACTAGAGGGTCTAGAATAGCTATGTTGTATAGGGAGGAGCTATAGCATATAGCACAAGTCATGAGGAGAAATGAGCAGGCTCGCTTCATGTGCATCCGGATATGTTAGTTTGCCCTATTTAGTCATGTCGGTCTATCATCTCCTGGATGTGAGCTCCTATCACGGTCTAACTGAGACATTGGAGCTGTAATAGTTTAGTGTGCATTTCTATGCATTTCCTCCATTTTAGGCACATTTCTTGTGCATTTCCTGTCTTTCAACTGGACTCCACCCCCTGACAATGCCTACCTACTCCATGACTGCTGGGATATTTTGTCATTATTTTCCCATTTTTTCTGTGCAATTGAACTGCATTTATTGCAGTCATATCACCTATTTTAGCAAGTCGGCCAGATTTAGAGGCCTTTTCAGCAGTCAGCCAGTTTTAGAGGAGTTTGGCTATATATAGCCACAGCCCACACTTGGCTGATCACTTCTCACAGATTTCAGCACACGCTGGCTCCTAGACACTCTCCAACTTGGTGTTGCCATCATCTCAGCCTGATTTGGTGCCCTCACTGACACCTTGGGCTGCATGCACGGACTGATCAGTCCACATCATTGAATTCAGCATTCATATTCAGTCAGTGCAGTATTTCTTCCTTATATATATATATATATATATATATATATATATATATATATATATATATATATATATATATATATATATATATATATATATAGAGAGAGAGAGAGAGAGAGAAGGGGACTTCTCTCTGTGTTGTATGCGCATTGGAGTCCCTTGCCAAGTAGCACTGCTGCAGCACATTCTCCATATGCACCGCAAGGAGAGTCATCATATTTACCATTGTATGAGGATATTATGCATTCTTCCAGCATTGGAGATGTCCTGTTGGCGAGGGACTCCAATGCGCATACAACACAGAGAGAAGTCCCCTTCTTCGAGAGTAAGGACCACATGTATTGAGAGAGAGCACCAAAGGAGATGAACATCACGAGACACAGCTACATGCATTAGATTATGGTGACCATCTCCTAGCCTTGGGAAACGAATATGGATTAGCCATCCTTAACAGCTTTGATAGATGGCCTAGATTGGACGCTCTCACATGCTTTCCACATAAGCATACATCCAGACGTATAGGAGCCCCCTCCGAAGGATCTATACAGAGACCAAGAGCAAGCACATTGGACTACCTCCTAGGCCCTTATCCTTCATCCCTAGCGTAGAGTCCTTGATACTGTCCCCTAATCCACTAGTAGAGGCAAACTAACATGTCTATCTACAATTTACCATCACTTGTGCACATGACACGATCCCTCCAATGAGTAGCCACCCAAGATTCCCCTAAACCACATCACCAAATTGACAACGAGTGCCTACTCAGACCATCGTTATTGGAGCTTGCATGAGATGGACCCCCACATAGCCCTAGAGGATTTTATGGCAAAGCTTGCTAGAGCACTTCACACCTTAGCTGCCATGTATTTTGACCACACATGCATACATACCAAACCCCCAAGCAAAAATGTCCCATAGAATAGCTCGTATGACGAGGAGTGCAAGGACACCTGACTTTGTCTCTAACAAAGTGAAGCACAAGGGACCTACACACAACCAAACAAACTTGATCTTTCACCACCTAGTGCAGTGCAAGAAGAGGGCATTCCTATCCAAATTGGAGCATGATTTTTACCAACTATACTTGGGACAAAATAGCAAGGAGGTGTGGCATACCTTCCAAGAGCCCTGAGCCTATACACCCATCACCTCCCCAGATATGTGGCATGCATATGCTACCTCATTATACCACGTACATGGGCAGTCCCCCGTTGCCCCGACCAACAAAGGACAGATCCACGTCATCCACCTTCTTCAACACCGTGAGGGTTCGCGATGCCATCGATAGGCTCCAAAACAGTCAGGCCCAAGACCATGATGGACTAGTAGTAGAGCACCTATCACATGCCAAAGATATCCTAGTACCCCTTCTAGCCCACCTATTCAATAGGGCTCTATGTGAAGGCCTTCTTGTTAGTTGATCAACTAATACTATAGTACTAATCTTGAAAGCTAGAGAACCCATGGTTCCTACGAACTATAGGACAGTCATGGTTGGCCATGTGCTAGCCAAGCTTTATGAATCGATACTAGAGCATGAGCTAAGCAAATGGGTAAAGAAGCACCAACACTGGGCATGTGGACAAGCAAGGTTTAGGAGGGGTTACTCCACTCTTGATCATATCCTTACACTCAAAGCCATCATCGAGGAGAGTAAGGCACAGGGGAGGCGGGTATACTATTGATTTGTGGATTTCCACAAGGCCTTTAACACAGTACCATGATCTAGGCTCATGCACACACTACAGAGCTAGAGGTCCCGATGGAGATGAAATGGGGGATACTAGCACTGTACACGTCTATTATAGGATGAGTATGAGCTGGCTGCTGAAGGAGGGCTGTTAGAGGAGATCACTAGCACCATTGGGGTGAAACAGGTATGCCCACTCTCACCTACTCTCTTCAGCCTTTATATTGATGGGATACCAAAACTACGTTGATGGACTTGGAAGGGAAGGAAGGGGAGGGAGCTAGCCATGGGGGGAAGGGAGGATTGATACCCATAGTACTAGGGGACCGAAGACATAGTCCTCATCTCCAACACACCAGAGGGATTGCAGTGCCACCTAAATGCACTATAGGCCTTCTGTCAAGATAGGGATTTCACAGTGAACCTTGGAAAAACCAAGGTTATAGTGTTCAATGCTTCCTTCCAATGGATTCGACAATCAGTATCCAATTTCACATACGGAGAGGAGATAGTGGAGGTGGTCCAAAGATATATTTACTTGGGAATTATCTTTTCAAGGCCAAGATTCACTTTGAGGAGAGCAACAGAGGATAGATTGACATGAGGCTATGCGGCTCTAGGGTCGATGGAGAGCCAATGCACACGCATATAGTTCCAAGAGCCTTAGACGAAGCTCTGGCTATTCGACACTTTGGTCACACCAGCACTTCTATATCGGATCCCCATATGGGGATTGAGCCTCTACCACAGGAGGAGAGCCACATAGGATCGACCACTACCCAAGGGGGAGGAGATATATGAGGGGTGGAAGTGGATGGAGAGACCCCTAGTACTGATGATTTCACGGATGATTTGAAGTAAATAAGCCCTCGGTACCACATGAGATCGAGAACACCACCCTTAGTGGCAAAGGCCCTCTCCCAAACGGTGATTTTTCTACACAAACTCTCGACCTTGCTAAAATAGAGATACTCCCAACTTGCACTAGAATCATCTAGACAACTAGCATTATAGGGAGATACCAAGTGCCAATATTCTTGGACAAAGGCATGGTTACAGTTACATGGATTACACATGAATCACCTCCCACCACTACAATACAGCATGGATTTCCCTCTCTTAGAGCTCAACTAAGAGGAGCTAAACCACATCATCAAGATGGACATTAGTCACACACACACACAACCATGATATGGGTGGCACCTACTAGAGATCTGGAGACGAAGACAACTTTCTATCGAAAGCATCTTCTACACATATCATCCAAGGGCTTTGTTGTCTACCCAAGATACATGGATGCACACCTATCTCATGGTGTACGATGCATAGCTCCGTATATCCTCATACCAGATCTGAATTGAAATAGGTAGATATGGTGTAGACTCCCTCCCCCCAAAGGACAAGATTTGCCAACTCTGTCAACTCGAGCCAAAGACGAAGGAGCACTATCTATGCAAATGCCCAATGTTGTATGAGATTCAAGGGTGCTTCCATTGCTTGTTTAGATAGGGATTTGGGCAATACCCAAGGTTATGGATTTCTTGCATCAAAGATGTCTCAGGCTCTTCTTATTGAGGCTCCGCCGCCACAGAGAGCACCTCTTATGGACCTAGCAACAAAGACAAGGAGCCACACACCAGCAAGCACTCACAGAGTACTATAGAGCTTCAACTACTCCCTCCACTACAGAGCCCTCATCAGTCCGCCTAACAGCCCCACAACTGGGAACCACCCTAGTCAACCACCACAGAGAGGTCCAAAGTCCATTGCCCTCTCCCAGCTAGTCCACGCCCTCGCAAGAGGCATCATCGATAGATATAAAGGATACTACACTACCACCGAGAAACCCTGCCTCACCGCTTCAACCTCTCTACGCTAGATAGACCCATAAGAGACATCCTGGGATGAGTGCCTCTTGAGCAGCTCCGAATTGCATCTAGCTTAGACATCATTTTATACTCATCAGCCATGTATTGTTCCGTATTTTTTCTCCATTTAGTTAGTCTTAGCATTAGATGACATCTTTCTTGGGACATGGAAAATTCCTAGACTTCTCAAATGTAACATTTTGGTCTCATAGGCTGATTTGGCCTTTTATAGAAGTTAATATAACTCTCTCTCTCTCTCTCTCTCTCTCTCTCTCTCTCTCCAAATAGCCAAGAACACAAAGCAACGCACCCTCCAAGAGTTCTACAAACCCTCGGCCACCCCCTCTACAACGAGGACTACAACCAACCGACCAATGGCCCCACCCCGAGGAGTCACCTTAGATAGAACTACAAAGAGAGAGATAGCTTGTCACCCACACCCAGCAGGCCCACACCCCTGCAGGAGACATCACCTACAGATACAGCGAATACTATAGCGCCACCGGGGAGCCATACCTCGCCACTTCAACCTCTCCATGCTAGACAAGCCCATGCGGAACATCTTAGGATGACCACGTTCAATGAGCAATTCCACACTACACTTGAAGTGCATCTAGATTATATCAAGTCTGTATACCATTTTGTACCTACTCACCTAGTTCACCATAACACTAGATAGTAGCTTTAATGGGACTTGGAAAACTTCCCAGACATTTTGTATGTAACATTTTGGTCTCATAGGCCAATATAACTAACTCTCTCTCTCTCTCTCTCTCTCTCTCTCTCTCTCTCTCTCTCTCTCTCTCTCTCTCTCTCTCTCTCTCTGTGTCTGTGTGTCTGTCTGTCTGTCTGTCTATATATATATATATATATATATATATATATATATTATGAGCTTCATACCCAACAATGGTGTCAGAATGGTCCATCTAATCTGTCCCAATGAAGCAGCAGCCTGTGTACATATCCCATGACCTCCTATTCATAATATAGCAACAAAAGCTAAAGAAGCAAAAAAAAAAAGAAGAAGAAGAGCCAAATGACCAGCTTCTGTAGTCCATCTACCCATGTCTTGCTAACTCAATCTGCACACAACTCAAGACACTGCTACCACAGAGCAAAAAGGAGAAGAAGGAGAAGCACTCTATTTGCAACCCACTCATGTGCACTGGTATCCTACCCTATCTACACCAGTTTTAATCCGTCACCTTTCAAAAATCTCACCATGCCAACCATCTTGCACTTTGTCCTACCTACATCTAATCCTACAACCATCTCTCAAGTTATCTCAGCAAAATCCAATCATTTGAGTCATTAGAGTTGGAGATATTGGAAAATCTCCACTGCAAACCCTAATTTATAGTAAAAATTAGGGTTTGACAACCACCAAGAGATACATGCTCAAAATTAGAGGCCTAAAACTTGAATTTCAATAGGCTAAAATTCAAGAATTTCAAAGAGATTCAAAGGCCAGCCAACCTATATCAAATTTTGGGATTAATTTGTCTTTCAAGGAGTGGAGGGAAGGCCCATCCACAAGTAAACCAAAGGGAAAATTGGTTTGAAGAATTGTTGATCAATTTTGAGAGCAAGAGACACTTGGCTTAGCAAAGAAGATCAAAGAATCTCAGCTGTCCTCCATCCATTTGCAATAAAAGCTAAAGGAACACTGCAAAAGGCGCTAGTTTTAGGGCCAATAAACTATCCGTTGTCTAAGATTGAAGTGGTAAATTATAGATTTTTAATTTATGTGAACTTTATGCTTACTATAATTGTTGATTAATAAGATCATTGTTAACCTCTCCAAGCAGGAGGACTAGTTTCATTAGCACCAAAGTCTCTTAATACGAAGCACACGTATACAAGATCTACTATATTCTACTACTTATACTTTGAAAATTGTATTTCACATAAGTACTAACATTGCACGCTAACATGATCCTAATTGGATTGTGAGTCACAGTATTATGATATTTGCTATGCAAATAAGATAATTTTTATTTATTTATTTATTTTTACTTATTATTGTAGCATAATGTCATAATAAGTGCTATGAAAATATTTATTTATTTTTACGGATTTTCATTTATCTATTTGCCACATGATAATGACATGTTGTACAATGTTGCATGTGACATTGATTGCATTGTGCCACATGGTAGATAGATAGCAAAACGTAATGCGCTTTGTGTTGTGGTGAGCAAATTATTGGATGAAATTATATGAAATAATTATTTTAAGAAAAAAATATGCAATGATTAATTGTATTTGAACTTTACTAGCACAAGATTATTATTTTTTTGGACGCTCATTTAGTGCGGGATTATTATATCCACACATATGTAATTTATTTACTTGGTTTAAACTTTTGTGCAAAGCCTAAAAAACTAGAAAAAAATTTGTATAAACCTTAGAATAGGTCTATTAAATAGGAGTTAAATATTATTACGCCAAAACCATCGCATTTATGGTTTTCCAATGTATTTTAAGCACAAAAAGATAATGTAAATCCATAAATACATACGCAGTAAAGATGCTCACCCACGCATAAAGGGAGATTATACCCAATATGGTGTCACGTACTCTTCCTCTATTCTCTCCTTGAAATTTGTGTATTTCACTGTGTTATTGTATAGTGAAGAGCTACAACACACAATTCGTTAGTCATTCTATGGTGGCTCCATGTGGGAGCTCTCGCTCAACCGCCAAGACCCACGGACAGCTTATTGCTTCAAACATTCCAAGCCAAGCACTAATGGCTACCTCTCACATAGCCAATGCGCTACCTGTCCATGAGTATAGTGAGCTTACCTCCATACCAATCGAGTTACCTCCTCTCCCGCGCACTCCAGTAGCTCCACAATCCAAGTGGAAGCTTCAAGCGAGCTCCATCCTCAAGCTTCCCGCTCCAAGCTTCATTGCCGCGAGCAAAAGAAGAGAAGAGAAGAGAAGAAGAGAGGAGAAGATGGAGAGCTTCTCCTCCCCGGTCCCTCACCCTCACACACTCACTCCCTCACACACTCACACTTCCTCTCTCAAGCACAAGCTCAAGCAAGCAAGAACAAGAAGAAGAAAAAGAAGAAGAAGAAGAGAAGAGCCACTTTTGGCCACACACAAGAATGAGCTTCTCAGTCACTTTTCAACTTTATATACAAAACCCTAAATCCCTTTTAGGCAGTCATCCCCTTATACCCTTTTTTACATGGCCGGCCGTAGCCTAGGCCATTTTTCCCATTGTCCTCCTATCTTCCTAGCTTCCTTTTCACCGCCCGTCTACATTTACAAATTGCACGGGTGAGAGCCCAGCACTCTTAAAATAAATCATGGTACGCCTTGCGCTTTTTTACAACAGTATGGACTCGTACTTTTTCTCCTACGTCTTTTTTCTTGATTTAGGAGTTTTCTACACTTCTTGTGTTTCCAGATTCTTATTGGCGGATCTTTGTCTTCTGTTTCATTTTTGCCTTGGCTTGTCTTCTGCTTTAGATTTTCCGGCTTTTCCACCTTGTTCGTTTAAGGGTTAACATTACCCTCGTCCTAGACGAGTGTCAGTCCCATGGCACTCACCATCGTAAGTAGCAGGCTTTGGCATGCATCGAAGACGTGGGTGGAAGGAACATCTGTGGTTGCCTTGGAGAATTTCTAGTGATGGGCAAATGAAGGTCGTTGGGGCCACGTTGTTGGCATGGGTGGCTAGTGATAGGGTGGTTGGAGTTGGGGGAAGTTCTGTTCATTGCTAGGAATTACGCTGGGGGTTGGTACAAGTGGTGGTTTGTGGGGATTCTGCACTGGCCGATTGTTTGGTAGGCTTACATGATATGAATGGTCAAGAGATTAGAATTGAGTGATGATGAAGAGCTGACGATGCATTTGATAGAGTATTCAATACCTACAATTGAAAACCTCTCATATGTGGTCTCTCCCTGGGGGTAGTGCTAGTCTTCTTATCCTACACAAGACATAGTTTGACTAGTTTGGAAAACAGGTCAAACTCTACGCAAGCTGAGAGTATTGTCCGGCACTTGAGGACCCAAACTGTGTATATATTTTGGTGCAGATATTATATGAGTACTCGTGCATACTTAGATATTACGTAGTTAGAAAACCGCAGGTCTAGTTCCTCGTAACAATGTGTGGATGAAGCAAAGTTGTCCGTGTTGAGGAGAAGTACACATGAAGGTGTATGAGACATCCTTTGCGTTGTGACAACACGATGTAGCATAATTGAACACATTGACACCGAACGTTCGGTAGTTGGTAGTACAATTTAGGTAACAGCTGCTATGAGTGCCAAGTGTAGCGTTTGACCCAGAAAGAGAGAGTGGCCACCCACTGATCATGCTTTGGGCCATGCAATGTAGGCGATTGGCAAGGATGATTTTCACTTTCAATCATGGCTCTTTCTGAGGTTGGTGGTCTTGTGGTGACTTGGGCATTGAACACTTTCGTACAAAGACCTGTGTCATCTTGCATCCACTTGATACTTCGTAAGAGTGTATGCAAGTCGCATGCATGAATTATAACGAGCAGATGCAACACAAAAGGATATTACTTTATTAAAATCCTATGGTACTGACCGTGCTGCATATCATCGGCGCTTGTTAAAGACATGATATATATTAGTAGTAGGTAAGGAAGGTTTGTACAATTAGGGAGCATGCCCCTTAAACCACTAAGGACAAAAAGTTATGACAATATGGCATTTGGCCAACAACTTATACAACATAGGGCCTATTCCATTCGTATGAGACGGGGTGAATTTGGGTGATCAGACGACTAGGGCTATACTGGTGGTGGGCTCCTGTCAGGCTAGGCAGGGAAGATATCGACCGGGACCCGAATGGTTAATCCCTGGCTGCAGCTGTTTCAAGAATGCTTTTAAATAGTTCATAAAATTCCCTCTTGTTTCTAGCTACCTTCTCCTCTTTCAAGCACCTGGTATCCGAGTGTTTGGTGAGGGCCTGCACGGCCGGTATCGCTACACCCCCGGTGCTCCCTTGAGCCTTCGTCCTCTTGGCTTGGGGATTTTTCCTGCGTCTTGGGCGGTGTCGCTTAGGGCCTCTTTTCGGCGCGTACCTCTTTAGAGTAGGCACGTAGCGTTCTGGTGAAGGCGCTAGTGTCTTATGCTCCCTCCGCAGGAGGAGAGCTTCCTTGCATGCCCCCTACATTGCGTACTTCATGACGGCTATTATGGAAGAATCTACAAAATGTGAACCAAGGTTAGGTCTTGAGGCAGGATAGAATTATTTGCATGAAAGGGATTAAACAGTGGATTATCAAGCGCATAAGACAAGGGGTGCGGTGAGGCATGCAGTGTGTTGTAGAGGGACAGTCCTTGTGATGATGTTCGTCCTGCCTGGACTGCGGGGCGTATTCCCGCTAATAGCAGATCTTTGCTCACGCCAAGTTGCACGGGCTAGGTGTGATGGAATGGGGTAGGGCTCATCCCCAGAAGGATAGATCGAAAACGGAGTGAAAGCCTGTAGCAAGGGACGACGCCCCGTCTACGCCCTCAGAGGTGTTGGTCAGGGCTTTCTATGGTGGTAATGAGAGTTATATGCCCTCCACCTGGAGGCGATAATGGTCACACAACTTCTAGACGTGTGGTGAGAGGAGAACCTGAGAAGCTCAGTCCTGTCAAACCTAACTCTTCTCCCTGCGCTTAACTATCATTGCTTATGTGTATTGATATTATCTACGCAGGGTCACAAAAGTCATTGTTTATTTATGTACATATTTACGAATCCATGTCGCTTCGTGAGGATAAAAACCAATTGTAGAACTCAGGATTGTGCTGGAGTGTGGCACACGCATCCAGTACTCGTGGCAGCTTACTCAATAACAATAGATATTTTGCAACATCAAGTAGCATGGTATCTTGTCCAAGTCTTTTGGCAACATGTAGCTCCTCCTCAATGAGAACCTTATCAGCCAGAGAGTTCTCTTGGCTAGTTCCAGCTAAGTCCATACCCCGAATGGTAGTCAGCACTGAAAAGGAAGTTGCCGTCACATAGATTGGGTCTCTTTGAGACCGCCATTTGGCCAATCGCTCCTCTAAGACCGTCATAATTTGGGCTCCCAGTTCGGCCATTATAACGCAGTTTTCAAACCAACATTTTTTTAATTGACTTCGACTCTCTGATTGTCGCTTTAGTTGCTCTATCTCCAAGAGATTTGGTTAGCAGAGCACATGATGGAATGTCACAGTTAAGCGTAGTTCGTCGGCTTCCCCGTCAGAGATGAGTCGCATACATTCATGCATAAGCCTGTCATAGTACTCGTCAAGATGTTCTTGCTCCTCCGAGGATAGGGGAAATGGCAAGTATTCTTTCATTTGCCCCCTAGGAAATGCTCCCATGTAGACACATACAAATACTTTGAGTTTAGCATCCAACTCAGTTACAGCATAGCTGGGAGCTAGGACCTAGATGAGCAAGATTGGTCAATTCTAGGATTACTTATGTCACTGGGATTTCCATGTTCCTCTTGAGGCTTTGTTATTGCGTCATGGTTCTCCTTGGATGTGACTGGTATAGATTTGTTACCCTGTTGTGACAGTGTTGTATCCACTCCTGATTTGTCAATGCAAGTTCTATTATCGGTGGATTGAGTGGTACGAGAAACCATTGATGGTGATGGTCTCTTTGATTTTTCAGAACACATGGCCTGCTGAATAGCCTTGCTAGGTTGTGGGGATACAATCCCCTCTCTTTTTGGAGAGTCTAGCTCTACAGCTAATTCTCCTTTGTTTAGCTCCTTCTCCAATTCCTGATTGGAACAGGCAGCCACTAGTTCAGTGGACTGGCTACTATTAGTGGATTGCGGTGTCAAGTCCTTAGGCCGATCGGAAGTAGTCGTGTCTTTTGTTGCCCCTTGAGCATTCACTTGTGTAAGTCAAGCCTCAGTTGATCTAGCCACATTAGATTGCACAGGCATAGCCTTTAGCCAAGGGCTACGGGTGGTGTTATGTCCCATCTCTTGGACATTTGGAAGCTCAGATGGAGGTAGAGATTGGGTTTGAGTAGCCGCACTTAACGACTGTTGTTGTCCTTCCTGTGTACATTTACGAAAAGAGGGTGTAGGAGATCTAGGACTCTTAGGTAGACTTGGCATTGGCTGAAAGATTTGCTTGTGGCTGTTAGACGATTGTGCCATTTGCTTTGTTGAGCAATCAGTCTTCTTATGAGTAGCGTTGTGTCTGTGGTGCTCATTATCCTCTTGGGAAGTCAAAAGTTCCTTGAGCACTAGTGGTCTTTGTGCACGCTCAACAGTTACGCCTAACATCTGCTTATTAAGCATACTAGACTGAGGCTCTTTCTTTCGAATACTCATGTTTGGTTTCTTGCTCCGAGACCTGGAGTTTCTCTTAGATTTCCTCCTGTACTAATTTGCTTTTGATGCAATCTAGCCTTCAGCCAATAGAGGTGGTTTAGCAGGGGGTCTTAGTACCCAAATCCATCGGTTACCTGCATAATACCCTTGAGCACATAGCAACGCTTTGGATATCCATCTCGTGTTGTGTTGACTCTCCATCGACACCTTCATCTATAAGGCTTGGGTTTCTTTTGGGGTCTTCTACGATATTTGTAAGTCCAAAGCCCGTCCTTGACATTGTCTCCTGACCTTCTTGTTTCAAGTATGGCCTCACTCGCTGGTTCTCGTTGTTCAACCTGTGTGCTTGTATCAACTCTTTCAACAGGTCCTTGCTCTCATTACTAGGCTTGCCTGTTATATCAGCACCTTCCTTGCCTTTCCCTCAAGATTCGATGAGGTCACCCTGGCTAAAGGTCGTGACTATCCTCACACCCGATAGTGTCAAGTGTATCCTTTGCGCTACGTAATCGACCTCGCACTTCGTTGCCCTTTTGAAGGGTTGTCCTAGGAGGATTTCCTTTCCACAATTAACACTATTTCGAGGAACATGAAACAGGATAGGCAAGCTTTCCGTTTCAATGGTTACAAGGATTTTGCACTTCTCTATAAGTGCTTGCAAGTGTCCCCTGTAAGAACTAATAGTTACATTAGTCAATGTGAGCCCAGGTTAGCCTAGCAGAGTCCATGCTTCATAGGTCAAGATATTAAAATCTGCCCCTTCATCGATGAGAGCATCGATACTATGCTCTCTTTTTGCGGTGAGTTTGACCCTAAGATAAGCAAGTGGCACTATGTCTTCATCTTCTGAGTCTTGGCTTGTAAATTTAAGCCTCCTGATGCATGCCCTTGAATCCCCAACTACACAACTAGATTTGGTTTCTCTACTGATATCTTGGATCGTCTGTGCAGTGCCATTCAAGGTGCATCTATCTTCAAGACTGACATGTCTAGTCATCCTCGCAATTGTCGCTTAAGGTTGTTGCATTCCGCTTTGACTAGATGTAGTCCGGACGCAATCTAGACATGTTTTTGTGGCATGGCCTTTTTATCCTTGTACGCTAGATTGGCCCATCGAGATTCTAGGGTCTCTATTTGTCTTTGTTCGGGTATGGGCATTTGGTTGCTCTTTTGCAAGTGAGAATCCATGCTCGTGTAGAACCATTACTATAATAGGATCTAATTTGGAGGACCCGTTGCCGCGCGCGTTTTCTCTCTAGTCTACTTGGGGCAGGTGCGGAGGGGGTAGAATCCCCTCTGCGAGGGTCTGAGGGGGCACTCCCCCCCGGCCCGTATCCTCCTATCTTCCTAGCTTCCTTTCCACCGCCTGTCTACAATTACAAATTGCACGGGTGAGAGCCCGGCACTCTTAAAATAAATCATGGTGCACCTTGCGCTTTTTTACAACAATATAGACTCGCACTTTTTCTCCTGCGCCTTTTTCCTTGATTTAGGACTTTTCTCCACTTCTTATGTTTCCAGATTCTTCTTGGCACACCTTTGTCT
Organism: Lygodium microphyllum; assembly: GCF_053477565.2. Lineage (NCBI taxonomy): Eukaryota > Viridiplantae > Streptophyta > Polypodiopsida > Schizaeales > Lygodiaceae > Lygodium > Lygodium microphyllum. The sequence continues at coordinate 50,467,685 of NC_141143.1, forward strand.
TTTGTTTCACTTTTGCCTTGGCCTTGTCTTCTACTTTAGATTTTCCGACTTTCCACACTGTTCGTTTGAGGGTTAACACTCCATGATCTCTCTTGGTTAAGCCCTTGTTCCTTCAACCAACATAGTCGACATGGCTTTCCCTCCTAAATCTCACCTTTAGACTCTTGATACCACTATGCCAACTACTTCTATGACACAGTTTTTATAACTAAGTTGCTTCCACACTCACATCTTCCACACGTTCTCAGCACCATAGTCGACATCTAAGAGGATGCACAACAAAAGAACCATGAATACAGAGAGAGAAGAAAAGAGAGAGACTGCAATTTTTTTTAAAAATAAAAGAAGAAAAGTTGCATTGAACTTTGAAAGAATATTGAATAAAAGGAAAACTAATCAATCCCTACACGCAGCCCAAGATATCAAATAGCCAATGTGAACAAACCTAAAACCAACCGAAAAAGAAATGTAAAAGAAAATTATGTTCTAAAAAGTAATTTCTCCTCTATAAAACCCATGACAGATCAAATGTCAAAGCTCCTCATGTCCCCATATGACTCAGACTGAAGCTCATAGGCAGGGGATGACTGTGCATGATACACATAACTACTAACAGTCCCTCTCATATCCTAGATGTGGCTGAAGGCCAAAGAAGACAAAATGGATCCAAGGGTGGCAAAAGAAGTGCCACGGCTGATGAAGTCCGTGGATGTAGTGTATCGATGAAGAAGCTCCTCATGATCTTGGAAATCCCCCTCTTAAACACAAGGGGCCAAGGAATCTACAGCCACATTGTTGATATCATCACCCTTTGAAAGGGACAGGAGGTACAAGGAAACCACCTAAGGAGATGGTAGGGGATGGGACAGAACCTGTGGAATAAATGGTGCACAATCAGGAACAGGTGCAGCAATAGACATCCCCTCTAGACTGCCCTCATAGGCCTTGTATATTGGTGATTTGATTTGCATTCAACTCTAGCTAGTCTGTTGAGCTTGTACTTCGGTGCATTTCCTTCTGGGTAATACAATCAGTCACACCAGTTTTTGCCACCCAAAAAAGGCCAACAAACATGTTATTCCAAGGCAGTAACCTCCAAGAGTTAACAGGTAAAACCATATCCTTTCACAAGTACCTCCCCCAAAGAGTTAACAAGTAAAACCATACCCCTTCACAATTACCTCACCCAAAGTAGATAGCTGGGAACCATTTAAGTAGATCAATAATAAGGACAAGATACTCACTGTAAGCCGTAAACGAGATCAAGCAACGTGAACAGTGAGCCAGATCAAAGGCTAAACCAGGAAATGGGAGTCGATGGGTCCCAAGCATGGCCACAAATGCTGGTATCCCCCTTTCTAAAGCAAACTGTATCTGTGCTTTATGAGAGTCGCGAGGGGCAAATGAAAGGGTTAAAATATCTTTTTCAAGCATATAACCCCCAAAACTAGCAACCTGCAAACAAGAAAGAGCTAACTGTTACTTGCAACTGGAAACTCTGGGACAACTGCAGAAGCACAAGTGATAGTACAGGAGCAACTAGCTTCTGGGTATCTAATCAAATATTGACAGGGTAAGAAGTTAAGTGAGATACATACTCCACTGCCTATATCCAAAGCAGTCCTAACACTGCCATCACTCAAAGAAATGTGACTCTCAAGCTTTTCAATGTACTGTCGAGCTCCCTCAGTAAACATGGTGCCACCACCAGGAAAGACAAAGTAGCTCCCTTCTTCTTTCATCCAACCTTGGTGGCCCTTCCGCTCTGCAATCTTACTGTGGGGCATATTACTATACCACACCTGCAACCAGCAAATCCCACATGAACACTCCCATTGAAGCAGCAACATAAAATAGGAAACGATCTTTTGTAATCTTCAGTTACAAAGAAATGACCTTACAGACCAATAGACAAGAAAGCAGCATTGATCATCTGCATGGCCTCTCAGGACAGTAGAAGGATCACCCATTAAACCATACATTGCTGAACAGATTAGATATTAACATATATACTTCACTTTTCTTGAAGCCCCACTATATTGGTCATCAAACACAAATATAGCCTAAATGCTAGGTCATGAAGCAGCACGTGTAGCTAATTAACCTGTCTAACTAATATAAACCAAATCATGGTGACATCCAGAAAGGACCCTCACAAATATGCAAGTAACGCTGCTTGTTTCCTAAAAGCACCTTTCTTTCAGGCCAGTAAAAAACATGCTTTGCGATTTAGGTAGCCATCCTTTCTCCCATCAGGCTGATATAAAGGAAGCTCAAACTTCTCTAAGGTGCTATTGATTCCATGATTGACTGCAACTATAGGTTATCTCATTCCTAAAAACACATGAATGGTTCCTTTGAAAGAGCCATCCATCTGAAACAGAATATTGACTAGGCTGACCTGAGCATGGAAGACCATAGTGAACCTATAGCCATCCTGTCGAGAGTGCAGCTACTCCATTCTGCATATGGTAACAGGGTGAGATCTTCCTAGGACATTTTGATCTCACCAAGCTTGGCACCATTCAACTGTGCACTGGGAGTAGAAAGTTACTACAAACCACCCAATAGTTAGGTGATCAGCATATACAGTGGATTCCTAACCATACACAAATATTTCAAGGCCAAATTCACTGTCATCATAAACCAAACATATCTTTTTACCTATCTTTGACTTTTAGAAGGAACAAAACAGCCATCCTCCTATGGAATTGCGCCCCTAGGAAGCTCACTAGCATCAGTCAATCAATCATCTCATGAAACTAACTTCTGCGCGAAATGTGTCCTATGCTTGTCCTTCATTTTGGTGTCATGTCTTAATCTCTTTGATATCAGTCAAAGGGGCAGCTGTTCCTAGGGTACCTTGTGTGACATTACAAAGACATATGGTCTACAGTGGAGCTGATTGTCACAATCTTCAGCCTACTGGCTGAACAAATGTGCTCCACCTTCTCTCGTATGTAGCCTAGCAATAACCAACATAATTGACCTTATTCAGTGTTGTGCGGCTCAAAGAAAAAGAGGGAGAATGCATATGCATACCCTGGTACTAAGCCAGATGCTCACAAGGATGTATCAGCACTGTCTATCTCCATCTTAATTGTCTCCACAATTCCCCTACCCATCTAGGTATCAAGACTCTGGAAGTGTTAGAGATTGTCATCTCCTGGACAGGCATTTCCTGTCATTTGTGTGTGCTGGCAGTTATGTACAGGTGTGCCATGTGGCAGCACTGGTCTGATCGCCACATCAGCAGGCAGTTGGACAGTACAATCAGCTGCATTAAATGCAGCCAACAGCATATTTTTGTCATTTTTCCTCCAGCTATTTATTGCCTGTTTTCAGCACACACTTTCACCAGATTGCTGATCGTGGAGATTGCCTTGGGGTTCACACATTGTGAGATCTTCAAGGTGGAGACACACAAACGTACACTCTATGCCCATGTACATATCTGCTTCCTTGTACAGCATTCTTCATCACAGACTTTGTGTTCCACTCTCTCTCTCTCTCTCTCTCTCTACCTTGGTCATGCACTTCCGCCAGCTTCACTCTAACATGGTACTAGAGCATTGAATGACTGATTAAGGGTGGACCTACATGAAGAGGAGATTTCAGCAAGACACAAGGCTGTGTTGTCAACGTTCAAGGGTGAGCAAGAGGGCTGTGCACCAAAACAAGTCTCAGAGGAGCATGTGCATTCAAGAAAGGAGAAGAGTTGCTGAAGCTGCTGCTGATTTTTGCTATTTGAGAAGGAAGAAGCTTGTGCTTTGGGCTTTCAAGTGCAGATTTTACCTTTTCATCCCCTCTGGCAAGTGAAGAAGCACGACAAGCGGAGAAGAGCCCTAGCAGGCTGCATTCACACAGTCAGAGGGGACTGCTTTTTGTGTTTTGTGCAAGCATTTTAGGTGAAGATGTCTTCTGAGGCCGAGATAGAGCTTTGGGAGATCATGAACCAGAAGGTGCCCGTGTTATGGGCTCTTCCATTAGATCAAAAGCTCGATGGTGAGAACTACCGCATCTGGTAGGTTATGATGCTTGCCATTTTGGAGTCCTATGATTTGGGGAAGCTTGTTACAGAGGCTATCCATTGTCCTTCTTCGTGAGACAAGTCCAAACTCTCTACAAGTGATAAGTTGAAGTTCGCAAAGGCTCAAGCACATTGGGACAAACTAAATGCTCGCATCCGCTTGTTTGTATTTCCCTCATGCACTAAAGCTATGATCTCCCATATAGAGAGCATTTGACGATGGCCCGAGAGATATGACTAGAGCTTGATCAGATGTATAATCACATGACCGTCATGAAACAAGTTTCTTTGGAAGTGCAGATAAGGACCATGAGTGTCAACAAGTCATCTTGTATGTGAGAGTATATTAACTAGCTGAGGTAGCTTCAAAAGAAAGTACAAAACACAAGGAAGGTGATCACTTCTAAAGACATGGTAATAACTCTTCTTTCATAGTTACTGCCTCGTTTCAATGGTTTTTATTCTCCCTTATTTGCCTCAAGGTCGTTGGAGACTCTTCGTTAGGAGGAGCTGGTTTCTATGGTCTTGGACCAAGAGGAGCAGTTAAAGGGGACCGACGCTTCTAAATTAGAGGCATTGAAAGGTCAATCTTCTCAGAAGAAGGGGAAGGACCAAAAGAAGGAGGAGGATAAATCAAAGAAGGACAAGGAAAAGAAGTCCACTTTCCACATCTGAGGCAAGACAGGTCACTAGAAGGACTACCTCAACAAGGAGAAGAAGGAGAAATCTTCAAAGGATTCCGAAGTGGTGGTTGCTCCCTCATCAAGTGCTTTCCTCCACTTGGAGGTGGTTGAGGCTCCCTCATTAGCTACTTTCCTCCACTTGGAGGTGTTTGAGGCATCGACCTTGCAAGCCTCTAATGTTGTGTTGACAGCCCCATACACTCGAGAGTGGCGTGTTGATAGTGGTGCCTGTTGAGAAACCCTTCACCCGCAGTTTTGCATTTTGCATTTAGGGTTTCACAATGGACAGCCCCAAAAAGGGGCTGGGCGCCCATAGTGGGGTGCCACCCTAGACAACCGGTGCCCTCCCTCTCAGTGTGACCCTAGACAGACACTTGCCTATTTATAGGCTGCCTCAATCACTCATTCTTCACGGTTGATTCATTCAATCCATCACCTCTTCTCTCCAACCTCTCCATCGCCCTCACACCCCTTCAGGAGGACATTGCGGTTCGTGGTTCGTGGCTGCCTTCATCATCTTCCTTGTGCTACGACACCCTTGTTTCCTTGTATCACATTAACTCCATGATTCAAATCTTCATCAAAACATTGTCTTTTGACATGGTATCAGAGTTGGATCTACTCAAACAATTTCACGGCTGATTCATTCAGTCCATCACCTCTTCTCTCCAACCTCTCCACCGCCCTCACACCCCTTCAGGAGGACATTGCGGTTCGTGGTTCATGGCTGCCTTCATCATCTTCCTTGTGCTACAACACCCTTGTTCCCTTGTATCACATTAACTCCATGATTCAAATCTTCATCAGAACATCGTCTTTTGACATGGTATCAGAGTTGGATCTGCTCAAACAATGGCAAAGATCCTCCACTCCAATGAAGGCAAAGATTGGTGGGGGGTTCGGCATCCACTTCTCTTCTTCTTCCGCTACATCAATACCTAACTTGGCGGTTGCTCTCCCCTGCACCTAATGTTTTTTGCATGTTGTTCTCTTCTGCTGCACCTAGCGGCATTCCAGCACCTCCTCCTTGCTGCTGGTGGCTCAGCCAGACTGCTAGCAACTCCTCGCTACTGTTAGCAGCTGTTCTTTGCTACTGGCCGCTCCTCCCTGCCGCTGGTAGCTTAGCCAGAATGCTGGAGGCTCCTCCCTACTACTAGCCGTCACTGTTCTTTGCAATTGGCAGCTCACAATCAATCCTTCCATTGCACTCATACCCCTTTTGGCACACATTGTGCAAGGCACACCGATACCCATGGCTTCTTCCCCAACAGATGACCACTCTACTAGGTATTCCTACTGTGGCAAAGAACGGTCATTCCACCAATGACTGTCCACATCGACCTTTACTCCCACCCCTTTGGATTATATGGGTCTTCCACCAGGCACTCCTTGTGCCACCTCTCCTTTCTGGGCCACAGAGATCGTCCTGCATCAGATATCGGAGTATTATGCTCAAGACAATAAGCCGCATCTGACGCGCACTAAGTCCTTTCAAGTACATGGAGGCTCTAAGACCTTACGAGGCAATAAGCCCTCCTGGAGACCACCCCACTGCGTGGAGGTTTCCTCCACCCACTTCCAAGTACAGTGGCTTCCACGGCCCACATCTCCCCCACAGTCCACTCTCCTAAGAGCCCACGACTATTCCCCACCCTTCACTCATCTTGAGCCTCCTTCTTTCCCACCCACTTTCACTCAGGTTCGAGAGGCCACTTTTGAGTGCTTTCTGGCTGCTTCTTCCGAGCCCTAGATATCTTCTTCAGCACTTTCTTCGTCATCAGATGCTTCGCGGTCCGTGAGCCATGAGTGGTTGGATTCCCTTTCTCTCTCACAGACTAGGATTCAAAGGGGGATTTTCTTACTTCGCCCTCAGAGGAGGCTTCCAGTTCTTCTTTGGCTTCAGAGGGTGCTCCTACTTCAACGAGAGACCTTATGTGCCATGGTTCTTCACACACCACAACCTTTCACTTTCAAGCAGTGGCTCTCCTTTAAGCAGTCATTTCCTCTCCTCATACCCAAGATCAAGAGGTTCTACCTAGATCGAGGCCCTTGGGTCTTTAGCAACGACTTGGTGGCTAGGCCTTCGTATTCCTTCCAACATGGAGTCACGCAGCTAGTGGCTTCTCTCCCGACATGGAGTTTTGAGTTCTACAACTCATCCAATCTCCTGACTATCTTCAAAGGTCTACTTTCAAGTGGTATTCTCAAATTATAGGGTGGATCTTATTCGTCCCTTGGTCAGCATGAAGCCAACTCCCGAGATCGAGTAGGGCATATCCTTATTGTTCTCGGCACCACACAAAGTCTAACATTCCTCCTATGCATTGCATGTTTTCATCATCTTTGTACTAGGATGCTTGGGCAAGTGAACAATATCCCCATGAGGGACACTGTCCAAGTGGCACCAGTTGCATGAGCATTCTTCAGCATGTAGCATTCTATCTCCACCTCACTCTTCTCTTCTTCCCTTTTTTGGGCCTAAGAGGGGGTGTTAAGAAACCCTTCACCCGCAATTTTGTGTTCTGCGTTTTGCATTTAGGGTTTCACGTTTTGCATTTAGGGTTTCACAGTGGACAACCCCAAAAAGGGGCTGGCCACCCACAGTGGGGTGCCACCCTAGACAGTCGGTGTCCTCCCTTCGGGCACCACCCTAGACAATCTCTAGACTATTTATAGGTTGCCTCTGTCACTCATTCTTCACGGCTGATTTATTCAGTCTGTCACCTCTTCTCTCCAGCCTCTTCACCGCCCTCACACCCCTTCAGGAGGACATTGCGGTTCGCGGTTCGTGGCTATCTTCATCATCTTCCTTGTGCTACGGCACCCTTGTTTCCTTGTATCACATCAACTCCATGATTCCAATAGTCATCATTCCATTTATCAAAGTTTCTTCTCTCTTCTCTTCTCTTCTCAGTGTTTACCGAGTTCACTCCGTGTTCCTCCCCGCAAAACCTACTATCTCGCTAGTACGTCGTCTTTTGACAGTGCTTTCCAACACATGACTCCTACAGCAATTGTTGCTCATTTGCGGCCTTCGCATGGTCAGATTCTCATTCATGATAGTTTTTTGTCCCTATTCAAGGACGGGGTAACATGCATCTTATTCCAGATGGACAAGGTAGTGCCCATACATCTGAGGTGCTTTATGTGCCAGCCTTACGATACCATCTACTTTTGATGCACAAGATTTGTGGCCTCCGCCTCTTAGTAGAGTTTGATGTGGATTCCTTTTAGATTCTTGATCATGGATCAAGACAGGTCCTTACTTCAGGTTATGAGGAAAATGGAGTCTAGAAGTTGCTTTAGGTTATGAGGAAAATGGAGTCTACAAGTTGCAATCTTCTTCTGCCTTGACTTCTCTTCAAACATTGTTCGAGCTATGGCATGCTTGGTTTAGCCACCTCAACTATGATTACCTTCAGAAGGCATCTAAGGAATAGCTTGTTTGAGGCTTGTCCGGATATTATGGTGAGCCAGCAACCGTGTGTATACTGCGTCCATGGGAAGCAAACTCATGATGCTATTCCTAGCAAGGCTTCGAGGCAGTCCTCAACACCCTTGGAGCTTGTTTCTACCAATCTTTGTGGATCGATGAGGATGGAGTCCCTTAAAGGGAACTTGTATTTCCTGCTAATTGTGGATGATTACCGCAAGATGACATGGGTTTAATTTTTTAAGCTGAAGTCGGAGGCTTTCTCCAACTTCACCGATTGGTTGCTCTTTGAGGAGAACCAATCGGGCCAAAAATTGAAGAGCTTACGATCAAATAAGGGCATAGAATCTATTTCTAATGAGCTTGCTTGTTTTTTTGCAAATTGTGCTATTCACAAGGAGTTTGCCAACACGAACACCCCTCAAGAGAATGGCATATTGAAGCAAAAGAATCCCTGTGTGATCAAGATGTCCCATACCATGATGGAGCATCAACAGACACCTCAGTGTCTATGGGCTGAGGCTGTGGCTATTGTAGTCCACATTCTTAATCAATCCCCTACTTCCACTCTTGTTGGCATGACACCTTATGAAACACATTTTGCATCTTAAGCCAAATGTTTCTTATTTCAGGGTTTTTGGGTGTGACGCCTATGTTCACATCCCGAAAACACAGAGTGACAATTTTGAAGCTGCTTCCAAAAAACAAGTGTTTATGGGCTACAGCTCACAGTCTCAAGGTTTCCAATTGTATGATCCCATTAAGCGAGATGTCTACACGGATGCTACCAATTATAGACAAAAGACAAGTGTTTGTGGGCTTCAGCTCACAGTCTCAAGGTTTCCAATTGTATAATCCCATTAAGCGAGATGTCTACACGCATGCTACCAATTATAGACAGATGGTTGGATCATTGATCTCGTTTCTCAATACTCGTGTTGACTTATGTTATGCTGTAGGTGTGCTGACCAGATTCATAAGTGAACCCAAGATGGTGCATTGGCAGGCTGCTCAAAGAATTTTGAGGTTCCTTCGAGGCACCCCTAATCTTGGGATCTATTATCCTGCAAGTATCAATGATGCAAACTTGGTACTTACAAGATGAAGTGATTCAGATTGGGTTGGCGATGTGGATCATCGAAGGTCCATGACCGGTTATTGCTTTACCTTGGGTGCCGATGTTGTTTCATGGAGCGGCAAGAAGAAATCCACGGTTGCCCTATCTTCGACTGAGGCAGAGTATCGCGCAGCTTCTTCTACCACATATGAGACTGTGTAGCTCCGCAGGCTATAAGAGGATCTTGCCTCCTCCCGCAGATAGGTCCTACTATTCTTCAAGGCGATAATGAGAGTTGCGTTGCCTTGGCCGAAAACCCCGTGTTTCATACTAGGTAGAAGCACATTGAGATGCAGTACCATTTCATTTGGGAGAAGATTCTGGATGCGACTATTGATCTGGCCTACTGCAAGACAGAGGACAATCTTGCAGATTTGTTTACGAAGGCGCTTCCTCAAGCTTTATCTCGATAGCACTCCATATCCCTAGCCTTTTGCCCTGTCTAGGATCTAAGAGGGAGTGCTAGAGATTGTCATCTCTTGGACAGGCATTTCTTGTCATTTGTGTGTGTTAGCAGTTCTTTCCAGTTTGCAAGTGTGCCACATTAGCAGGCAGGTGTGCCACGTGGCAGCATTGGTCTAATTGCCATGTCAGCAAGCAATTGGACAATAGCAAGCAATCGAACAATACAGTCAACTACATTAAATGCAGCTGACAGCATATTTTATTTATTGCCTGCTTTCAACACACAATTTCACAAATTATGATCTCAAGTGTCCAAATTGCTAATTGTGGAGACTACCTCGAAGTTCATATATTGTGAGATCCTCAAGGTGGAGACATATGCACATATACACTTTGCACCTGTATACATATTTGCTTCCTTATACAGCATTCTTCATTGCAGATTTTCTGTGGTCCTCTCTCTCTTTTTTTTCATAAAAGGTAATTGTATTAATTACGAAAAAGTACCCTCTCTCCCTCCCTCCCTCCCTCCCTCCCTCCCTCCTCTCTCTCTCTCTCTCTCTCTCTCTCTCTCTCTCTCTCTCTCTCTCTCTACCATATCCTCACACTGAGAGCCATCATAGAGGAGGGCAGAGCACATGGATGATTGGGCGAGGAGGGATCGAGCCTCGGAGGGACACTGATACCCATCTTACTATATGCAGACGACATAGTCCTCATCTCCAACACACCCAAAGGGCTACAGCGCCAACTGGACGCACTACAAGCCTTCTGCCAAGACAAAGACCTAACTGTGAACCTCGGAAAACCAAGGTCATGGTGTTCAACACGTCAACCCAATGGCTCCGACGGTCAATACCCCCCTTCACATACGGCGGAGAGGCCGTGGACGTGGTCCAAAGATACGTCTATCTGGGGATTACATTCTCTGGACCGAGATTTACCCTGAGAAAAGCAGCAGAAGATAGACTAACCCGAGGCTATGCAGCCCTCGGGTCAATGGAGAACCATGTGCCCGCATACAATTCCAAGAACCCCGGACAAAGCTCTGGCTTCTTTACACCTTGGTCACACCAGCCCTCCTGTACCGGCCTCCCATATGGGGGTCGAGTCTCTACCACACGCAGAGGGCCCCACAGGATCAGCCACTGCCTAAGGAGGAGGCCACCTATGAGGGATGGGAGCAGATGGAGAGACCCTTAATACTTATGATCTCACGAATGATCCGAAGCAAGCCCTCGGTACCACACGAGATCATCTGCGCAGAGCTGGGGGCACCGCCCCTCGTGGCTAAGGCCCTCTTTCAAACCATGACCTTCTTGCACCGAATATGGGACCTGCCCTGGCACCGGTACCCCAGACTTGCCCTGGAGTCATCCAATTAGCTAGCAACACAAGGGGACACTGAGTGCTGGTATGCCCTAACACAGACCTGGCTACGGCTCCATGGCCTGCACATGGACCACCTCCCCCCACTACAATACAGCCTAGACTGCCCACACCTGGAGCTCAGCCGAGAGGAGGTGAATCGCATCATCAGAATGGATATCATCCAGACAAACACAGCCAGGACATGGGTGACCCCCACGTCGGAACTAGGAACCAAGAAGGCTTTCTACCGAGAGCACTTCCTACACATCTCCCCGGATGGCTTCATCACCTGCCCAAGCTACATGGACACACACTTGTCTCACGGGGTCAGAAGTGCCATCGGACAGATCCGCACATCCTCACAACAACTACGGGTTGAAACGGGCAGATACGGGGCCAACCCCCTCCCCCTAGAAGACCGAATCTGTCAATTCTGCCATCTCGAGCCAGAGACAGAGGAACACTATATCTGTAGATGCCCAGTGTAGTACAAAATTCGGGGACGCCTCCACTGCCTATTCAGCAAAGGATTCGGACCACTCTCCAAGGTGATGGAATTCAAAGACCAGAGATGCATGGGGCTCTTTCTACTAGAAATACGACGCCACAGAGACCACCTCCTACAAACCACGGAGCAAAGACAAGGAGCCACCAACCAATGCACACTCAACGAATTCTACCAAATACCAGTTACCCTCCCCACCACCGAATCCCCCACCAGCCCAACGGGCCTCCCGACCCCGGGGGACCACCTTAGAAATAGCCACAGCGAGAGGCAAAGCCCGGCGCCCACGCCCCGCTGGCCTCCGTCCCCGCAGAAGACACATGTCAAAGATACAAGGGATACTACGCCGCCATCAGAGGGCCTTGCGCCACCGCTTTAGTCTCTCCATGTTAGACCAACCCATGCGGGACATCCTAGGATGAACACTCCAGGAGCAATTCCACACTGCACTGGGAGTACCTCTAGATTGTATCTAGTCTAGATATCATTTTGTACCTACTCAATTTAGTTCAACATAGCATAAACGTTAGCTTCACTGGAACTTTTGAAATCTCCCAGACATTTTGTATGCAACATTTTGGTCTCATAGGCCAACTTGGCCTGTTGTAGACCTTAATATAACTTTCTTTCTTCTTCTTCTTCTTCTTCTTCTTCTTCTTCTCTCTCTCTCTCTCTCTCTCTCTCTCTCTCTCTCTCTCTCTCTCTCTCTCTCTCTCTCTCTCTCTCTCTCTCTCTCTCTTTCTCTCTGTGTGTGTTCACTCTGTGTCTTGGTCATACGCTTCCGTACTACTTCACTCTGATAGGAAGCTCCCATAATCTATCCAAATACATGGGTATAGCTTTCAAGATCAACTCAAAGGTCACTTGGAGAGTGGTTAAACCCCCCCCCCCCTCCCTATATTATAACTCCTTTGTGAATCAGAAGGAAATAAAATAAATAGAAATACGTCTCATTTTGGATTACAATCCAAGTAAAGGACCCCACACAATTATTTGATAAGTGATGAAAAGGTCTTAGCACATGCATGTGCATGGCCAATGTCTAATTCCAAACACATTTTTAATATTATAATTGTTACTTATATTTATTTAAATTATTATTTTTTCATTATTATTTGTTTACAAACGTTAATAGAACTAAATCTCCCCTCGATGGGAGTCTTGAGGACAATGCAATCAATATTGACTACTTGCAATGGCATCACCAAGCACTAGATGCTTGGTGGGTCATTTTTTTGCCCAAGGCAAGCACTTGAATGGTTGCCAATGTGTCATTAGAGACCTTGATTGGATGTCAAAAGGTGCCAACATAAAAAGCCCCAAACTAACAATCGGCAACTCAAGGGCATCACATTGCACAAGCAACATGTGCAAATGATGGGCATTGTATCCCAACTGGCAGTGCGACAGATCTAATTGTTAAGCAAGGTGGACCGGCAAATTGTTGCCTAGGGAGATGGACACTTTATTCCGTATGGGCACTAGGCGTGACACTGGTGACACGAGTGTCACCTAGGAGCAAGTCTCAGCAAGCGCAATTGGAGATGATACAACAAGGAACAAACCTACAACAGTAACAAGCGAGACAAGCGGCCTCTCTGACTAGTTGGGCAATGTTCTATTAGCAGATGCAGTTTTGGGTTTAGTGGCTCGAGCATTGCCCTTCAGGATTGTCATGTTTTGTCATCTCCTACCTGTAAGCCCCAATTTGTGTCAAATGAGGACTTTAGGAGATCTGACATGTCTATCACTTGTTTTGACAGAGGAGATAGCTCACTCTAGAGCAGCCATTTCATTGCCTTTCTGTACATTTTCTCCTCTAGTCAGGTTTTTGTGAGTATTTCCTAGGCAATTTCTGCATTGTCCAATCTACCTTTACCTACCAAACATTGTCCATCCATGTCAGGATTTTTCTTGCCATGTACTACCACATCAGCATATTGTGACTACGTTTAATACAGTTGGCTTATATTTGGGGTCCCCGTTGCACATCAGCCAACATTTAGAGATTTAGACTATTTAAAGCTCCTAGTTGGCTGGTCATCCTCATATTCTTGTCTTCCACTTGACGATTGCACACTCCAACTTAAGTATTCTCCTCTGTCTCTAGTGCTACCTTCATCATCAGTTGGCTGGTCATCCTCATCTTCTTGTCTTCCACTTGACAATTGCACACTCCAACTTTAGTATTCTCCTCCGTCTCTAGTGCTACCTTCATCATCAGCCTGATCTAGTGCCCTCACTAACACTATGGGCTACGTGTAGGGACTATTCAGCCATCTTCTTGCATTCAGCATTCTTTCCTTGTTCAGTGCAGATTTCTTTCTTCTTCTCTTGCAAATTTGCTCTCTTTCTTTGTCACTATTCCAGTTCCTTCTTCCATTGCACACACTCACATGGTATCATCGCCTAACGAGAGAACAAAGTGGAGATTGTTGCAACTTTGACCACCCTAGGCTGAAATGCAGGTATCTATATCTATATGTGCTGCAAGCACGGCATGATGCATCCTCTGCATCAAGTGTAGATTAGCAGTCATGTGTGTCTTATGTGGTCATCTTGTACTTGTGAGCCTCAATCTTAGTCAAACAAGGACATTAGCAGCTTTAACATTGTATTTGTATACCATTTTATGCATTTTAGACACTATAGATGGAGGCGACACTAGTGCATTTCTTTTTGGGCACTTTCAACTATTTTTAGGGTTTTGACCCTATTGATTCATTTAATAATCAAATGTACAAGGTTGTAAGGCACATGTGATGCACAGTGCAGTTATTTCATGGTAACACGCCAAGCACCTGAGGATGTAGTGGACATCAAAGACAAAAGAAGTGACAAGTTATGCTAGCTAGGCTTTGGTTATCACTTGGTGTTAAGTGTCAGTAGTGACACTAGGGACTAGGCATTAATTAATTACTTAATGTCAGTCCAAGGGTCAACTATGGTTGGGAACCACTTTAGGTTGCAAATGGCTCGGCCAATTTATATATGGATATACACATTTAATTTTGAGTAAGATCAAAAGGGCTGAAACTAATTTTCAGAATTAAGAAATTCCAAATGTTAATTTGATGGCTGAAAATTGTTGGAAAATAGGATTAGAAAGCTGCCACTTGGCACAAATACCCATGCAACTAAGAAAAAAGTTTTCGGGGCTGGTGGAGGGTGTTTCAGATCATTCAAGTTGAAAAAGAAAGAAAGGGTGAGTTGTTAATCAATTTTTTGTAAGCCATCTGATGGGCTACATGTTGATGCCCTCTGATCCATGATCCAACCTCCCTAGGCATTTAAATCATCATTAAATGCAATTGTTGCCCCTAGTATCCTAGGCATTAAGTGACACTAGGTTAGGCTTTATTTTAGGGTTTCCTATGACAGCTAAGTTGTTAGGGTTTTTATTTATTATAAACATACACTTTGTGTCTCATTAGCACATAAGTGTGGCATTATTCAATGTGGTCGCCTTGAGTGTTGTTCTTCTCATACTCATTAATACACTACTTTTCATTCGTGATGGAGTATCATTGTACATAGATTAATTCTTTCGTTCTCATTCATTTTCTATTAAATTGGGAATTTTCATCAAATCTCCCAATTTAGCTCTAATCCAAGCTGGGAATTTGGGGTTTTCTATCAATCTCCACAAAATCAAATTGAATCGAAGAAAATAGTTGCAGATCATCCACAATTTTGGGGGCTTTCATCAATTTGGGCAAATTTTGCCATCAAATTTCGAGCTTGCCAAGAATTTAGCATTCTTCATGGACATTAAGGCTCAATTCATTATCAAACATGACATTCGACACCATTCCGATAAAAATTTCACAAAAATTGTCGAATTTCTCTTCAATTTCTCAATCAAATTTACAACTTTTTAACATTCAAGCTCAATTTCACCCCAAATTCTTTGAAATGGAGCTCTTCTGAAATTCATCATATTTCATCAATATCAAGGCTCAATTCACCTTGAGCGCAGCATTTGGCATTAATAGGGTAAAAATTTTATCCAATGTCTTCAAATTCCACCACTGACGCACCCAAAATTTGAAGCTTTTGCCTCAATTCATTTTCTTAGCCCTCAACATGGTCCAAAATCATATTATTTGGCTGTTGGCCCTATTTTTTCCCGACATTGAAGACAAATTTTATTATTTTAGCATATTATTGGGCAAATTTTTAGTATATTTTGCTGTTGTCTACATTATTGGCGCACTTTCAGCCATTAATCTTTGATTTCAGCATATTGCTCATTGCTTTTTTGCATGGGAATCAATCATTGCATGTATATCGTGACACCATGGCATACCAAGCAATACACACAACTCTCAAGTGGAGGAATGAAGAACTCT
This sequence comes from Lygodium microphyllum, assembly GCF_053477565.2. Classification (NCBI taxonomy): domain Eukaryota; kingdom Viridiplantae; phylum Streptophyta; class Polypodiopsida; order Schizaeales; family Lygodiaceae; genus Lygodium; species Lygodium microphyllum. The sequence goes on from NC_141143.1 coordinate 50,483,581, forward strand.
TCGATGTCCATATATCCCTGTATATGCAACCGAATCTTTCGAATGGGCAGTGTTGGGCAGTGTGATAGGCTCTACATGGCATTTACATGCCATTCCAACTTCTCCCATGGGTCCCATCTCATCCTCTCCAATACCTAGATGGGCTGCCATGTCTATAGAGATGAAGTTGGTTTGTGCACCATTATCAAAGAAAATCAATGCATGACGATCCCTAGTTTTGCCCACTAACAACAATAGCATCATCATTGGGTTGATCACTTACAACAATGAGCACCAATCCCACTAATGTTTTGGGTTTTTTTCCTTTCGAATCTCCCTCATTTTCTGATTTTTCAGCTTGCTATCTATTGGGATAGTCCCTTACAATATGACCCTCCTGTTCGCAAATAAAACATTTATTTCCAACCATCAATTCCCTACATTATGCCCATGTTTTCAAGCCCTTTCTTTGTTGTTTTGGCCTCTTTACAAGCTCACTTTCAGATCTGCCCCTTTCTCAGCCTCAAATAACTTTTTATTTAGCTTCTCACCACTCTTTAGGAAGCCCGAATCCTTTCCATGCAACAAAGCATTGGATATAGCAGCAATCTCTATGAACTAAGACATGCCAGACACATTGAATTTAATGCAAAAATCCCTAATCCCTTTGGGCAGCCCATTAATAGGCACTGAACAAATGTCACCAACATTGACTAAACCCTTAGATCAACAAAGATCCTATGTTTCCACTTGCTCATGAAGGGGTACCAAGCAATAAGAAGTAACAGGCAGCAATGCATCCCAAAACCTCTTATTATATTGGTCCAAATTCTTGCATTCCTTAGCATCCAACTTCTTCCAAGCTGTCATGATAACCACCTCAAAGGTACTTGTTAACCAATTCAATGCAAACATTAGCTTGAATTGTACGCATGTTGATGATGCTCTACCTTGCATCAAAATAGCGGACCACCACTCTACAATGCATTCCCTTTCAAGAAAGAGGCTACCTTTCAAATCTTGGAGGACTCCATGAAGTTTCCCCTTGAATAGGCCACATCCAATTGTTAAATGAAAGTCAAAGCTTTCAGCCTATCTTGTGCACCGCTAAAGGACTCAAACTTCACTACTTTTCCACCCTCATAATAGTCTTTTGCTACCCCTTTGGGTGTCAAGTTGTCATACACTAGCTACTACAAAAAGGGTGCATTTGCTGAATTTACATCAAAACCAATACCAAACAGAGCATCTGCATGACCAACATTCATTCCTTGAGCCCCATAAGCATTCGGGGGTGCAAATGCATTAACAAACATGCTACTTTGTGCCCCAAGCATCAGAATAATGCAACCATACATAGGATTTTGCACATTTCCAGCCATACCTGAATACATTGGGCCTTGTACACCATGCATGGGTCCTTGCCCATTCCTGTCTCGCACTTCATTGCACTCTGACCCAACAAACTGATATAAGAGTTTTGGCTACAGTGTTTGTGCTTCCCAAGAGTGTGTCAAGTCGCGGGACTGACAGCAATTGACAAGTGTAGCAGGTCAACATGTGTCGGGGCAATCCCAGCGTGCAACACACAGCAGACAGCATGGGGGAGAAGGCAACCAATACAAGTCGCATGTGACAGATGGCATGCACAACATGCAAATTGTCACGCAAGACAACAGCAACCAAGTCTAGATGATCCCCCAAAGATTGATGGGTGATGAGGTTGGCCAGCGGGTGACCAGGTCCAAATAGGCCCAAGTGACGAGGCTGGTCAACAATTTGACAAGCCTATTTTTTATATAATTTGCAATTTTTCTATTCTTTCTCTATCGGATGTTTGCATACACAAGCACAATGTGCCATCTTGGTCGAAAATTTCGAGGCTTTTCCCGAATTTAGAAACCGTGATCCAAAATAGGACAATCTGACTAGAAAAACTTGCAAGATTTTGGCAAATTTTGCCAATTTTGCCCGTTTCATGCTCTCAAGATCATGTATTAATGCAATCAAGGCAGATTGGTCATTGAAATTTTGGGGTTTTTTGCTGAAATTTGAGAATTTTGGTAAATTTGATGTCTGAAATGTACATTGGGAACATTGTTGTAGCAATCTTGGTGCTATAAGCAGTGAGATTTATCTCCCACTTGTGAGATTTTGAAAAAATTACAAAGAATTTGGTGTTTCTGTGTATTAGAAGTTGACTTGGTCACATATGTATGCAGAACACATGTTGGGGAGCTCCCATTGAGTTGATGTATTGATGAATAGTCGTGTTGTAGTAGTCTTAGTGATCACTTGCAAATCTGGGATTGTTGCAAATGTATTTTTGGTGATATTACTTAAGTGGAAGTCACCTGGCAGTGATGCATGCATGGATTATAAGCTGAAATTTTAGTTATACGGCTGAAAGTCATCAGTTCTACTGTTGTACATGGACTTGGTCTGAATCTTGCTCTTATTGCCTGAAAATTTGGGTTGATATTAGCTGAATATTCAGCTCAATGTTTGATGTCATAAATTGCAACATTGATATTTGGGTGCATTGCTGAAAAATTGCTGCAAATGCTTCTAGCAGTAGTGACACTAAATCCCATCTTGAAATCGAGAGGTTTGATGGCACTGGCTTTAACTTGTGGAAAGACAAGATGCAAGGCATCTTGTTTCTCAAGGATTGTGATGATACTCTTTAGGAAGTCAACCCTACAACTATGACGGATGAGGATTGGGCTAGACTCAACAAAAAGGCCATTGCTTACATTAAAATGGTTGTATCTAATGATATACTTACAAACATTAAGCATCTTGATACAGCTTATGCCATATGGAAAAAGTTAATGGACACTCATGAAAATACAACTTCCAATAAATCAAGTGCATCTCATGCGCAAGCTTGTAAATATGGAGCTAGATGAGTCTAAGCCAGCATCAAAGCATTTGACTACTTTCACAAGGATTTTGAGCCAATTGCAAGACTCTGGTTTGCAACCCTTCAATGGTAAATTGAAGGCTATTTTCTTCTTGATGACTTTGCTTGATAGCTAGGAGTCTCTGGTTGTTTCATTGAGTAACAACCCTACTTTAACTTTCAATGATGGTGAGGCCTCTATTCTCAATGAGGAGATTAGAAGAAAGTCCAGTGAAGAAAGTAATGGCTCAGTCTATCATCTTAGAGGCAGGTCAAAAAAGAGAGGTAATGCAATAAATAAAGGCAAAAGCAAGAGTAAAAGCAAGGGCAAATAGCAGAATGTTACTTGCTATCAATGTGGACGTAAAGGGCATAAAAAGCCTAAGTGTCACTACTACAAGAAAGAGCAAGAAAGAAAGAAACAGCAAGGAAAGAAAAAGAAAAATGCCAAGAAAGATTATGCCAACCCTCCCCCAAAAGAAGTTGCAAAGGCAAATGTTGCATCTAGTGTGGTATTGAAAAGCTCTCTGACACTAGAGAGATACTTATTGCAACCTCATGTAATGATGTAAATGTTAAGGCAACAACAGGTGATATGCATATCACCAAAAGGAAGGTAATTGATCCCTTACTTTCAGCTCATGATGTGAAGTCAATCCCCCATTTCTCGAATGGTTGTCTTGCAATGATGGGACTTAGCTCCATTTTGCCCTTGTGAACTAGCACCTTGGTCCATCGGCACTCGTCACACTGTCTCACAAATCGTGCCACATCTCAAAAAAGCGTGGGCCACCACAGTTGAGACTGCAGCACCTTGCAGGCTATCGTATCTCCACCGAAGTGTCCTCCTACAATTCCACCGTGTGTCTCCACTACTACGTCGTGCATTTCGTGTGCATACACATCTCCGTAGCAATCCATCTTGCCCTAGTTGATAGAGTTAGCCTACTATTAATTGATAGGGCTAGATTTTGAGAATGAGTCGCCATACATATATGTGTGTTCATATATATGTATCCCATATGTGGATGTGTGTCCATGCATAACCTATATATATATTGTGTATTTATGTAGCATATACATATGTATATCTATGGTCTTTGTGTCTACTTATACAAAGCTTGAAGTATATATGTAGTTGATGCATATACAATGTTGTGCCGCTACATAGACACACTGTAAAAAACCCTAAAGTACATCATCATCTAGCTTTCTTATTAATCTAGAGAGTCAATGTCATATTAGTCATTAGTGTTAGTGTCCATAGTATGGATGGTTCAAAAATATAGGATTTTTGGACTGCTTTAGCATGTTTTTTAAAGTTTACTATCACTTGGGAAACTTGACACAATAGGGTATTTTACTACCTTTGGTGGTGGATCTTGGAAGGTCCACAAGGGCTCTATGTTGATTCTTAAAGGTAGCAAAAGGGGAACTTTGTTGTTGGGGTGTAAAGGCCCTTTATTTACCTCCGTATATCGTACTCATGTATTACTACGTTGCACATGTGAATGCACCCTTATGTACCCTAAGTATAAATACATTTTATTCTTTGTGTACCAACACATTGTTGGTACACCCAAATCATATCATATTCCCTCTATCGCTCTCACTCACCCACCTGCACTCTTCTGTTGCTGAAGATCTTCACGCTTCCCGATAGCCACTCACAGCAACTAGTATCAAAACTGATGGTACAAGCCAGCTGTCACTGCACACAGCGCAGTCATCATTGAGACTGACAACTCAAATGGATTGCTTTCGATCACGAATAGTCGTCGGGGTCCAGCACAATTGACAGATCAATGGGTCTGCAGGCGCACGCGACAGAGGTCCAATAGAGCTGATGGCTAACAGTTGTTAACCAATGCAGGTGTTTACAAGTTGGGGCAACGATAAGTCGACACGGGGACCAGGCATAACCGCACGCAAGGACGAGCGTGGAGTCATGGTGACGGCTGCAAGGAGTCGTATCAACTAACGTGACAAGTAGCTGACGGGAAGGGGTCTAGCGGACCAACACCAATGAGCACGCGTATGCATAACATGACAAGGCAAGGTCAATGCTCCCCCCTCCCCCCAAAATTTTCTAATCAGAAATTTTTTCAATCTCACTTATCTCCTTGGCTGACATTTACGCACTGTTGGACCTGGAAATTTGAGATTTTGTGTAAATTTTAGTAAATTTCTGCAGTAGTTGCCCGTGTGGTGGCTGGTTTATGTAAAAACAACAAAGGTTTATTGCTGGTTGGGCAAGAACAGCAGTGTATTTGCTGGTTCAGCTTGTGCTCTTGCAGTTCAGTGCATTTACACTTGTGTTTGTGATAAAAATGGCTGCAACTTCTTCCAGTTCTGACATTAAGAGTTTCGTGGAAATCAAATAGTTTGATAGTCACGGCTTTGACCTTTGGAAAGACCGCATGCACAGCATATTGTTCTTAAAGGATTGTGAGGATGCTTTGCAGAAAGATAAACATGCACAAATGTCTGATGCAGATTGGGCCAAAGTCAACAAAAAAGTTGTGTCTTATATAAAAATGGATGTCGCTGATGACATTTTGACAAACATTAAGGGCTTAGATATTGGTTATGCAATATGGAAGAAGTTAAAAGCTACCTATAAGATCACTACACCTGTTAATCAAGTGCATTTAATGCGCAAGTTGGTGAATATATGACTAGATGAGTCCAAGCCTGCAGTTGAGCACTTGAGTGCATTTACTGGTATTTCAAATCAGCTCAAGGATGCTAATTTAGATTTTGATGATAAGTTGAGGGCAATCTTTCCGATCAAGACACTACCTGATTCCTGGGAGACCTTGGTGGTTTCTCTCAGTAATAACCCCAGTCTCTCATATGATGGTGTGAGGGGTTCAATCTTGCATGAAAAAATTAGACGTAAGTCTGGTGGAGAAGGCAGCAACTCAGCTTGCAATGTTAGAGGCAAGGCTGAAAAGAAAAATGCAAATGTTGAACATAGAAGCAAAAGTAAGAGCAAAGGAAAGGAAAAGAGTGATATTACTTGCTATCAGTGTGGTCAGAAGGGCCACAAGAAGCCTGATTGCAAGTACTATAAGAAGAAACAAGAGACAAAGAAGAATGCATGAGACAAAAAGAAGAAAAAGGATAAGACAGATGTATCTGAGGTAGCCAAAGGCAAGGAAAAGGCCAGTGTGGCGTCCAGTGTAGTCATAGAGGAGCTCTCGAATGCAAAGGCTGATGTACTATGTGCAGTAGATTATGATGCCCTTGTATGTCACATGGAAGATTGATGTGATTGATGCACCAGGGTTGTCAGATACGAAAGATACGATACAATAAAATACGGAACTAATTGGTATCTTATGATTTCATAAGGTACGGTACGATATTAGCACGAAAAAACAAAAAACAAAAACTTGGTTATTTTGGATTATAGATAATAGAACACATATTTAGAGCTAAAATAGCAATGTCACTTGAGTTAATAGGATGAATACATGAGAATAAATAGGAAAAACCCCATGCACAACATGCGCTACTAGAAGAGAGATGGGAGTATATGTAATACATCAAAGAACAAAGCAAAGTTTAGGGTGGATGGACAAATAAGCTCTTCATTCTTTTGTGTGTGTGTGTGGTGTGTGTGTGAGACGAGAGAGAGAAAGAAAGAAAGAAAGAAAAAAAGAAAGTTATATTAGCGTCTACAATAAGCCAAGTTGGCCTATGAGACCAAAAGGTTACATACAAAATGTCTGGGAAGTTTTCCAAGTCCCAGTAAAGCTTCTATCTGGTGTTATGGTGAACTAGGTGAGTAGGTACAAAATGGTATACAGACTCGATACAATCTAGATGCACTTCAAGTGCAGTGTGGAGCTGCTCATGGAGCCTGGTCATCTTAAGATGTCACGCATGGGCCTGTCTAGCATGGAGAGGCTGAAGCGGCAGGGTATGGCTCCCCAGTGGCACTGTATAGAGAGAGAGAGAGAGAGAGAGAGAGAGAGAGAGAGAGCCAAGGGGAGGAAGGAATGCTCTTGCAATTGCACTCATCTTGGAAGTTGAGAGAGAGAGAGAGAGAGAGAGAGAGAGAGTGAGTGAGAAAGACTTGGAGTTATGATAAATAACATAAGGCTTAGGAATTGGAAGATATTGTATGGTCTAGTCTTCAGAGGCAAAAAATAGCATTTTTTTTGTACGAAATGGTACTGATACGTATTGTACGGTATGGTATGAACCGTATGGAACGAACTAGTCCGTACGTAGTACGAATGCAATTTTGTCAGTTGATGATGGTGTCACTCAGACTTGGATTGTAGACTCTGGTGCCTCTTTCCATGTAACTCCTTGCTTGGAGTGTTTTGCCATTTTCAATGCAAGCAGTTATGGAAAAGTATATCATGGAAATAGCCATGTTTGCAGCATTGATGGAATTGGCACGATACACTTGTCCTTGGATAATGGGCAACAGCATGTGTTGAAAGATGTCAAATATGTGCTTGGCATCAAGAAGAGTTTACTATCTATTGGTCAGCTTGACTTGCATGGTTACACTACACTATTTGGTGGTGGTTTGTGGAAATTGAAAAAGGGTTCCATGCTGATTGCAAAAGGAACCAAGAAGGGCACTTTGTATTGTATGCACTAAAAAGCTTTGAATGGCAAGTTTCTTGCAGTTGCTGAAATTGGCTATCATTTGGAGTTGTGGCACAAGAGATTAGGCCACATGAGCCAGAAAGGACTTGATGTCCTTATCTCTTTGAAGAGGGTTGATGGAAAAACCTCTAAACTTGAAATTTGTAATGACTATTAGTTTGAAAAGCAAATGAATTCCTTTTACTCTGGTGTCTCCTGTAAGTCCAATGTCTTGGATTTAGCACATTCTGATGTATGTAATATGCCCGTGAAATCATTGGGTGGTGCTGTGCATTTTGTCTCTTTTATTGATGATTGTTCTAGGAAGATTTGGGTTTATCTATTGAAAAAGAAAAGTGAAGTGTTTGTTGTTTTAAAAACTTTTCATGCATTTGTGACCACTCAGACAAGTAAAAAGCTGAAATGTTTGAGAACTGATAATGGGGCTGAGTTCACATCTACTGAGCTTAAGCCTTTTTATGACTAGCATGGAATCTGTTAAACTTCAAGCTCATCCTTTTGTCTTTGGTATGATTGTACCCGACACTTGAGTTGTCTAGCTGTACTACATGATGCAAACATTAAATAAGTCGATGCTGAGGACTTAGTGTTTTGGTGTGAATGGTCCTCGTGACCTTAGGTTGTAAACAATCATTTGAGTATGGAAAAAATAAATAATGGAATATACGTGAGAGAGCAAGATGCTTCTGTGTGTTAGCTCCAATCTCCCTCTCTGACTTTTATCATGGTATCAGAGCCATGAATGGGCTCTTTGGAGGATGGCATTGGTGGAGCAGACCTTGAAGCTTGAAGACAAAGTATGTTCCTTGAAGAAGTAGGTTGCCATTGTTTCTTGAAGATATGCATTGTAAGGTTGTGGTCTTCATTGGATGAAATACTGGCAATGGCTTGTTGGGGAGTCTTGTAAGGCTTCATTGAGCTTATTAGAGTGCCTGGGCATCATCACTATCTTCATCATGTGCTGCTGGAACAAGATTGCAGATCTGCGTGATTGCACCTGATGTAGGCTGAAGCTTCCTTGCTCATAAATCAACACATTGGTTGCATTCTAAGTGATAGTATGCTTGGTTATGCTCTTGGGGAGGTGCTCAAAGATTGTAAGAGGCAAATGCACTGATGAGAGCTCATGTGTTCGCTATAGCAGTGATACACAGATCTAAATACAGTGAAGACCTGCTGTTAGCAGTGACAGGGCAACATATACTTGACCTTGGTTGATGCATTGAAGTCTTTGACATGTACTTTGGCTACAACTGAAGCTTGGCCATACACTGGAAGTCATATGTAATAGTTTGAATGTCTTGGAGCTGAAGATTACTGATCAAATGCACTCAGATCTGAAGCATTTTACTTGGCTGAAAACTGTCAAATTTGTGGGCTGCATGTATCTCTTGACTCTTGAAGAGAATTAGATGACTCTGGTTAGCTCCAAGTACTTGATGACTTGAGTTTTGTTTGTCAAATGCATTGAGCAATGAGAAGGGAGTTGATGCAAATGTCTGAAGCTGAAGCGAATGGTTTGACATGGTCTTGAATGTCAATGAACAGTGAATGAACAGTAAATGCTTTATATGTCGCTGCATTTCGGAACACATGACAATCTTGGATACTGTCAGGTTCATGTATTGACTCCTATGTATGGTGGCATATGCATGTGACACTGTGAGGAGTTTTGTGGACTGAAATACATTGTGATTGGCTGGTCTTAGCTGACTGGAATTTGCAAGCAGAATATTCTGCACTTGTACTTGCAGTACATGATGTACTCAATGTCAGATTGACATGTCGGGAACCCCATATGCAGAAATAGATCTCTGAACTGCTGTAAGTATTCGTGGGGCACGTACCCTCTGTGTTGAGCTCAAAGAGGAGCTGCTATTTACTGTTATTTTTCAGCCTACAGACTGCTTGTTTGTACATGAACAGGTTGCCCAAATACATGCTGGTTTTGCAGTGAATGCAGTCCGTACATGCAGGCTGCAATACCTAGGTGATTGCCAAGTGTCAAGAGGTGTATATATCATTGTTTTTCAGGCTGAAATACTGACTGTCTATGCACATAGAGTGCTGAAAACTGTCATAAACAGTTGCAGAGGCTGAAACTGAATTGTCATGAAGATTTTTAGATTGCAAGTAGTCAAGCAGAACATACGACATGGCAAATGCTGACAAGACAGACAATATTACCCAGATTGTGGGGGAGAAATTGGACAGCCATAATTATACCATATGGAAGTTCCGCATGGAGAACTTCTTAATCGGGAAAGGATATTGGGAGTTGGTGACTGGAGTAGAAGCCGAACCTGAGCTCCCAGAGAAACCTACAGCTGATCAAAGACGATTAGACCGAGCTTGGACAAAAAAAGCTCATAGGGTATTGCATTGGCTATCTCTATCTATATCAGATGCCATGGTAATGTAGATAATGAACTGCAGCTCTCCTAAGGATGCGTGGGACATTTTGATCAGGTACTATGGCACCACTACAAGTGCCAGGAAGATACAGTTAAAGCAAAAATTTAACAATATGGAGAGAATGAGCAAGTCTATATACAACTATGTGATAGAGATCAAGACCATTGTGAATCAGCTGGCATCTGTTGGTACTCAGGTTGAAGATGAAGATATGGTTGCTACGACTCTAAATGGCTTGGGTCCAGAGTACAAGTCTTTTGATACTTTTGTATATGTGCGGGCTGAAATGCCTGATTTCACTAAACCGGTTGCATTGCTTATCCATGACAAGATTAAACTTGGCTTGGCTACAAGGTCAAGCAATTCCAAAAGCAAGGATGCAGTCTTTTATTCCAATCAACGTGGCCGTGGCAACCGTGGTAGAGGCTATGGTTCTGGTAGAGAAGGCCATCAAAATGCATCCTATGGCAATAACAACCAGCAGGTACCGAATGCAAGAGGTGGTGGAAACTTTAGAGGCAGGGGGAGATCTAGCCCTAGAGGTAGAGGCTCCTAGCAGCAGCAGCGTCTATCTGACAATCCGAATAAGGATAAGGATTATCATTACTGCGAAAAGTATGGTCATATTTCCAAGGATTGCTAGAAGAAGTAGGGCAATCAAAAGGGTAAACAGCATGGACATTTTGCTACGTCCAATCAGGCAGATAGTACTTCAGGAGATAGATTATTTGCCATGCGGTATGTGAAAGATAGGGCTGCTGAAAAATCCACTGATAATACAGTACGGTACATTGATTCAGGGGCATCGAACCACATGACCCCTCACGGTGATTGATTCACTGACATGGTAACTGAAAGACATGGCTATGTATGCACAGGTGATGACACGCAACATAGCATTGAGCATAAAGGAAAAGTGCCTCTTGTGGTTCATGATGGCAAACAGAAAAATTTACATGATGTATTCCATGTCCCATCGATAACAAAGAACTTGCTGTCTGTAGGGCAGATGAAAGAACACAACTTGCAGGTTAGGTTCAATAAGCATGGATGCTTTATTGAAGAGTTTAGAAATGGTTGCAAGTTGATTGCTCGCGGTCACAGGAATGGCAAAATGTTTACTCTTGATGCCACTTTGCCAAAGCTGAATTCAACTATGTTTGCCCATAGTTCTGGCACTGTTAGAGATTTGGAAATTTGGCATAAGAGAGTGGGATATGTGAATTTCCAAGGGCTGCAAATTATGCAGAAAAAAAAGCTTGTTACAGGCTTACCCAAGTTCCAATACACAGAAATTGGTCATGTATGCGATGCTTGCCAGTTTGGTAAGCAGTCGAGGTTGCCATTTGTCAGGCATGTAAGATAGAGTACACGTCTGTTGCAATTACTACACTCTAATATTAGGGGGCCAATCCATAATGCATCTATGGGAGGCTTGTGTCACGAGGACGTGAAAATTTGATGCTTTGCTTATGTTTAATTGACATTTGATTAAAGGATTAATCAAATGTGCAATTAAAAGATGCATATGTGAGGTACAAACTACTTTTTTACAATTGAAGGCCCAAGGACCCTGTGAAAAAATGGGTGTCAAAGGCAAAAGTTGTAAAAAGTTACACTTGTTAGATTCTAGGTGAATTTTGGTGTCAGTTTGTCCCTAGGACCATTAATTGGTCATTAAGTGTCAGTGGTGACACTAGGGACTAGGCATTAATTAATGGATTAATGCTTGTCCAAGGGTCAATTAATGCATGGGACCACTTTGGGTTGCAAATGGCCTAGCCAATTAATTTTTGGATACACAAGGTCAATTTTTTGGACATGAATTAAGGGCTGAATTAATTTTCAGAATTAATTAATTCTGAAAATTAATTAAATGGCTGGAAATGAAAGCTGCCACTTGGCAAAACTTTCCCATGCAAGTGGGGGAAAGGCTAAGTAGGGCTGAAGGGAGAGGAAAATCTCGTTTTTTCATTTTGGAGCTGTTGGAAAGAGGTGTTGGATTGTTGCCGCCAGCTTTTGGGGCCATTTCCCAGCCATTGGAGACCATTTTGGTGATGGAGATTGCATATTCTTGACCTTGGGAAGCTGACAATTGCTCCTAATGCACTTTCTCCTGAAGATCACAGTCTTTGATGCTCCTATTGTTGTTGGTGCATCCGTTTGGGGCTGGTACAGCAGGGCAGCAGCTGATTTTGATCAGTTCTTCGCGACAACTCTCATAATTTTCTCTCTCTATAGCATTCTCTTATCTCCTTCAGCCTATGCTCAGCCATTCTCAGCAATTCTTAGCCATTCGGAGGAGATCTCAGCCATTTTTGGTGGGCTGATCTGTAATTTCTGCAGTAAACCCTAATTTACAGCAAAAATTAGGGTTTAACAACCACCTTGGGATCCGTGCCAAAGATTGAAGGCTCAAGGAATTGAAATCAACAGTTGATAATTGAAGATTATCAAGGGATTTCGGGAGCCAGCCCATCCCGAATTGATTTGGGGCAGCATTTGGCCAGCCAAGGGTCAAATTGGAGAAGAAGCCCTGGGTGAGTCAAGGGGCAAATGACCCAAAAGGCTTGCTGGTCATTTATGACAAGCAAGAGCAATTGATTAGGAGGAGGAGATTGAAGAATCTCAAATTGTACTCCTTCCAATTGAATGAAAGCTAAAGAAATACTACAAGGGGCGCCAGTTTTGGGGCCAACAGGGAGTCTACTGTCCAAGAATGTTATGGTAAAGTGTGTATTTCATTTTATGTGTATTTATTTATTGCTGTAATTAACTCTTAAATCAGGTTATCACCACCCATTCCAAGAAGGAAGGCTGGTTTCAGCTCGAAGTACTATGTGACATTTATTGATGATTACAATCGCTATACTTGGGTGTATATTCTACAGACAAAGATTAAGGTGTTTGTTGTTTTTCAGCAGTTTAAAAAGCAGGTTGAAAAGGAATTTGATTGCTGTATCTCTTGCTTATGATCAGACAGTGATGGGGAGTATGTGTCAAATGGGTTTGACAATTTTCTAGCTGAAAATGGCATTGGTAGGCAGCTTACCTCCAGCTATACTCCACAACAGAATGGAGTGGCTTAGCGTAAAAACAAGGTATTGATGGAAGCTGCTTATGCCATGATGAACGAGAAGAAGATGCCGCTCTATTATTGGGTTGAGGCTATTATGACAACCATGTATATCTTGAATCGGACTCCCATTGCAGGTATTCATGAGATGACACCATTTGAGAAGCTGTATGGCTATAAGTCGGATGTAAGTCACATGAAAGTCTTTGGTTGTTTTGTTTATGTACACATCCCAGATGAGAAAAGGAAAAAGCTGGATCCAAAAGCGCGTAAGTGTGTTTTCATTGGATATTCGCAGGAGAAGAAGGCATACAAATGTTATGATCCCTCTACCACGGAGACTTTGGTGAGCAAGGATGTTATCTTTGATGAAATGGCCTCTTGGTATGTATCACCGACTGCAATGCCATCGGATACGCCTTCTACTCATGTATCTACAACTGATTTGCAGCAGAGTACTGCTATGACAGGTCCTAGTGGTCAAATGGTATCTCCTTGGACAAGGAGATTGCGGAGCTCTGGCTCACCATCCACTGACACCACTATGTCACTGAGGGGGAGATATGATGTAATGGACAGCAAAGGAAAAGGAAAAGTCATTGATGATATATCTAGTGTGATGACACCTAACAGGGTGACTTCAGGCTATGACCCAACTGACAATCTAGACAGTGAACTTGGTATTCTGACTGTGTATACGCCAGGTACTAGGCAGAACATGTACATTAAGCCTCATGAGAGAGGGGAATCAAGCAGTGCACCACAGCCGAGACGCTCGCAAAGAGTCAAATATCATCTTGATAGGTTGACGTACAGTGGCTACTCTACAAAGCAATATGCTTACATGACCAAAGTAATGGAGATCAAAGAACCAAGTACATATGCTGAAGCAATAAAAGATGAGAACTGGTGTGCAGCTTTGGATGAAGAAATGAATACCTTGGCTGAAAATAAAACATGGGATCTTGTGCCACTGCCTAAAGGAAAAAAGACCATTGGCTGCAAATGGGTCTACAAAATCAAATGCAAGTCGGATGGCAGTGTGGAAAGGTACAAAGCTAGGCTGGTTGCTAAGGGATATGCCCAACAGTATGGACTTGATTATGAGGAAACATTCAGCCTTCTTGCCAAGATGGCAACTATACGCACTGTGATTGCTTTGGCTACTACTAGAGGCTGGAAATTGCAGCAAATGGACGTGAAGAATGCATTCCTCAACGGTAACTTGGCAGAGGATGTCTATATGGATCAGCCGGAGGGGTATGTACACCCTGATTTTCACCACTATGTATACATGCTGAAAAAAGCATTGTACGGGGTGAAGCAGGCTCTGAGAGCCGCCTGGCATGCAAGGATCAATAACTACTTGCAAAGCTTGGGATTTGCTATTGGTAGGGCTGATCACAGCCTATTTACGAAAAAGACTAACAGTGGCTTGGTAGTGCTGGTCATATATGTTGATGATTTGATAATCACTGGTGATGATGGCTTGGGCATACAGCAAGTAATAAAGATGTTGAAAACTGAATTTGATATGAAAGACTTAGGTGATTTGAAGTATTTCTTGGGCATTGAGATGATTACAGCTGAAAATGGTTTATGGTTGATGCAGAAGTACTATGCCATGGAAATGCTGAAGAAGTATGGCATGGTTGAATGCAAACCACTAGATACACCTCTTGATCACAATATAAAGCTAGACATGAGCACTGGGGCTGAAGTTGAGGATGTGACTATGTACACGCAAATGGTTGGCAATCTGATTTACTTGACCATCACTAGGCCTGATTTGAGCTATGTTGTAGGGCTCATAAGCCAGTTTATGCAGAAGCCCCGAAAGCCGCACTTGGATCCAGTTAGACACATTATGAGATATGTTAAGTCCACTGTAGATTATAGGCTGTTCTACATGAGAGATAAGCCCTTGAAATTGGTTGGATACACGAATGCAAATTGGGCATGATGCTCATATGACCATAGATCTACGAGTAGCTATGCTTTTGGATTTGAAAGCGGAATGATTAGTTGGAGCAGCAAAAAGCAGCCTACGGTTGCTTTATCAAGTACTGAGGCTAAGTAAGGGATGCTGCATTGGTAGCATGTGAGATTACATGGCTGCTTAAGCTTATGGTTGATTTGGATATACAGGTAGATGCTCCAGTGACTCTGCTATGTGGCAATCTTACTAGTGTACTCCTGGCCATGAATCCAGTATAACATGCCAGGACAATACACATTGAGGTACACTACCACTTCATCAGAGAGATGGTTCTTGTAGAAAGAGTTGATCTCATGCATGTGAAGACTGATGAACAGGTTGCGAATATCTTTATCAAGTCTTTGGGTAAAGATAAGTTCAATGTTTTCAAACAGCTGCTTGATGTACAGATGTTGTCTTGAGCTTGAGGGGGAGTGTTAGACTTCAAGCTCATCCTTCTGTCTTTGGTATGACTGTACCCGACACTTCAGTTGTTCAGCTATACTACATGATGCGGACATTAAATAGGTCGGTGCTTAGGACTTAGTGTTTTGGTGTAAATGGTCCTTGTGACCTTAGGTTGTAAACAGTCATTTCCAACCTCTCTCTCTCACTTTTATCAAAATCAAAAAGGAGCTTACAGCCCCTTACAGCCCTTCTTCAAATGGGATGGCTGAAAGATACAATAGGACTGTGTTAAAAAGTGTGGTGCATGCCGTCCACTGCTAATCTCCCTCATGAATTTTGGAGAGAGGCACTTAAAACCGTGGTTCACATTTGCAACCACTCTCCAAACATGTCCTTAAGTAATGGCATTCCTGAGGAGGTTCGGTCTGGCAAATTGGCCTCATATAACCATTTACGAATATTCGGTTGTGATGCTTTTGTGCATGTTAGAGATGAGCTGAGGAGCAAACTTGACCCAAAATCCACAAAAGGCATTTTCATGGGCTATGGTGATGAGGGTGAATTTGGCTATAGAGTGTGGTTACCACAGTCCAAGAAAATTGTTCACAGCCGTAATGTTGTGTTTAATGAGGCAAAGTTGCTGAAAAGAACTTTAACCTCTGATGAAGACATGAAAAATGTCAAATTTCAGAATTTGCAGCCACCTATTACTTCAAATGATGAGCCTCATGATGTTGTACCATAGACTAAAACTGATGATCAGCCGGTTATTTTTGAGCCAGATGATGATGGACAATAAATAGAAGCACAAGGAGGTCATGAACAGCAAGATAGACTTGTTGATTATGAAAATACATGTGTTGAAAATGAAAATGAAGGTAATGTATAGCATGAACAGTATGCTGAAAATGGCTTACAGCAGCCAATAAATGCTGAAAATAGCATACCTCCAGATGTAGACCCAATTCCTGAGAATGTAGATCATTGGGTACGCAAGTCTACATGCTTAAGAAGGCAGCCACATAGATATGACCCCCCTTTGCACTATGTGATGCTTACAGATGAGGGTGAGCCTCTTACATATAAAGAGCTAAAGTCATGCAAATTCAGCAATAAGTGGGAGCTAGCTATGCAGGAAGAGATTAAATCTCTCTATACTAATGATACTTGGGATCTTGTGTTGTTACCCAAAGGAAGAAAGCCTCTTCCAAACAAATGGGTTTACAAAGTAAAGATAATTGATAAGAAACCCAACTACAAGGCAAGACCGGTTGCCAAAGGATATGCATAGAAGGAAGGGATTGACTTCCAAGAGGTCTTCTCACCTATTGTAAATATGACCACTCTACGTATGCTTTTTGCTCTCACTACTATATTGGACTTAGAGTTGTACCAAATGGATGTGAAAATACCTTTTCCACATGGTGACATTGATGAGGAAATCTACATGAAACAACCCAAGGGCTTTGTAGTTCTTGGAAAAGAGCAGTTGGTGTGTAAACTAAAATGCAGCTTATATGGGCTAAAGCAAGCACCACAGCAATGGTACAAAAAGTTTAACACTTTTATGCTCTCTCATGGGTTTACACGCATCCGTGCAAATTATTGTTTATACATGAAAAAGGATACAAATGGCAACCCCATCATACTTGTTTTGTATGTGGATAATATGTTGCTAGCTAGGAAAAGAAAGACTAGCTTGGATGCTCTCAAAGATCAGCTGAAATCAGCTTTCTTCATGAAAGAGTTGGGGAATGCAAATCTCAAAGATCAGCTAAAATCAACTTTCTTCATGAAAGAGTTGGGGAATGCAGAGCATATATTGGACGTGAGGATTCGCAGGGATAGAACGCAGAAATTATTGTTCTTATCTCAAGAGAAGTACATTGAAAAGGTACCGGACAGATTTAACATGGCTGAAGGTAAGCCTCTTGGGGTGCCCTTACCTCCATATCTTAAGCTTAGTAAAGCCAACAGCCCAAAAGATAACATGGAAACCAATGCTATGAAAGGAGTCCCTTATGCATCAACTTGTGGCTCTCTTATGTATGCTATGGTTGCTACTCATCCAGACATTGCTCATGCAATGGGAGTTGTCAACAGGTTATGTCAAATCCTAGCAAAACACATTGGGAGGCTGTCAAGTGTATTCTTCGATATCTCAAAGGTACACAAAGAAAGTGTATTTGCTAAGGGCAAAGTGCACTACTTGGACACTCGCAGGTCCACTAGCAGGTATGTCTTTACAGTTGTTGGTGGGGCCGTTTCTTGGTGCTCCAGGTTGCAGAACATCGTAGCACTGAGTACTACTAAAGCTGAATATATATCAACTACTGAATCTTCTAAAAAAGCTATATGGTTGAGCACGCTTGCAGAGGATCTCCGCATGTCTATGAGTACTCCAGTGTTGGGATGCGATAGCCAAAGTGATGTGTATCTGGCTAAGAATGCCATGTATCATTCACAAACAAAGCATATAGGTATGTGTTAGCGATATCAGGTCATGGCCTGGCCATACAGGCAGACTGGTCAGACTGCCGCATGGCAGTCCGACCTGTACTGATCAGTCGGCTGCATTTAATGCAGCCGACCTGCTTTTTTTGGGCGCATATTTTCTGGCTATTTATAGCCGATGTTCAGCACACTCTTCCACACCTTTCTGTTTGCAGATTACAGGCTGGAGATCGTGCAGACTACAGAGGACTTCGAGGTGAACAGCAGGTTGCATTGTCGAGGTGGAGACATGCAGTCCCACGCACTGCGCCCGTGTACATATCTGCATATCTTTGTATACAGCACACTTTATACATCAAATCTTCATCTTCCACTCTCCTTGGTTCTCCTACACTGTAGCTCAGGCTGAGGAGCTTCGCCGCACCGTCCCCGAGTCCACTGATAATGTCCTACAATCCGCTCATTCTCACCTCGTTGACCTGCAATCAGCTTCGTCTCACCATTTCAGCTACATACAAGCAACGCGGACCATCTCTCTCTCCCTCTCTCTCGCCCCGTCAGCGCCCCATCATCGCCCGTCTCTCCTCGCCGTCCGTCCCTCGTCCGAGTCCCGCCCTCGCCTGAGATCAGCACCACCGCCCATCACGCATACACAACCACAATGAGGCCGGATGCCCACACCCCCTGAGCGAGCCCCGGAACCGTAAGGAAGGGATGGGCTCGAACAAGACATCCCCGTCACCAAGCAGCCGCACAAGGGGGGAGAAGAATGAGAAATACTCAGCGATTTGGAGCAGCATTGACAAGGTGACAGACTACCACACAAGGAAAGGCATGGAGGCCCTCCGAGATGTATGCAAGGCGCATGACCAAGACATCAGCAACATCAAGGAAATCATGGCAGCAATGTGCGCGGAAACTGCACACCAAATCAGGGAGGAAATAAGTACGAAAGTGCAAGAATGGAAGAACGAAATCTACGCCGAGATCACATCACACTTCACCTCCTGGAAGGTGGACATTGAAACGTCCCTCCAGGAGAGAAACAGGGTGATCGAAGAACTGAGGCACGAGCTCGATAAATATAGAAACCAATTGGACCTACTCAAGAAGGAGGAAGGAGAAATCACCGAAACAACACCCACCAAGGTGCAATCCGAGATCAACGAGCTGAAGACACAAGTAACAAAGGAGCTCAACACGTGGGCGAATATAGTGAAACAAGCACAAGCCAAAGTGGCCGAGAACTCCAAATGGATTGAGGTAGCCAAGAAGTGGCCAACAAAGAAGGAGGAGTTTGTGAATGCAGCACTGGAGGAGGAGAAAAAGAGAAAGCTTAGAGCGCTCCATATCCGGGTGGTCGGATGGAAGGAAGGGGATAGCCCCCTAGCAGAAACCCAACAGATATGTGGAAAGCTGGGAGTAGAGGACCCTCAAATAGTGGAGAATGCATGGCATGTAGGGAAAGACCTCACCAAGGGAAGGCCTCTTATCCTCAAATTTGCCAACTTAGAATCCAGACAAGCCTTCCTCTCTAAAAGGACAGCTCTAAAAGGGGAAAAAGTCTACCTGGAGGATGACCTCACACCCGCACAGGTGGCACACCGTAAAGAATGCATGCCACAGATCCTGGAGGCTCGCAAAGCGGGAAAATGGGATGTATACAGAGATGGTCAAGTCATTATCACAGATGAGTGCCAATGACGGGGTGCGGCCTATGAGACCCACCTGAGTTTTGCAGTGTGGAACTGCAATGGAGCTATGAAGACAGATGCAGGATTATTCCAGGAGACCTTCACCGGCAAGGACATCGTCCTCTACACAGAAACCCACCAAAGCCCAGGCACCTACTTACCAGAAGTGAGGGGATATAGATGGGAGACGGCATGCCGCCCTAGAGCCCGAACAAAAGGAGGGACCCGAGGGTCCGGAGGGGTGGCTGTGTTGTACAGGGAGGAGCTACAGCCCATGGTGCAGGTCATGTGGAAAGATGAGGAAGCCCGGTTCATGTGGATCCGGATACACACAGATCGCCCCTGAGACATATACATGGCGGTGTGCTATTTCCCACCGGCACACTCCCCATACGCACCACAGAAGGGCAAGTCACCATACCTACCACTGTACGAAGATATCATGCACTACTCCAGCTTGGGGGATGTCATGTTGGCTCGAGACTTCAACGCACGCACAGCACAAAGGCAGACCCCCTTCTTCGAGAGCGAAGACCACATGTACAAAGAGATTGCACCGGAGAAGATAGGACTCAACCGTGCGTCACACGACACAGCTGAGTGCACCGAATATGGCGAACACCTACTAGCATTAGGGGGGCCACACAGACTGGCCATCCTCAACGGCCTCGACAGATGGCCCGGGTCGGATGCCCTCACATGCTTCCCACACAAGCACGCGGCCAATTGCATCGGACGGGGGGCACATGAAGCACCCACACAGAACCTGGGAGCAAGCACAGTGGACTATATCCTCGGCCCTCTATCACTTATCCCCGACGTCCAGTCCCTTAAAATATCACCTCGCCCACTCGCAGTGGCTGCCGACCATGCATACCTACAATTTGACATAACCTGCAGGTATGACCTACCCCCCCCAGCAAGCAACCCCCCAAGATTCCCCAGGTACCAATTTACCAGGCTAACTGCGAGCGTATACTCCGACCATCTCTATTGGAGCCTACAAGAAATGAACCCCCACGCACCCCTGGAGGAGGTCACAACACAGTTGGCGGGCACACTACACACCTCAGCTGCCGAATACTTCCCCCACACATCCCCCTCCCCCCACCCCACCCCTCCGAACAAGAATGTCCCACACAATAGCTGGTACGACGCAAAGTGCAGGGAAACCCGGCTCCGTCTTCAACAGGACGAAGCACGGGGAGTACATACGCATAACAGGCACGCTTGATCTTCCGTCGCCTAGTGCGACGGAAGAAACAAGCCTACCTCTCCAAAGTGGAACACGAATTCTACCAGCTATTCTTAGGACAGGACAGCAAAGAGGCATGGAAGGCGTTTCAGGAACCCCAAGCCCAAACGCCCATCACCTCCCCGGACACTTGGCACGCATATGCAACCTCACTATACCAAGTACCCAAGCAGCCCCAACTACCCTGGTCCCCCAGGGAGCAGACCCGGATCATCCACATTCTTCAGCACGGGGCGGGTTCGGGACGCCATTAACAGACTCCAAAATGGCCGTGCCCAAGACCACGAAGGCTTGGTAGCAGAGCATTTGACCCATGCTAGAGACATGCTGGCACCTCTCCTAGCACACATGTTCAACAGAGCCCTATGCGAAGGCTTCCCACCTAGTTGGTCAACCAACACCATAATACCTATCCTGAAGGCCGGAGACCCCACGGTTCCCACGAACTACCGAACAGTCATGGTTGGCCATGTACTAGCCAAGCTCTATGGATCCATACTGGAACATGAGCTGAGCAAGTGGGCAGAGCAACACCAACACCTAGCAGCAGAACAAGCAGGGTTTAGGAGGGGGTTCTGCACCCTTGACCATATCCTCACACTGAGAGCCATCATAGAGGAGGGGAGAGCGCATGGAAGACGGGTGTACTGCTGTTTCGTGGACTTCCGCAAGGCCTTTGACACAGTCCCACGAGCGAGGCTCACGCAGAGACTACAGGAACTAGAGGTACCAACCGAAATACGATGGGGGATACTGGCACTATACGAATCGGTAACAGGCCGAGTTCGGGCATCAGGAGGGCTGTCAAAGGAGATCACCAGCACCATCGGAGTCAAGCAGGGATGCCCACTCTCGCCCACCCTATTTGGCCTCTACATTGATGAGATCTCAGAGTACATAGATAAATTGGGCGAGGTGGGATCGAGCCTGGGAGGGACACTGATACCTATCTTACTATATGCGGACGACATAGTCCTCATCTCTAGCACACCCGAACGGCTGCAGCGCCAACTGGACGCACTACAGCCCTTCTACCAAGACAAAGACCTAACTGTGAACCTGGGGAAAACCAAGGTCATGGTGTTCAACACGTCAACCCAATGGCTTCGTCGGTCGGTACCCCCCTTAACATACGGTGGAGAAACCGTGGACGTGGTCCAAAGATACGTCTATCTCGGGATTACATTCTCTGGACCGAGATTTACCCTGAGAAAAGCCGAGGAAGATAGACTAACCCGAGGCTATGCAGCCCTCGGGTCAATGGAGAACCAATGTGCCCGCATACAGTTCCAGGAACCCCGGACAAAACTCTGGCTTTTTGACACCTTGGTCACACCAACCCTCCTGTACGGGGCTCCCATATGGGGGTCCAATCTCTACCACACGCGAAGGGCCCCACAGGATCAACCACTACCTGAGGAGGAGGCCACCTATGAGGGATGGGACCAGATGGAGAGACCCCTAGTACTTATGATCTCACGGATGATCCGAAGCAAGCCCTCCGTACCACACGAGATCATCCGCGCAGAGCTAGGGCACCGCCCCTCGTGGCTGAGGCCCTCTTCCAAACCGTGACCTTGCGCCGAATATCGGACCTGCCCCGACACCGGTACCCTAGACTTGCCCTGAAGTCATCCAAACAGCTAGCAACACAAGGGGACACTGAGTGCTGGTACGCCCGAACAGAGACCTGGCTACGGCTCCATGGCCTGTACATGGACCACCTCCCCCCACTACAATACAACCTAGACTGCCCAGACCTGGAGCTCAGCCGAGAGGAGGTAAATCGCATCACCAGAATGGATATCATCCAGACAGACACCGCCAGGACATGGGTGACCCCCACATCGAAACTAGGGACCAAGAAGGCTTTCTACCGAGAACACTTCCTGCATATCTCCCCGGACGGCTTCATCGCCCGCCCAAGCTACATGGACACACACTTGTCTCACGGGGTCAGAAGTGCCATCGGACAGATCCGCACGTGCTCATACCAACTACGGGTCGAAACGGGCAGATACGGGGCCAACCCCCTCCCCCCAGAAGACCGAATCTGTCAGCTCTGCCATCTCGAGCCAGAGACAGAGGAACACTATATCTGTAGATGCCCAGTGTACTACGAAATCCGGGGACGCTTCCACTGCCTATTCAGCGAAGGATTTGGACCACTCTCCAAGGTGATGAAATTCAAAGACTAGAGATGCCAAGGGCTCTTTCTACTGGAAATACGACGCCACAGAAACCACCTCCTACGAACCACGGAGCAAAGACAAGGAGCCACCAACCAACGCACACTCAACGACTTCTACCAAATACCAGCTACCCTCCCCACCACCGAGGCCCCACGAGCCCAACCGACCTACCGGTCCCCGGGGACCACCTTAGAAATAGCCACAACAAGAGGTAAATCCCGACGAGCACGCCCCGCCGGCCCCCATCCCCACAGAAGACACTAGTCGAAGATACAAGGGATACTACGCCGCCATCGGAGGGCCCTGCCCCGCCGCTTTAGCCTCTCCATGCTAGACCGACCCATGCAGGACATCTTAGGATGAACACGCCAGGAGCAGTTCCACACCGCACTGGGAGTACCTCTAGATTGTATCTAGTCCAGATATCATTTTGTACCTACTCAATTTAGTTCAACATAGCATAAATGTTAGCTTCACTAGGACTTTTGAAATCTCCCAGACATTTGTATGCAACATTTTGGTCTCAAAGGCCAACTTGGCCTGTTGTAGACGTTAATATAACTTTCTTCTTTCTTTCTTTCTTCTCTCTCTCTCAGTCTTGGTCCCACGCTTTCGCATCGCTGCACTCTGACATGGTATCAGAGCAATGAAGAAGGGCTGAATGAGTGAAAAAACCTACCTGAAGAGGAGATTCCATCGTGACACAAGGCTGCGTTTCCAGCGTTCGAGGGCGAGCAGGAGGGTTGCGCATCGGAACAAGGTTGAAGCGAGCATGGGCGCGCGGGAAAGGAGTCCAATTGGTGGATTTGCTGCTGTTTACTGCTGTTTGAAGAAGAGGAAGGCTGAGTTTTCAGCTTTCAAGTGCAGGTTTTACTTTTTCATCGCCTCCGGCGGGTGAAGAAGGTTCGGGATGCGGAAGAAAGAGCCCTAGCAGGCTGCGTTTTCACAATCAGAGGGAGCTGCTTTTGCATTTGTGAAGGCATTACAGGTGAAGATGTCTACAGAGATTGACTTGGAGTTCCAGACGATCATGGATCGGAAGGTGCCTGTCTTACCGGCTCTTCTCGCAGATCAAAAGCTCGATGGCGACAATTACCGCATCTGGCGCGTGGTGAGGTTGGCCATCCTTGAGTCTTACGATTTGGCAGAGCTTGTACAGGAGGAGATTGACCGGCTCTCGGTGAGAGATGAGTCCAAACTCTTTTCCGATGCTCGTGCGGAGTTGACCAAGGCATAGTCTCCCTGGGACAAACTGAATGCCCAAACTCGTTCTTTTCTTTTTGTCTTGTACTGCAACCGTGATAGCCCACATCGAGGACTTGACGATGGCTCGGGAGATATGGCTGGAGCTTGATTAGATGTATAACCGGATGACCCTTATGAAGCGGGTTTCTTTGGAGGTGCAGATGCGGACCTTGTCCATGAACAAGTCTTCTTCGTTACGGAAGCACATCAACAAGCTTAGACAGCTTCAAATGCAGGCTCAGAATGCGGGGAAGCCAATTTCCTCCGAAGACATGGCAATCACACTCTTGTCCCAGTTGCCGCCACAGTTCGGTGCTTTTTACTCCGCCCTTATTGCTTCGGGGCATGAGTCTACTCTTCGATGGGAAGAGTTGGTTCCTATGGTCTTGGACCAAGAGGAACAACTGAAGGGACAGCATGCTTCCAAATCGGAATCCTTGACAGGTCAAGCCTCTTAGAAGAAGGGGAAGGACCAAAAGGAAAAGGAGGAGGACAACAAGTCAAAGAAGGACAAGGACAAAGAATCCACACGCCATATTTGTGGTAAGACCGGCCATTGGAAGAAGGATTGCCCTAACAAAGACAAGAAGGACACCAACAAGAAGGACACGAAGGATTCTGGAGCAGTGGCTGCACCCTCATCAGCTGCGTTTCTTCATCTAGCAGTCATTGAGGACTCTACACCGAAGACTTCTGATGCTGCGATGACAGCCTCCCAGGCTCAAGAGTGGATCGTTGACAGTGGTGCCTCCCGGCACATGACTCCTTCATCAGTTGGTGTTGCCCAGTTGCGACCATCACGTGGGTAGATTCTCATCGGAGGTAGCTCTTCGGTGTCTATTACAAGACGGGGTGAAATGCAGCTTATTCCAGATGGACGTGGTGGTACTCATACCTCAGAGGTCTTGCATGTGCCAGGTTTAGGGTATCATCTACTTTCAATTCATAAGATTTGTTCACTTGGACTTTTGGTGGAGTTTGACAGTGATTCGGTGCAAGTCCTTGATCGTGGGTCAAGGAAGGTTCTCTCATCAGGATATGAGGAGAACGGCATCTACAAATTGACGTCTTCTACCGCTCTCCCTACTCTTCTTCTTATCTCTCAGTCTTGGTCCCACGCTTCCGCATCGCTGCACGGCCCAAGAAGAAATGGAGTAGACCAAGTCCATCATCTCGAACGCCTGATGCAAAGATGCCTTCGTCTATTTGACCTTCTGTGCATGATCACCTGTGACAATCAAATCGTCAACATACAACACAAAAAGCACACAACCAGCCTCGAAAGAGAGTATATAATGCTGCGGATCGGCCTTGAAACTTGGATATCCCAACTGTGGACTGAAGGAACGAGTCAATCTTCTCGTTTCATGCACGCAGAGCCTGCTTGAGGCCATACAAAGCCTTCTTTAGCCTGTAGACTTGCCCATCTCAAGATCCAAAGCCAGGAGGCTACTCTACATAGATCTCCTCCTTCAAATCACCATTGAGGAAGGCCGACTTCACATCCAAGTGGTAGACAGGCCATCTCCTATGGGCAGCCAAGGCAAGAACAGCTCGAATAGTCGCCATACGAGCAGTGGGGGCAAAAGTGTCATGATAATCAATCCATGGGCGCTGTGCAAAACCTTTAGCAACAAGGCACCGTCTGAGGTTCACTCATGAACCCTGCCAAGAGACCAAGAGCAAAACAAAGATCAACATGAGTGTTGAGGAGCCAAATCAATGATCCAATCAACTCACGGTAACGGGAAGCATCCGCCATGGGAGAAGCTGAATGTGAAGTGGCCTTCCAGTTCAGATCCATAGGAGTAGAAATGGTCCGACAATCCTCCATCGCAAAAGAAACCAAGAGCTCCTGTACATATCTCTGCTAAGAGATGAAAATCCCCCTCTGAGACTGATAAATCTCATGGCCCAAGAAGAAGTGGAGTAGACCCAAGTCCGTCATCTCGAACACCTGATGTAAAGCTGCCTTCGTCTCTTTGACCTTCTGTGCATGATCACCTGTGACAATCAAATCGTCAACATACAACACAAAAAGCACACAACCAACCTCAGAAGTATGTACATAAAGCTGCGGATTGGCCTTGGAACGCCGATATCCCAACTGCGACTGAAGGAACGAATCAATCTTCTCGTTCCATGCACGCGGAGCCTGCTTGAGGCCATACAAGGCTTTCTTTAACCTGTAGACTTGCCCATCTGAAGATCCAAAGCTAGGAGGCTGCTCGACATAGATCTCCTCCTTCAAATCACCATTAAGGAAGGCCGACTTTACATCCAACTGGTAGACAAGCCATCTCCTATGGCCAGCCAAGGCAAGAACAGCTCGAATAGTCGCCATACGAGCAGTGGGGGCAAAAGTGTCATGACAACCAATCCGTGGGCGCTGTGCAAAATCTTTAGCAACAAGGCGAGCCTTGTGCTTATCCGAAGAACCATCACTAAGGTACTTGGTCTTGAAGACCATTTGACGCCAATCACCTTCTTATTCGGGGGGCGGGGCACGAGATACCAAGTGCCATTCCTCTCAATAGCTTCCAACTTGGCTTCCATAGCTTTCTTCCATGGTGCGGACTGTAAAGCCTCCTTCAAGGAGGTGGGCTCGCGATCCTGCATAACACGGGTCATCAAACAATAGTTAGAGCAAACAAGCTCCGTAGAATGTGCCTGGTGCCTCCGTGACCGCGGCGGACCATCCTACAGTCCCCGCTCCTCAAGGACCCTCTCAATCCCTGAATCACGGAGTGTGTCACGGGCCCAACGAGGAGGAGGTCTCTCTCCATCAGCTGAAGACTCTGGGATATCCACAGGTGGTAACTCCTCGGGGATGACCGGTGGAACAGTAGACTCTGTATCGGAAACAGAATCGGAATCAAAAGGTGCTGGCTCCAAAGAAACTGTCTCGGGAGCCCAACTCTCCCCTGGATCTCCAAGAACGGAATGTTTCTCACCCGCTGCTATGGCCGGAACCTCCACAAACAGCACATCTCGACTGGTGTACACATCCCACTTGACAGGATCATACAAACGATAGCCTTGGGACTGAGAGCTGTAGCCAACGAACACCTATCTTCGGGAAGCTGCTTCAAATTTATCACGATGAGTCTTGGAAATGTGAACATAGGCATCACACCCAAAAACCCTGAAATAAGAAATATCGAGCTTAGTCCCAAAGTAAGCCTCAAAAGGTGTCATCCCATCAACGGCCGAAGTGGGGGATCGGTTAAGGATGTGGACTGCAGTAGCCACAGCCTCGGCCCACAAAAACTGAGGTGTCTGTCGGTGCTCCATCATGGTGCCCGCCATCCCGATCACACTTTGGTTCTTCCGTTCAAGAATGCCATTTTCTTGAGGAGTGTTGGTGTTAGCAAACTCCAGGTGAATACCTTTATCTGCACGCAAACGAGCAAACGCATTAGAAACAAATTCACCACCCTTGTCGAAACGCAAGGTTTTCAATCGCCAGACTAATCAGTTCCCCTCAAAGAAAAGCCAATCCTTGAAGTGGGAGAAAGCCTTCGACTTCAACGCCAAGAAATAGGCCCAAGTCATCCTGCTATAGTCATCTACGATCAACATGAAGTACGAGCTCCCTTTCAAGGACTCGTTCCTCATAGGGCCACAAAGATCCGTAGATACAAGCTCCATCAGTGAAGTAGACCGCCGCGAAGCTTTGTTGGGAATCGCATCTCTATGCTATTTCTCACGAATGCAGGAGACGCATGGCTGCTGGCTCACCACCATGTCCGGCAAGACTCGAACAAGCTGTCCACGTGACGCCCTCCGAAGATAATTATAGTTGAGGTGACCAAACCGAGAATGCCATAGCTCTGACTGTGTCTGAGAGGTAAGAATAAGAGTAGGGAGGGCAGTAGAAGACGTCAATTTGTAGATGCCGTTCTCCTCATATCCTGATGAGAGAACCTTCCTTGACCCACGATCAAGGACTCGCACCAAATCATTGTCAAACTCCACCAAAAGTCCAAGTGAATAAATCTTATGAACCGAAAGTAAATGATACCCTAAACCTGGCACATGCAAGACCTCAGAGGTATGAGTACCACCACGTCCATCTGGAATAAGCTACATCTCAGCCCCGTCCTGCAATAGACACCGAAGAGCTATCTCCAATGAGAATCTGCCCACACGAAGGTCACAACTAGGCAACACCAACTAATGAAGGAGTCATGTGCCGGGAGGCACCATTGTCAATGATCCACTCTCGAGCCTGGGGAGCTCTCATCGCAGCATCAGAAGCCTTCGGTGTAGAGTCCTCAATGACTGCTAGATGAAGAAACGCAGCTGATGAGGGTACAGCCACCGCTCCAGAATCCTTCGTATCCTTCTTGTTGGTGTCCTTCTTGTCTTTGTTAGGGCAATCCTTCTTCAAATGGCCGGTCTTTCCACAAATATGGCATGTGGATTCTTTGTCCTTGTCCTTCTTTGACTTGTTGTCCTCCTTCTTCTTCTTTTGGTCCTTCCCCTTCTTCTGAGAGGCTTGACCTGTCAAGACTTCCAACTTGGAAGCATGTTGTCCCTTCAGTTGTTCCTCTTGGTCCAAGACCATAGGAACCAACTCTTCCCACCGAAGAGTAGACTCTCGCCCCGAAGCAATAAAGGCGGAGTAGAAAGCACCGAATCGTGGCGGCAACTGGGACAAGAGTGTGATCGCCATGTCTTCGGAGGAAATCGGCTTCCCCGCATTCTAAACCTGCATCTAAAGCTGTCTAAGCTTGTTGATGTGCTCCCGTAACGAAGAAGACTTGTTCACGGACAAGGTCCGCATCTGCACCTCCAAAGAAACCCACTTCATAAGGATCATCCGGTTATACATCTGGTCAAGCTCCAGCCATATCTCCCAAGCCACCGTCAAGTGCTCGATGTGGGCTATCACGGTTGTAGTACAAGACAGAAAAAGAAAAGAACGAATCCGAGCATTCAGTTTATCCCAGTGAGACTGTGTCTTGACCAACTCCGCACGAGCATCGGAAGAGAGTTTGGAGTCATCTCTCACCAAGGGCCGGTCGATCTCCTCCTATACAAGCTCCGCCAAATCATAGGACTCAAGAATAGCCAACATCATCACGCGCCAGATGCGGTAATTGTCGCCATCGAGCTTTTGATTTGCGGGAAGAGCCGGTAATACAGGCACCTTCTGGTCCATGATCGTCTAGAACTCCAAGTCAATCTCTGTAGACATTTTCACCTGTAATGCCTTCCCAAACGCAAAATCAGCCCCCTCTGACTGTGAAAACGCAGCCTGTTAGAGCTTTTTCTTCCACGTCCCGGACCTTCTTCACCTGCCGGAGGCGATGAAAAAGCAAAACCTGCACTTGAAAGCTGAAAACTCAGACTTCCTCCTCTTTAAACAGCAGTAAACAGCAGCAAATCCACCAACTAGACTCCTTTCCTACGCGCCCACGCTCACTTCAGCCTTGTTCCGAGGCGCAGCCCTCCCGCTCGCCCTCGAGCCCTGGAAACACAATCTTGTGTCGCGATGGAATCTCCTCTTCAGGTTGGTTCTTCACTCAATCAGCCCTTCTTCACTGCTCTGATACCATGTCAAAGTGCAGCGATGCGGAAGTGTGGGATCAAGACTAAGAGAAAGAGAACGTAGAGAGAAGAGAGAGAAAGAGACAATGGAAGATGAAGATCTGCTGTATAAAGTGTGCTATATACAAAGATATGCAGATATGTACACGGGTGCAGTGCGCGGGACTGCGTGTCTCCACCTCGACGATGCAACCTGCTATTCACCTCGAAGTCCATTGCTGCAGTCTGCACGATCTCCAGCCTGAAATTTGCAAACAGATATGTAATCTGCACAAATCTCCAGCCTGAAACCTGCGATCAGAAGTGTATAGAAGACTGCAAAAGATCGGCTATAAATAGCTAGCTAGAATGCGCCCAAAATAGGCAGGTCGGCTGCATTAAATGCAGCCGACTAGTGCAGTACAGTCGGATTGCCACGTGGCAGTCCGACTGGTCAGTCCGACCAATTGCCGTACTGTACGGCCAGGATATGATATCGCTAACAAAAATAAGCAGCAACCTATTGTGCTACAGCCAAAAGATAATGGACAGCAAATAGGTGCACATGATAGAATAAGACAGCAAGAAGAAGATGGGATATAGAGTTTGGTTTCCTCAAGATAAAAAGATAGTACATAGTCAAGACGTAGTATTTAATGAGGTAAAGTCGCCGAAAAATGCTACAAATGGTGACCTTGACAAAAAGAATGTCAAATTTCAGTATGAACAGCCAACCATTCAGCAACCATTAGCTGAAGATTCTGCCCTTTTGATGCTAAAAATGAGCAACAACCTATTGTGCTACAGCAAGAAGATAATGGACAGCAAATAGATGCACGTGATGAAATAGGACGGCAAGAAAAACATGCTTAAAATAGGTTACAGCAGAAAGAAAATGCTAAAAATCAGACACCAAGTGATGGTTTGCACATACGTGAGAATGCAAACCCATTGCCTATCAATACAAATCATTGGGTCAAAAGGTCTACACATATCAAACGGCAGCCACAGAGGTTTCAGCCATCTTTGGATTGCATTTTATTGACTGATGACATTTAGAGAAGCACGGTCATGTGAAAACAAGAGAAAGTGGGAGCTTGCTATGCAAGAAGAGATGAAGATTTGTATGTGAATAACACATAGGAGCTTGTACCTTTTTCCAAGGATAGGAAAGCTATTTCTAATAAATGGGTTTACAAGGTGAAATGTATTGATGGGAAGCCCAAATACAAGGCACGTTTGGTTGCTAAGGGCTATAAACAGAAGGAAGGCATAGACTTCCATGAGGTTTTTTCATCGGTGGTGAAGACTACGCTCCTTGTTTTGTTTGCTCTCGATGCATCCTTGGACTTAGAGTTGGATCAGATGGATGTGAAGACTGTTTTTCTTCATGGTGAACTGAATGAAGAGCTATACATGAAACAGCCCAAAGGTTTTGCTATTCCAAGGAAGGAGAATTTAGTTTGTAAATTGAAACAGAGCTTTTATGGGCTGAAGCAAGCCCCCGGACAGTGGTATAAAAAGTTT
This sequence comes from Lygodium microphyllum, assembly GCF_053477565.2. Lineage (NCBI taxonomy): Eukaryota > Viridiplantae > Streptophyta > Polypodiopsida > Schizaeales > Lygodiaceae > Lygodium > Lygodium microphyllum. The sequence continues at coordinate 50,514,876 of NC_141143.1, forward strand.
GATACTTTTATGCTTAGCCATGGATTCAAACGCAATCATACAGATCACTACTTGTACACTAAAAAGATTGATGATGGAAGCCTTATTGTGCTAGTTTTATATGTGGATGACATGCTGATTGCAAGAAAGCACAAGAGTACTCTACATGCTCTTAAAAGGCAGCTGAGTTCAACCTTCTCAATGAAAGATTTGGGAGCAGCTGAACACATTTTAGGCATGCACATTAAAAGAGATAAGAGGGTAGCACTTGTTTCTCTCACAGGACTGTTGGGAATAAAGGGCCCTCGTGCTCTTTTATACGTGCACAGGTGTGAACACACCCTTTACACTTGTACTTTCATATATATATCTAACTAAAAACCTAAACCGGTACACTCGTCATTGTACCCATAAATCGTGTTAGCTCTCACTCTCTCTCTCTTTGCTGCTAACAATCCCTACGTGTCTCAATCCTTGTGCTCCCCGTCACTACAAACTAGTATTAGAGCCATCAAGTTCTGCGTGCTTCCCAAGATCTGACAAGACCAGCAAACAACTGGAGTTCATGGCAACCTGTGTGTCGGACTAAGGCAGAAGACCACGTGCACAGAGGGTGACCAATGTGGTGACTGGGCAATGTGTGGCGTCAAGCAGGTGTAGATTGCCAACGGTTCAAGCAGGCTGGACAAGCAACAACAACTATTGAAGAGTAGTCGCAAGCGAGCAAGTAGACAACGACTGCAGTTGGACCAGTGGGCACGTTTTCTGTAGGCAACCAAGCATTGATAGGACAAGCAATGGTCTACAACTAGGCGACGACCAGGTGGGTAGCATGTGTGCAAGTGGCGCAGGTCTAGCAGGAGTAACGAGCAGGCATTGACGGCACAACATGTCCAGCGGGCAAGAGCACACTCACGTGACAAGCTAGCGACAACAACCGTCAATCGTGCGAGGCTTAAAGAACCCCCCCTCTCATCAGTTGTTTCTTTAAAATCAAATTTTTTTCTTTTTTCTCTTCAATTACCACTTGTCTTAGTGGGAGTTCATACGCTGAAGGCACAAATCTCAAATCTGTGCAAAATTAAGCCCAAAAATTTGGGGCTTCTCCAGACTGAGTACTGTTCATGCAAAATTGAGGCATCTGCGTCAAAAATTACAGACATTGTGTGCATTTCAACTAGGGATTTTGCCAAATTTTTGGAATTTTGCTCGTCTAAGTGAAATTTCTCAACATTAGACCCATAAAATTTGGGGCTTTTACTGTGTTGGTAAAATTCAATTCTACTGAGTCAGATTGACTAACATTGGTGCACATTTGGACCCGAAAATTTTGGGGCTTTTGCAAAATTTTGTGAAATTTTGCTAATTTTGCTCGGTTTATGATTTCGGGAACATGTATTAATGCAAATGGGACAGATTGGTCAGTGAAATTTGGGGGTTTTGCTAAAATTGCTATATTTTGGCAAAATTCACCTATTCTATGCATGTTAGAGACAGTTCAGATGTATGGTTAATGCTTTGAGAACAAAAATATTGGGACTTTTGACCATGCGTGTCAAATTTTATGCCGGTGGATACATGTACAACAGAAATTGCAGCTGAAATTTGGGAATTCTCATGTAATGTGATGTATTTGCCCTTGAAACAACTGTAATCACTTGTGGAATGCTGTAGCACATGCTTTGGTGCTTCTGAGAATTTACTTACAGATCTGAAATTTCTGCTTCTACGTGGTCATTTATTGCTGGTTGGTACTTGTTTGTACCTTGGTCACTTGTGTGACAGTTTGGACTTGCATTTGCTGAATTTTTTGGTCACATTTGGGCTGAAAATCATGGCTGGCAGCAGTGACAGCAGTAATCTCATGCACATAAAGAAGTTTGAAGGAGCACATAACTTTGCAGTTTGGCAAAACAGTGCTACAATATCCTATTGCAAAAGAAGCAGGCAAAGCCGATTAAGACCAAAGGGGCAAAGCCCGCAAACATGGAGCAGGAAGATAAGGATGAGTTAAATGAGCTTGCACGCTCAACCATCAAGCTATTGATTTCTAATACCTTGTTGTTTAACATCGAAGGTTTGAATTCTGCATATGCTATTTGGACTCGACTCGAAGAACTCTATGCATAGAAGAGTGGTGCAAGTAAAGTGTATTGGTTGGAAAAGCTTATGGATTTGCGCATGAAAGAGGGTACAGCAATCTCTACTCACTTGAGTGAGTTTAACTCCATTTTCAGCCGACTGTTTGCATTGAAGTTCCTGATTGATGAAGAATTTAAGACTACGTTCTTGCTTTGCACTCTTCCAGAGAGTTGGGATACATTCATGATTGCTATGAGCAATTCTAATGCGATTCTTTTGTATGTTGATGTAAAAAGTGCTCTACTCATAGAAGAAATGAATCGGGAGAACAATGCATCCAGCAAGTCTTCTAGTGCTTTGCATACTAGGGGTAGATCACAGCAAAAAGGCATATCTGATAGCAAGGGATTCATTAAATCACATGGCAAAGATGTTGAATGCCATCATTGTGGCAAAAAGGGTCACTTTAAACGTGATAGCTACAAATGGAAGAAAGAGAAAGGAAAGGGCAAGAAGACAGATGACATCAAGGAAGAGAAAAAAGAGAGTCAACCTAAGAAGAGCAGTGTCAAAATTGAAGAGGTGAATGTAGTCACTCATGACAGTGACAATGGGAATGGCGTACTCTTTGTCTCTTCACACTTTAGTGTACATGCTTTACTTGCAGATACAGATGATGGGAATGGATTCTCGATTCAGGTGCTTCCTTTCATGTCACCCCTCATCGCGAGTGGTTCTCTACCTATACAAGGGATCGACATGGTGTTGTCCATCTTAGGGACAACTATGCATGTGACATTGCAGGTATTGGCAGTGTGCAATTGCAGTTTCAGCATGGTTCTCTCTTCACACTTCAGCATGTACGGCATATACCTCAGCTCAAGAAGAGCTTGATTAGCGCTAGGCAGCTAGATGATGATGGATTTCATACCACCTTTGGTGATGGGAAATGGAAGATCTGTAAGGGATCTAGAGTGATTGCCAGAGGTTGTAGAAGTGATATCTTATATCCTCTCCATGTATCTAGTATGAGTGATCATGTTGTTGCCGTGACCGAGCAGCCAAGTGTTTCTTTGTGACATGGCCGGTTGGGACACATGAGTCAAACTGGAATGAAAGTGCTCTCTCGTTTAGGTTACTTGCCTCGTCTTCGTTATGCTGATTTTGAGTATTGTGATCATTGTGTTTATGGTAAACATGCACAGACGTCTCATAAAAAGTCTATTTTCCTGAAATCTTCTCCTCTAGAGTTAGTAGATTCCGATGTATGTCAAATGCCAGGATTATCTTTAGGGGGAAAGAAATATTTTGTCACCTTCGTCGATGATACTACACAGAAGGTATGGGTTTATCCTATTCGTAGCAAGGATGAAGTACTTGACAAGTTTAAAAAATTCTTGGCATTGGTTGAAAATCAGATTAATAAGACACTCAAATGTCTTCGCCCTGACAATGGTGGGGGAATATGTGTCAAAGGCCTTTCAAGCATTTTGTGACTGCAAAGGGATAAAGAGGGAGCTCACTGCCCCTCATAATCCACCCCAAAATGGCGCTGCAGAGCGTATGAATCGGACCGTACAGGATAATGTCCATACAATGCTGCCTCATGCTGCATTATCCCATGGTTTTTTGGCAAAGACTGTAATGGCAGCCGTACACTTGATAAATCGGTCACCAAACAAGTCTTTGGGAACCAGAGTTCCCCAAGAAGCGTGGTCGAGCAAGCCAACTTCATATACTCACCTGAAAGTGTTTGGTTGCGAGGCTTTTGTGCACATTTATAAAGAAAAATGCAGCAAACTTAAGCCAAAGTCCTGTAAATGGATTTTCCTAGGATATGGTGGCAAGGGTGAAATGGGGTATAGATTATGGGATCCCCAGAAAAGGAAAGTAGTACACAGCAATGATGTTATCTTCCGGGAAGATCACATGCATAAACAACCCGAAAAGACTAAGGAGGTCCGTAGGGTTGTATTCCGCAAAGAAATACCTTTTGGACAGCGAAATGTGCCCACTGTACAGCACCAAATACCTACTGTAAAAGAACCTGTAAATGCAGAAAATAATGCTAGAAATGATCAACTAGCTATTGCCCATGATAATGAGCCACTACATGTGCAAGAACAGCTAGGACAGCAAGCTGTTAATGCTGATTTGCAGGCTGAAATGCCAGGACAACAAGCTGAAAATGCAAACAATGATCGTTGGGTTAGGAGATTATCTAAGGCTCCTAGACAACCTGATAGATTCATTCCTAGTGCAAACAATGTGGCTGATTATGTCATGTTGACAGACTGTGGTGAACCGTCTTGCTTCAAGGAAGCAATGGACTGACAGGATAGCAAGAAATGGTATAAAGCCATGTTGTTAGAAATGGAATCTCTTGAGAAAAATAGCAATTAGGACTTGGTGCAGTTGTCTAAAGGGCAAAAAACACTTCCATGCATATGGGTTTACAAGATGGTCACTTCTAGTTCCTCACCAAAGTACAAAGCAAGATTGGTTGCGAAGAGGTACAAGCAGGAACACGGAATTGACTTTGATGAGATCTTCTCTCTTGTAGTCAAGATGACTACATTAAGAACCATCTTGGGATTGGTTGCAACTGAAGATATGGAGCTTATACAGATGGATGTAAAGACCGCATTCTGACATGGTGATCTGCATGAAAACATATATATGCAGTAGCCTGAAGGGTTTGTGGAAAAAAGGAAAGAGAAGATGGTATGTAAACTCAAAAGGATTTTGTATGGGCTGAAACAAGCACCAAGAGAATGGTATCATAAGTTCGATACATTTATACAGTCTCAAGGTTCCATAGAAGTCAAGTGGATCACTGCTTGTACACCAACAAGGCAACAGATGGCAACTTGATTATCTTGGTTCTGTATATTGATGACATGCTGATTGCTGGCAAGGATACTCATGCCTTAGACTCACTGAAGCAAAGTCTTCATGGTAGCTTTGACATGAAGGATCTTGGTGATGCAAATCACATTCTTGGCATGCAAATACTCAGACATAGGTCAAAAGGATTACTCTATCTATCTCAACAGGAGTATATCTCCAAGGCTTTGCAACGTTTCAATATGGAGGTGGAAAAAACAATTGGGGTTCCATTGCCTCCATATGTGAAACTCGGTGCAAATGACAGCCCTAATCTGATGATGAGAAGGCTGAAATGGCCAAGATACCATATGCTTCAGCTATTGGTAGTTTGATGTATCCTATGGTTGCTACACGTCCTAACATTGCCTTTGCAATGGGAGTGGTTAGCAGATACACGGCAAACCTTGGTAAAAAGCATTGGGAAGCAATGAAAGGTATTATGAGATATCTCAAACGCACAAAGGAGTTGTGCATCCGCTTTAAAAAGCAAAAGGCATCTATCGTTGGCTTTACAGATATAAACTATGTTGGTCATGTGGATTGCAGAAAGTCCACTTCTGGGTATGTGTTTACTTTCACAGGAGGAGCAATCTCTTGGATCTCCAAGCTACAAAGGTGTGTTGCATTGTCTACTACAGAGGCAAAGTATATGGCTACCACTGAGGCATGCAAGGAGGCTTTGTGGCTTTTACGTCTGGTGGGAGAGCTTGGCATTACAGAGTTACGCGTTCTCCATTGTGATAGTCAGAGGGGTATCATGCTAGCACAGACTTCCGTCTTTCATGCAAAGACGAAGCACATACAGGTGAAGTATCTCTTCATTAGAGATGTACTTGACAGCAAGAGCATTGAGCTTGTCAAAGTGCATACAGATAATAATCCTACAGACCTTCTCACGAAGGATCTTCCCGCAGAGTGGTTTACTCGTTGCCAACAGATGATGGGAGTTGGATACATATATGTATTTCAGCTTTGTACATACCTAGACTTAGCTGATTTTTTTTCTCCTCTTAAGGCACATTGCCTTTAGATGGAAGGTTATTGGGAATAAAGGGTCATCATGCTCTTTTATATGTACATGGGTGTGAACACACCCTTAGCACTTGTGCTTTTATATATATATACATAAACTTGAAGTGGTACAATCGTCATTGTACCCACAAATCGTGCTCACTCTCACTCTCTATCTCTCTCTACTGCTAACAATCACTGCGTGTCTCAATCCTCACGCTCCCTGTCACTACAAAGACCAGTACATCAGCAAAGTACTTGACAGATTTAATATGGCTGATGCTAAGCCTCTTGATGTGCCTTTACCGCCATATACATGTTAGCAGATTAGTCAACTCAAGGTGAGTCGGTGCTGCAGGAGCTGTGGCAGTATTTTTTCTGGCATTTTCTAGTGCCTTGTTAAGGGCTAGGGAGCATTTAATGCTAGCCAACTGCATTTAATACTCCCCCCATTCTATGCCTATATATTGCTAGGGCTCCTCCTTCTCTTGTGTACTTTAGTCATCATTTGTGGTTTTTTCTGAGGTGAGAGCAACCAATGCCAAGGTGCCCACACAACCAGTGACTCATTGTTGTATGCTGCTGCCCTATGTTCGATATGGATTCCGTTTCCCAGGCATACATCTGAGTTCGCATCTGTATTTGTGTTTATTCTTTCTCTTGTCTTGTGTTTCAGCAGTTTATTTCAATATGTTGTTTATGCTTCCATTGTTGCACCACTTATGTCATGGTATCAATTTTCAGGTTTTGTGTTTTTGCTGTGTTTTATTGCTGATTTCAGGACTATTTTCCCTCTTGCTGATCAAGCAGCTGCTGCTCCAATCGGGCGACCAGTTTTGCCTGCGTTTTTTGCTGCAGTCAGCATCCGTATAGCCTACGCCTTCATTTCAGCCTGCGTTTTGGTATTTCTACATCTCCTCCTGGCTGGACGCTTCCATCATCTGGCCGTTTTTGCTGTTTTTGACTGATTCTTTGACTTTGTGCAACAGATTTTTGCTTATTTTGATCAGATTTTGGGTTATATTGCATGTGAACTCTTGCTTTTTGCAGTCTATGCTCATAGTTTGGCTGTGTTTCTTCTCCCAATCCCTTCTTTTCTCTACTTCTTTTCTGAATCCTCTCCAGATGGCTCCTCCATGCACATCCACTGACGACAAGCTCCATGGACCTGATTATTACACATGGAGTGCGGTGATGAAAGCTTGGTTTATTCAAAAGCGGTTATGGTACGTGGTTAACGGAGTTGTGGCACGTCCTCGACAACCTTCTCCATTTCCATCTGATTTTGATGAAGACCACCATGAGGAGGCAGTGCTTATATGGGATTCAAATGATGCCTGTGCTTATTCCACCTTACTTCGATGTATTTCCAAAGAAGTCCTACCGGCGGTCACCTCCTGTACGACAGCTTCAGACGTGTGGTCGAAGTTACACTTGATGTACGAGGCTCCTTCCACCATGAGGGCCGTTACTCTATATGGTTAGCTCCAGCAATTGAAATTGGTCAAGTTTAAAAATCATCCTGTTGAAGAAGCCCAATGGATGCACGCTAGAGATCTAAATGCTTTCCCCACTCTGTTAGCTCCACATTGAGCTAATAGCAATTGAGAACAATTGCTATCCCACCCCGGGGATATGATGCCAGGAGGCATATTCCACATTGGATTCCGTGAGGTTTTGTGGTGGATTCCGTAAAATTTTATAACCAGGGCTCATACACAAAGTGGATTCTTTGTGCGAGAAGTCGATGGGGACGCCTATCCTTTTCGGGAGTTTTGTTAATTTAGTGTGTAAGTGAGTGATTCCATAGCGGGTGATTTCATAAAATACATATTTAAATTAATAAAAGTTTATGAGTTTAGAGTGCGCACTCGTAATAATATAAGGTTAGGATTGATTTCTAACCAATTTATTTTTGTAGCTGAAGACTGCTAGGTATTCACTTTTGTCGGTTTAATTGTATTATTTTTCTAACAATTGTGAATGCTTCAATTGATGTATAGAGCAAGCAGCAGTGGCACCGGGAAGCATTGGAGGATAGCGTGCATTCAAATTATCATCAATTTTTAGTACTCTACAAGCTTCCTCGGGAGTTTGATGGCGTGGCGAATGCTTTACAGACACAGACATCTACGACTCCTGTCAGTTTTCTTCACATGTCCTCCATGCTACTTGAGCATGAGGCTACTTTGCGACTACAAGGGAGGCTTCCGTCACATTATGGAGATTCATGTGAGGCTCTTGCAGCTTCAGAGAGGGCTTTAAAGATGAAGAAGTCGAAGGCCCAGTGTTACCACTGTGGCAAGAAATGTCATTTAAGGAAGGACTGCAAAGAGTTAGCGGCTTCTAGGAAGAAAAAGGAGTAGAAGACGAAGTGGGATGCGGACTCCTCCAACGAATCATCATTTGCCTCAGATTCCGATTCCAATCCTCCAGCCAAGGCAAAGTCCAAGGTGCGGAAGGGATCCTCTTTCTCGAATCGCGGGAAGGGCTTAGTGGCCCCTTCCTCAACTGCTTTCTAATGGTGGTGATGCGGACATCCCTCACGACTCTCCCAGTGCCAGAGAGGAAGTGTGAGAGGGTGGTGAGATGGGGCAGCCGTGCCTCATCTATATGTCTATACAGATGCACAGGATCTAGAGAGGAACATCCCTAACGCATCGCACGAAGTCTGGCAAGTACAGATCCTGGAACTAGGATTGCCATCTAGGTTCATGATGGGCTGGTTACTTGACAGAGAGCGGGAGGCTTTCATCTGGAGCTCACATGAGGGGACAATTTGGCGGTTTTGACCGAAGGCGGGGATTCCATGGTCATATGTTCAAAGACATGTTTGGCAGATTGGTCTTGTATGTCCTGAGTGACATAGGTGACATGACACAAAGAGCTGCTATGATTCTTCTCTATTTTCAAGTGGTGCTGTTATGATCGACATCGACGTCGGATACTCTCCGAGGCATCTTGGTGGTGGGCTCGCCACTCATAGCTTGGATATCCATGGTTCTTCTAGTGGTTCTATGTTGTATAGTTTCTGATTCCCCATCATTGTACTATTGTATTGTATCAGCTTACCCCTGATCTAAGAGAGGGTGTTAGAAGATTAGTCAGCTCAAGGTGAGTTGGTGCTACAGGGGCTGTGGCAGTACTTTTTCTAGCATTTTTTGGTGCCCTTTTTAGGGCTAGGGAGCATTTAATGCTGGCCGACCAGCATTAAATGCTGACCGATTGCATTTAATGCTCCCCCCATTTTATGCCTATATATTGCTAGGGCTCCTCCTCCTCTTGTGTACTTCAGTCATCATTTGTGGTTTTTTTTTAGGTGAGAGGAGCCAGTGCCAAGGTGCCCACACAGCCAGTGACTCACAGTTGTATGCTATTGTCCCGTGTTCGATATGGATTCCATTTCCCGGGCATACATCTGAGTTCTCGTCTGTATTTGTGTTTATTCTTTCTCGTCTTGTGTTCCAGCAGTTTATTTCAGCATGTTGTTTATGCTTCCATTGCTGCACCACTTCTATCAACACAAAGCTTAGTAAAGTTGATTGCCCAAAAGATAATGCAACTACTATTGCTATGAAGGGCATACCTTATGCATCAACTTGTGGTTCTTTGATGTACGCCATGGTTGCAACTTGTCCTAACATTGTTCATGCAATGGGAGTTGTTAGTAGATTCATGTCTAACCATGGCAAACCACATTGGGAAGTAGTGAAATGTATCTTTAGATACTTAAAAGGATACTTAAAAGGTACACAAGACAGGTGTATATGCTGTGGAAAGGGTACACTAGAGTTTCATGCACGTACCAAACACATAGATGTTCCGTATCACTTCAATCAACAAGTATTGGATGATCGTCTTGTCATACTTACTAAGGTCAAAACCCATGATAACCCTGCAGATGTTCTCACTAAAAGCCTTGCAAAGGCTCAGCATGAGCCTTGCATTCAACTAGTGAGATTTGGATAGCTTATTAGTACCACTTTGGGCCTTTAAATGAGAGGTTGTTGGGTGTAAAGTCCCTTCGGGTTAAACTCCCATTAATCCCCATGTGTATAAACTTACGGGTGTGAACACACCCTTTATTTGTACCCCAACATATAAATATATTTTTATTCTTCGTGTCGTAACACACTGATACACTCATCTTCGATTTCCTCACTCTCACCCTTGCTCTATTCTTGCTCATTCCTGTCTCACACTCCATTGCACTCTAACCCAACAATAGCATGCATACCCGGCTCTCCAAAATTCATTGGAATGGCACTTCCATGATGGCCTTGCATTTGCATTCCTTGCCCCATAGGTACCAACTGTTTTATTTCATTAACATCCTTAGGAGCTTTGAGTAAAGGTTTTGACATTTCCTCTGATGCACCTTGTTGTCCTGAAGATGTAGAAGATAAATTCTTCTTCTTGCCTTGTTGTCCTTCCTCGGAGCATTCAAAAATCGCATAAACTAAGAATCCTTTGCTAATTCAGCAAAGAGATTTGATGTTGTCGTCATGTGATTCTTAGATTTGGTCATCAAATTCCTCTTCACTTTGAAGGTCATCAGCGTCACTATGCCTTGAAGAGCATGTATCTTGCCCAACAGCAACATTTTTGGCTTGTTATCCATGGTTCGAGCCTTGTCCAAGGTCAAGCATTGCATTTCCTTCATTCCCATGTGAATGTTCATACTAAGAGTTGTTATCGCTACTTGATTGCATCTCGATGTATGAAGACATATTACTGTAATTTCTCAGCTAAGGGCAAAAATCAACACTAGCACAAAGCTTTGACTTGCAATCACGTGCCTCAAAACCACCAAATCAAAGGATTGAGTGGTACCCCGGCAATGGAACCATGAAATCAGTCTTTCTTCTTGAAAAGGGCGGTAATCCCTTGATTAAGCACTTGACAAGAGTCTACTTTATATTAACTTTCAAACTACAACAATCAGCAAATGAGTATACCTTAAAATGCACAAATTACCTTTATAATATCTAATATTGGACACCCCATTGGCCCCAAAACCAACACCCCTTTCGGTATTTCTTTAACTTGATTGCTAATGGAATGAGTACAAGCTGAGATTCACAATCTCCTTTGTTGTTCCAAAAAGCTTCTTTAATGTAGTAACAATCAACAATCAATTCAAGCCAATTGCCCCTTGATTTTTCACCTAGGACTTGCACAAATGGAACCACCAACTAGCCAAATGCTGCCCCAAAATCACAATGAATGGGTTGGCGTCTGAATTCCCTAACATAACAATTATACAAATTTCAGGTTCTAAATTCAATGTACCATGCCTTTACCAATTGGCACAGGCCTCGAGGTGGCTATCAAATCCTCATTTAGAGATTTACAACAAACATCTCTCTACTATCCACCAAATTTGGCCGAGAAATGCTGAGATCTCTTGAGAGTGGGTTGAAGAAGATAAGAAAAAGCCAAGATGAAAGAGAAAACTAATTTTTCTTCATGACAAAACCTTAAATTTTGCCTACTCCTTGCTCCAACCTGCATTTAATACAATCACCTACTGCCAAGCACCTCCAAAATGCTGTCACTTGATCAACAATGTTGTTGCCAACCCCTTGAAGGTGACTCCCTACAGTCCCCTACTTGTTGAGGCTCCCAGATGGCTATATTCTATAGCAAATTACTATTCTCTAATCAGAAAATAAACCACAGCACCATGTCTCCCTCTCCCAAGCTATAAACTAACCGAATGGCTGAGAACCAACCCCCCAAAAACGTTTTCTCGATTTGCATGGGCGTTTTTGCCAAGTGGCAATCTTTTAAACCCATTTTTCAGCATTATCCAGCTATTTAATTAATTTTCAGCATTAAATAATCCTAAAAACTAATTTTGGCTCTTCTGACCCTACCCACATTTAGTGTTTCTAGCAACAATTCTAGACTGATTTTTAGTTTTATGTTATGTATATGTTGGCTGGAAATTTTCTACAAGTTTGGGACATGTAGCATGGTTGGACAACAGTGTGCAATGTTGTGACTCTGATGCCTTATGGAAATTCCAGTGCAATATACTTTTCCTTTGGAACAATGCAATGCAATCGAGGACGATTGCAGGGATTTCAAGGGAAATGTCTATCACAGGGACGTTGTCATGCCACTACGCGGACACAGTGTGAAAATTTGTAGAGTGCATCGTCATCCAGCTTTCTTATTGATCTAGAGAGTCAATGTCATCTTAGTCATTAGTGCTAATGTCCGTGGTATGGATGATTCAAAAATACTAGATTTTTGGATAAGTTTAGCCTATTTTTTATATTTTGGATATTATTTCTTGTAAATATCCTAAAAAGCTATGGAAACTTCTAGAATAGGGTACATGCAAAAAGCAAGTTTCTTTCTAGCTAGCTTTGGAAAAGCTCATGCAAAAAGGACTAACGAAATCGCACAACGCGCAATCGCAATTTACAGGCACTAAACAGTACTCAGAACTGGGAGAAGAAAAAAGAGTGGTCTAGAATAATTTTGACCAAGTGTCCTGGAGTTTTACCCCCCTTTTGGAGCCAACAAACCATCAGATTTACGATCTGAGCAGTAGAGAAGAAGCTATTGTTTGATGCATGTTTTCGTCTACAAGGGAGCTCCAAGAGATCTAATGCTTAGAGATTGCTTCTGAGTAGTCCCAGACAAGGATTTTGTTCATCTTCTCAGGTTCTATCAATACATAGTGTTTTGATTCATTGAGCTTTGTCTTTATCTTGTGTATCTCTTGTCTATTCTTTTTCTTCTCTTCTATCTCCTACTCTTTATTTCCTTCTCTCTCTGATCCTCAATGGAAACACCTTTCGACTAAAACCCCTCCAACAACGTAAAATTTTGAGATGTTTTAAGCTTACAAATAACATTTGATTAAGTTATTAATCAAATGTGCAAGGTTGTTTAAGCACATGTGATGCACATGGCATTTATTTTATGGTAACAAGCCAAGGACTCCAAGGATGCAATGGGTGTCAAATGCAACCTGGAGTGATCCCCAACCTTTGTTGACCCCTAGACTGACATTAATTAATTAATTAATGCTAGTCCCTACTGTCACCACCAGCACTTGTTGGTCAAATAGTTGTCCCAAGGTCAAAACTAATGCCAACTGGCCAACTGGCCCCCAAAGCCCACCTAGCATAACTTATCACAACTTTTGCCTTTGACACCCATTGCTTCCTCAGGATCCTTAGCCTGTTACCGTGAAATAATTGCCATGTCCATCACGCGCTTAAACAACCTTGCACATTTGATTAATAACTTAACCAAATGATATCAGCAAGATTAAAGCATCTCAAAATTTCACGTCCCCATGACACTTGTAATAAGAGCATAATACCAAGAAACTTTGAATTTCATGAACATTAGTCAATTTTGGCCATTCTACAATAGCCTTAAACTTTTTTTGGATCCATCTCAATCCCATCTTTGGATACAATATAGCCAAGGCAGTAAATCTCTTCTCATAAAAATTCACTCTTTTTGCCATTCACATAAAGTTCATGTTTGCAAATATCTTAAAACACTATTTTCAAGTTTTACTTATGCTCTTCTTTATCTTTTGAATAAACCAAAAGTACCTCTAAACTTCCAATGTGCTCTAAAGATTCTTTCCATCATTCTATTAAAGGTTACAGGAGCATTGGTGAGACCAAATGGTAGCACAAGAAACTCATACAAACCAAGAACTATCTTTGAATGCTGATGTATGAGTATCTCAAGGAGCAATCCTTATCTGATGGTAGCCACTCTTTAAGTCAATCCAATTGAATACTTTGGAACCATCGAATCTATCCAAGATATCACCAATTCTTGGAATGGGAAACCTATTTCAAATTGTAATTTTGTCGAGAGCCCTGTAGTTCAAATACATGTGTCAAAATCCATCTTTCTTCTACACTAAGAAAGATTGGAAAGCAAAAAGGTGAGTAACTAGGTCTTATTAAATCCTTCTCCAAGAGCTCATTCACTTGCTTCATAATCTCCTCTTGATATGTTGGACTCACACAATAGGGTGGCCTATTTGGAAGTAAGCCCCCAGAAATGAGATCAATGAGATGATCTTCTGGTCTCTCTAGTGGTGACTCATCACATAAAGTGTCTGCAAAACAATCTTCATACTCTTTTAAGAATCTCATTCGCTTCTCATTCATATTTGAGATAGACTCTTAAATTCTAGACTCTTTATTAGAATCTTTGACAAAAATCAAATACAAGGAAATAAAATTTTTCATTACTTTACAAATTTGTACGTCAGACAAGATAGGAATAGAGTTTTCTTCTGCTCCTACATCAAAAGATACATTTTTATCCTTAAAGGGAAATCTAAACTTATTTTGATTCCAATAATTGGTTGGATCTATTATTCTATACCAAGATATTCCTAATACAGCATCACAATGACCAAGATCTCCTATGACAAAACTCTCATAATCTACATAATCTCCTATCTCAATTCATAGTTTTCCAAGAATGGAAATAACTTCAGCCTCCAATTCTTGAAAAGCAGCACCTAACATTTCTAGTATTCCAAGTATCTCCTTTGATAGATGTAGATCTTCAACAATCTGAGGATGGATATAACGATATATATAACTTGTATCAAGATGAATGAGAACAAGTTGATTAGCGATCTTACCACAAGCTATAAAAAGCTTTCTTTTCTTTAATGAAACTAAACATCATTTTTCTCTTGTATATTCTACTAACTACTCATATGTTAGCTTATTTTTGGATGGCAAAGGTGGTATAAATCTTGGTCAAATATCTTGGTCTTCTTCCTTTGTGGTTCTTCTTTTAAGGCTTTACTAAGCATCCATGACATATGCAATTCTTTAGCTTCTAGGGCTACATCTTGGGCTTTGTCATCTTGACAGCTCGCCATACTATTGGATGTAATCCATGGATAAACTTCCCCGTCTCCATATTGGATCAAACTTCATTAAGAGATGTAAATTTAAGAGAAACAACTGCAAACCTGTCAATATATGTTTCAGCATTGTATCCATGGCTTTGCTTTAGCTCATTCCATTCTTGTTTCACATTAGCTTCAAGAGATGAAGGTAGAAACTTCTTGTTGAACATCTCCTTAAACTCTTTCCAAGACTTGGGTTTATTTCTCTCTTGAACAACTTTGAGCCACCAATTCAAAGGGGCATCCTTTAGATGCATTTTAACCATCCTAATCTTTAGTTTTTTGGTATAACCTTTACCACAAAAATGTCAAAAGTGGATGCAATGATGAAAGTGTATAGAAAACTGTTGTAATAGGCTGATGTACATAAGAGACAAAGAAAAGATAAAGAAACATTGCAAAAGAAAATAACACTACACAAGGAACTCAAAAGCATAGAGATACTCAGGAAATAAAATCCATATACCAAGATATGAGACAGTACAAAACCAATGTGAGTCATCGGCTATGAAGGCACCGGCACCTGCTCCTCTCTCTCCACCAAAACCGGTCAAGTAATGAATGATCATAATAATGAATATGTAGAAGAAGCCTGAATAAATAGACAAAAATAATGCCATAAATCATGTCAAGTTGACTAGCATTTAATGTTGGTCGGCCAACAATAAATGTTGAAATAGCCATCTTAAAATGCCAAGAAAAATACCTAAATAATCAGGATAATATCCTGGTGCCCTGGCCCACTAACATGCACAAACTCAACCATGAACTAACATATCTACTAACAAAAAAGTAGCATCAAATTGTCTAGTAAAAGACGAAGCTTTTTGAAAATCTCTCTTACCATAGAAAACATCAAGCTTGATACTTTTCTCTCTCGGCTTGAAGTCTCTTTTAGCATCGTTCCTAATTTTTGTAAACTCAAAGAAGCGATCTAATTTTCTTCTTTAGTGCTTGGATTAAATCAAGCTAAGTAGAAAGTGCTGCTTAAATGAGAGAGAGATAGGAGAATACAAAGCATGTGGTTGAAATTTCAGCATGAGAGCTTATTCCAAATAAAGAGAGAGAGCTCCAATATATAGGTGTGGGACTTGGATACTCAAAATTTAAAAGTAGAGATTACACATGACAAGTGACTGCTGAAAATGTTAAGTATAGAGACACTTGTCTCTTCAAAGTGACACATATCCTATTCTAAATACCACGTGTCACTTTCTAGGAAAAAATGCTTCTAAACCTTCTACTCTAAAAATCTCTCAAATGGTTAAGAATTTAAAATAGTTGCTGGGAGACAAAATTGTTCCTTGTGATATTCCAAAGCTTTTGACACAAACAAAATTTCCATTTGAGCAACTGCCAAAAACAGCAACCTTCTAAATTTTAGGAGTCACCAAATTTAGATTTTGAAGTGCTTCATTATACCAGTTCATGTTTTGTTTCTTTGATCATTAGCATCTGGTTTCTCTTTCCGAAACCACTCATTATATGTGTGTATAGTCAATCTGACTATCTGAGTATAAAATTCTTAGTCATTCTAAACTTTCTGGTCAATCTGACTGCTTGACTAAACTTTTAATTTCTCTTGGGTATCTTGTCAATGACGATTCAAGTATAATTATAGGCCGTTCTACCCATTGGCTACCCTTAAATAGAAAAATGAACAAATCACCTTTCAAAGTACATGAGCATCAAATTAATTTGAATCATTGAGTCAATATGTCTTGGTAGCAATTTATCTACAAAGGTTAGTTACACCCTTTATTCAATGCCTTGGCTACTTTGGGGTGGGATGCCTTGGGTTAAAAAATGGGCTTAAGTTTTTTTTCCAATTCCTTCTTAGTTTCAATTTTTAGGCTCGAGAGATGGTGTTGAGCTAAAAATGCATTACAAACTTTAGCTCTTTAAAACAGCCCCAAAACATATAGATTACCAAAAGTTTCATCAATAGTGCACGGTCCTAGAGAGTTTATGCGTCCCATAAGCCGAAACCCTGATTTGGGAGAATCGACTCATCTATAAATAGACAAGCTGCTCGCCACTCAATCTCATCCCTTGTCTTGCAAGTTTCAACCATCAACTCTCCCTCTAGTGGTGGTTGTCCAACCCATTGCAACTATTGCCATGTCATCCACATCCCCTAGTGCCATCTCAACTATTGTCGCCCTGTGCCTAGCCTCTTCCTGGGCATCATACAACTAGTGTTTTGTACAATGCAGGCCTGTTCGTCATCACATTCACCTTTCTCTGCTATCGCCTTGCTAGTTTCAGCCTTCAACGATCAGTTTTCATCACATTTGGGAGGTTACATTGCTGCATTTACCAATTCCAGTCCCAAAGACTGTTGCATTTTGGTTTCCAGCTTGCTGCTCTTTTAGTTTCAATCTCATCTCAGCTCCAACTAGTGGTTACAGCACTCAGGATCTGTCTCTGGTGTGGACCTCACACATCAACACCTCCCTCAATCCGCTCCAAGGAGAGCCATCACTTGTTGGACAGCTCTATCTCTTGCCTATGAGTCTCAAACTGAGTCAGACAGGGACATTACGAGCTTTGATATGTCTATCATGTGTTTTGACAAAGGAGGTAGCTCATTCTAGAGCATGCATTTCTTTTTCAATCGGTTTAGGTGTGTTCTAGCTGGTTATTTTCTAGCTCAATGCATTTCTTTTCCAGTAGTTTTTGGCTACATTCACACCACACGATGAGGATGATCAGCATTTTTATTGTTGATTGCATTTCCTGCAGCATTTATTGCAGGTTGGTCAACATTTATGGCCTCTTTTTTCAGCAGTCAACTAGTTTTGGGGATTTTCAGCTACCTATAGCTGCCCCTCCTATTTGGCTGGTCATTCTTCTTTCTGGCAAGTACACCCACATTCAAATTGCTGCATTCTTCTTTGTCTTCAGCAAGGACTGCTCATTGCACACTTCGTCTCTGTCTCCGTCACCATCACCATCACAAGTGCTCTCATCATTATTCAACCTAATCCGGTGCCTCACTAACACCTTGGGCTGTTTGCAAGGACTGATCAGCCCTCACTATATTCAGCTTTCTTCTTTGAGCAATGCGAATCATTCTTCTCTTCCTACTTTCTCTTTTTCTCTCCTTTTCTCTCCGTTTTCATGGTTCTCTTCCATTGCACATTCTCACATGGTATCATCACCCACGTGAGGACACAAAGTTTCCAACCAAAGATGAGACCACACTAATGCTGAGAACTAAAATTTCAGCCTGCCGTTTACTGCTGTAAATGCACATTTTGTGTTTCATAGGTGACGTTGGTCAAAGGCAAGACACCCACAACTCTTCTTTTGCAAGTGTTGCTGATTTTCCCTCCATTCAGGCTCTCCTACAGAGAAACACAGCTTTTATGTGTTTGTAGGTTGTACAAAGATGCTTATCACCAATTCCAAGGCTTCGATGCCTTGGATGAGTCTATTCATATTCCCTCTAAGAGGCAGCCTGATCATTGCGAAGATTAGAGGTCCAAGCAACCCTCTCTTGACCCGTCATGTAGACTCTAGCAGCCATCTCCCCCCCCCCCTTCATGTCTCCCACAAGACCCGTCCTTGCCCTAGGATGCCTAAGATAACACCGTCAATGTAGGTGCATGTTCTTCCTTCTCTCCCCAAAGGAATGATGATATCTTCAAAGGATATGGCCATGATTCTTTTGACTCAGATGCCATCTCTACAATATATGTCTTCTACACTAGCCTTCTTACATCAAGGACCAAAGAGACTCTTCTATGGGAGAAGCTTGCCCCCATGAGTCCATATTCCTTCACATCCATGTGCTAGAGGATCCTTCTTCCATGGTTGACTCGTCTTCAGAGAACCATTGCATCTCCTGCCTGTGAGCCTCAAACTGAGTCAAACAAGGATGTTACGAGCTCTAACATGTCTGTCATGTGTTTTGACAGAGGAGGCAGCTCATTCTAGAGCATGCGTTTCTTTTTTAGTCAGCTTAGGTGTGTCCACACTCATTGGTTATTTCCAACTTAGTGTATTTCTTTTCCAATACTTTTTACCTACATTCACACCAAGAATGAGGGTGATTAGCATTTTTTTATTGGTGACTATTTTCTCCAACATTTATTGCAAATCGGCCAACACTTATGGCCTCCTTTTCAACAATCGGGCAATTTTGGGGATTTTCAGCTATCTATACCTAACTCTCTTACTTGGCTAGCCATTCTTCTTTCTGGTAGGTACATGCACATTTAGATTGTTGCATTCTTCTTCGTCTCCAATGAGGATTGTTGGTTGCACACTCTATCTCTATTGGTGTCACAAGTCCTATCATCATTATCAAGCCTAATCCAATGTCCTTTTTGACCCCTTGGGCTATGTGCAAGGACTAATCAGTCCTCTTTGTATTCAACTTTCTTCTTTGTTTAGTGCTGATTATTCTTTGCTTCCTGTTTCCTCTTCTTCTCTCCTTTTCTCTCTGTGTTCATAATTCTCTTTTGTTGAACACTTTTACAATTCATTCATTGACTTCAGAGTTATCTTTCGTCTCTATTTGTGTTTATGTTTGCATTTTGCATTTTGCACTTTGTGTTCTTGTGTTTTTGTGTTTGTGTTTTTTATGTCCTTCAGTTGTAGTTGTACACTTAGTGCCATCTTTTGCAAACCCTAGCATATCTCCACACAAGCTTCGCTATTTTACCACCCTCATAGTCATTCGCTTTGCCTTTCAATGCCACTTTATCATAAGAAAGTGGTTGCAAAAAGGTTGTAATTGATGTAGTGTGAAACTAACCTTCCTTCTTGGAAAGGGAGGCAATTTCTTGATTAAGCACTTAACTACAACAATCAGCAAATGGATATAACTTGAAATGTACAAATTACCTTAATAATCTTGGATAGTGGACACCCTGTTGGCCCCAAAACTGGTGCCCCTTTCGGTATTTCTTTAACTTGATTGCTAATAGAATGAGTAGAAGCTGAGATTCACAATCTCCTTTACTATTTGAAAAAACCTCTTTGCTATAGCAATAATCAGCAAATCAATTCAAACCAATTGCCCCTTGATTTTTCATCTAGGACTTGCACAAATGGAACCACCAATTGGCCAAATGTTGCCCCAAATTGCAATGAATAGACTAGCATCTGAATTTCCTAACAATTATACAAATTTCAAGTGCTGAATTCAATGTACAATGCCTTCACCAATTGGCAAGGGTCCCTAGGTGATTGTCAAACCCTAATTTATGAAAAATTTTAGGGTTTACAGCGGAGATCTCTCTGCTATCCACCAAATTTGGTTGAGAGTTGCTCAAAATGGCTAAGAAATGCTGAGATCTCCTAAGAATGGTTTGGAGAAGATCTGAGAAAGCCAAGATTAGAGAGAAATCTAATTTTCTTTGAGAGAAAACCCTAAACTCTGACTGTTGCCTACTCCAACTTGCATTTAATGCAATCACCTATTGCTAGGCACCTCCAAAATGTTATCACCTAATCAACAACGCTATTGTCAACCCCTAGAAGGTGACTCTCTGCTGTCCCCTGCCTGTTGAGGCCCCCAAATGGCTGTCCTCAACAGCAAATTGCTATTCTCTAATCAGAAAATGGACGAACATCTCTCTCTCTCTCTCTCTCTCTCTCTCTCTCTCTCTCTCTCTCTCTCTCTCTCTCTCTCTCTCTCTCTCTCCGTAAAAGATAATTGTATTAATTACGAAAAAGGTACAAGTTTACATGATTACAAGATACACGATGGCTCTACCCCATCGTGTGTAAAAACACACTGTCTCTCTACAAGAACCAAACGACCAAAGAGTTACAAAGTCATGGCAAAGACACAGAGGAAATTGCCATATGCCAGGGACATAAGTCCTCCCAAGGGAGCATGTCAGAGCGCCAGAGAAGATCTATCTGCCAATGCAAGAGACCTTTAAGCCTAGCAATATGCCACTAAACATTATAGGCGGAATCAAAAAAAAAAGCATTCCAAATGGTCCAGTTATACCAACAGCACCAATATCGAAGAAAGTGAAACAAGATCTTCATATGTGGCTGTGTCGGTGTGGGGTATTTGGGCTGCACAAAAACCCAATCAAACAGGCGTAGCGAGAAACCAACCACCGCTCGCCAAACGACTGACAAGAATGACCAGATTTTCTTAGCGAGGAGGCAAGAAATAAATCGAGGACGGGCAGATTCCACACTGGTGGTGCAAAAGAAACAGTTGCCGTTGGAGATTCGACGCTTGGAAAGAGCTGAAGCAAGCGGAAGACCACCAATCTTCACCCTCCAAAGAAAGACCTTATATTTGAAGGGTGTCTTGTTCAACTAGCCCTCCATCACAGTTACCCTCCACCATGACCGGGATTTACGCAATCCCCATAGAGTATTAGCTTTAGTAACCAGCCATTGATGATCTTTAATCAAAAGATGATACACCTGGTTAGCTGAAGCCTTTTCTAAATTCAGCCGGCCGGCCAAGGACGATCCGAAGCAAGGGCAGGAAAGGGTTGTCTGCTCTGGAGCACCATCAAAAGTTGTCCCCACAAATCCCTGTATCCACGAGGGATCCTGAAAAGCCTCCTGACTGTGCGAAACGATATCAACACATTGTGACTGGCAAGGGTGGCATCTGCGATTGAAGTCAAGCCCAAACGTGCCATGCGGTTAAATTTTGGTCGAAGCTCATGTTTACCTTCCCACGAAAGTAACTGCGAGACTACCAACAATTCCAGTTGAAAAGAATTAGTAGCTAAGCGATCCTCCGTTGGATGCCACTGAGCCTTCCGGAGGACTAGTCTCCAGGAACATACCAAATGGGCAAGCAGAGATTATGAAGAACTGGAAAACCAAGAATCGGCATTAAGAACATGCCACCAAGAACTCCGAATTTGGGTATTACCATGCAAAAGCCCATGATCCTCAAGAAAATAACGAGCTATAACGACCCAGGGTGATGATCCGAGCACATGGCGCGGAAAAGAGACCAACGGAGTGCCAGCATATGAGTTTGGGCATCTAAAATAGCCCCTCCACCCATGCGTTTGGGGGTGTACGCATGCGACCAAGAAATCCAGGAAATGCCTGCATGCAAGGGATCCTTCTTCCATAACATGAAACGAATAGACTGAGTAAGAGCATTCATTGTAGTAGTAGTCCAAGGCAGCAATGGCAAGAAATATGTGAGCATTGGCAAGATAATTGTCTGGGCTACTTTGAGGCGAACATGGAAGGGCCAAGCCTGTGACATCCAATATAGAAACTTAGCCGCCAGTTTCTGTGAAATCCATTGTAGTAGCTACTTTGGCGGAACATCAACACCCAAAGGGTACCCAAGATGCCTGACAATGGAACCACGCGGAACAACCATTCCCTGCCAGTCCAATGACTGTAAATCTGACTCCGTGTAGCTGAGAATGGCTGATTTCAAAGCATTGATGCGAAGAACGGAAACCTAACCAAAGAGAGCCCAAACATCTAATGCTTTGCGAAGGTTATCCTTGTCCACACACAGAATCATAAAGTTGTCATCAGCCAAGGATTGACTAATGAAGTGCTGTCTAGAAGGAAGCGACAATCCAGCCAACTGAGTAGAAGCTGCCATATGAGATAACATCGAAAGAACTGGATGAGTCGCAAGGGCAAAGAAGAGAGGGCTCAAAGGGCACCCCTATCTGACAGAGCGGGCAAGGAGAAATGACTCGATAACGCCCCCATTCAGCATGACTCACAAAGAAGCCGCAGCACTAATGGTGTAGATCAGACGAGACATCCGAGCACCAAAGCCCATAGTAGACATAAGTTCTGCAATGAAAGACCAATCCAGATAATCAAAAGCCTTTTCCAGGTCCAATTAAATCAGTACAACCTCCTGATTAGAATGCCTTGCATAATCAATTGCCAATTGCGCATTTAATACATTGTGCAGAATGTTTCGGCCCTTAATGAAACCATATTGGAGAGGATGCACAATGGCAGGAAGATGCTTATGGAGCCGATTCGCCATTACTTTGGAAAAGATTTTATACATAGAACCCATCAAAGAAATTGGGCGCCAATGTTTCAACATAGACGGCGAAGGAACTTTTGGAAGCAATTTAATAAGTCTTTCTTTCCATGAGAAAGGCATGATCCCCATTTCCCACACCAGTTGAAACAAAGCCGTCAATGGTTTCGCCAGTTGGGTAGCAAAAACCTCAAAGAACTCATTGGTGAGACCATCCCAACCAGGACTTTTATCCTTGGGCAAGTATAACAAAACATCCATAACCTCCGCCTCACAAATATTTGTCTCCAAAGTAGCTTGCATGTCCTGCGGAACCTGATTGCGGACCAGATCATTAAAAATTGAACGGGCACGAGTAATTTGGCCTGAAGGTGGAGAAGTGGAACCAAAAAAGTCGAGAAAATAATTCCTACACATATTCACAATAGTCTACGGATCAAGGACCATTTGACCTTCTACATCCTCGAGTCTAGTCATATTCTCTCGGGCAGGAGAGGCATGGAGAGCTCGAAAGAACTTATGAGTCTGACAAGCACTATCTTGCAAAGTCTCCGTCAGATGTTGCAATTTGGCCTGCTGATAAGATTTCAACTGAAACTCTTTAATAAGATCAACCAAACGCATTGCCAATGACAGCAGAAATACATCATCTGGAGTGTCCAACAACAGAGAACGAACCAAAGCCAGCAGGTCCTCCGCCGCTTGTCAACGCCGCCGACAAAGAGAGGCATGATGGATCCCATACTGCCGAACAACCCGCTGCACATTAGAGAGCAATCGTTCAAACGAGGCAGTGCCCTGAGAGGAGAAGTCCAATAAGAATCTATCAATCAATTGCTGCATATAGATTGCATGCTTCAAATAAGACAAGTTGAAACGCAAAGGAAGTCTATCCAGAAATTGCTTAAAAGATGCAATGGGTTGTGCAAGCATCTCAAGCTGTAGAGGGAAATGGTCCGACAAGAGCATCTCAGGAAGAAAATCATCATTATGCATGATGTATATGCGGTCCAACCACGACCATGTTATTGCATACTGGGCAAAATGGAAAGTAAACCCTGTAGAAGAAGGGTGTAGCCAAGACCAGTGATCTTGCTTAAGAATGGCAAGAGCCAACTCATGCCACACACGACTTTCCGGCGCGTCCATTACCGAATGCTCTGATGTGGACTGTGAAGAATCAACACACATATTGAAATTCCCCATCAAAAAACCTTGTCTGCCAAGTGACAAGGAGGCCTGCAAAGTATGCCAAAGATCCCAGCGAGATAAAGGATCATTCGGAGCATAGAGGCCAAGTAACCATAAGATCTCGCCTTCAAATAAAACATCAATCACCACAAAGCGCCCATGTACATCATTTTTAATAAGAACAAGCTGATATTTTTCATGTACAATCATGAGCATACCAGAATAATGCATGGCATGTGTCCCTACATAGAACAAACGAAAGCCATGGCAATCCACAACTTTTCCTGCTTCACCGTGACTCTTGTGCTCAACAGCACACAAAACATCCCACTGATTCTCATACAATACAGTCCACATGGCATGTTGCTTGTGGCGAGAACAAATTCCTTGCACATTCCACGTGGCTATCTTCATGTGTATTCAAAAGAAAATCAGGTACAAGGCACAGCTTGCCTCGCTTTGACCTTTTCTGCTAGAATGTCCAGGACTCCCTCATCCAAAAAATCAGCTAACACGGCAAAAGAGTTCTAACGACCAGATTTGGAGGTAGACGGCATATCCGCTATCTTGGGGATGGAACGGGGATAACGACAATCCCATGGGGTAATGACGTTACCTCTAGTATCAAAAGCCAGCTTAGCAGGTGGACCCTTTGGACCATCCATATACACTCTCCTAGTGGGCTGATGACGGGGAGCAGAGGAAACCATAGCAGGAGCAGTGTGCTCTAAAGACAACATTTCTTTCCTGCGCATGGAATCTTGTGAGACAATAGGCACAATATCCGCCATGCCAGCAACAAGCCTATTGCCTTTTTTTGCGCGTACATCTACTTAGTCATTACCACAGGAATCCAAACCAGAAACATGTTGTTTACCTTTATCCAAAACTTTAGGTGGCTGGGTGGCATCCTGCGACGGAGCATCACACACCATATCTTCCATGGGCAGCGCAACATGCTCAGCATCTGAAGTCTGTTGCTTCTCTGGGCATTCGGCCATAAAATGCCCCAATTTTCCACACGAAAAGCAATGTCCTACAAAGTTGCCCCATTTCAAACGAAAGTGTAAAGGATGCATGCCAAAGCAATTAAGACGTAACCAAGCAGGCCTTTTCCTAGCAGTGTCCCATAACATACACAAACGGTTACGATTCATGGCCCTTAGGCTCGGGGGGAACAAAACAATGCCCACAGCGGCCATGGCGTCCTTTAACAGTGGCCAATAGATAGCCGGACAGTTTTCCACTTCAATCCACATAGGGCATTCACATTGAAGCAGGCGCTGAAAATCTGCCATTGGGCGCCATGGCACAACATGGACCAAACGGCGATCAAAGAACAATGGCAATTTAGACAGGAGAGTAGCACGGTGCGTCTCAGATTTCAACAGCACCTCAAAAAAGCATCGGGGCCCAACAAAAATCTCTTCAACGCATTCCCCTTGTAGCAAACTGTGCAGCCACTTGCGAATACGAGAAAGCACTAGGATCCTACCAGTGAAGAAGAGTATCACAACACGTTCATAAGACACTGAAAATGAGCCCAAAACATTTTTCAGGTCCATAGTGGCTTCCAAAACATCTTCAGTTTGCAGAGTCAGAAAAGACTTCTTGATTATGTTGAACATAATCGCCAAGCAGAGTGTTGGCAAACTCCAGCAAATGCTCCCAGTCAACATCCTGAGAGTCCACACAATCAGAAGCAACCTGAGCATAGGAACGATCCTGATGATCCATTGTCTCTTCCGAAGTATGCTTGATGCGTTTGCCTACAGGCTAGAAGTCAAGACCAAGGGGCATCTCCTTTGTGCACGGAACCATATCCTCTGGTTCCTCTATATCAGAATCCGGACCAAGAGCTGCCACCATTTGGTCTATAAAAGCCAGATCCAGACCAGCCATGTTGTATCACTACGTATAAGGCCGGGCCAAGAGCTCACGGAAGGCAGAAACCGCAGACCTCTCTCTCTCTCTCTCTCTCTCTCTCTCTCTCTCTCTCTCTCTCTCTTGGGCAGAACAGACCTATGAGAGTGCGCTGCAGAAGAGGAAATACGAACACGGAGGGAGAGAGAGAGAGAGAGAAAGCAGAAAATAAGGAAGAGAAATCTGCACTAACTGAAATGAATGCTGAATACACTGGAATGGACAGAACAGTCCCTGCACGCAGCCCGGAGCGTCAGTGAGGGAACCAGATCAGGCTGATGATGATGGCTGCACACTGAGGGATGCAAGCTCATCCCTCATATCCTGTAATCTGTTGATGTGGTCCTTCATGGAAGAACTATCATCAATAGCGAGCATCCGCAACTTCTTTTCAAGAGATATCCCGTGGGCAAACGTCTTCTGTTGATAGAGAGACGCTAGCTTCTGCCACACGTCCGCTGCACTCTTCAACCTGTGAACATGAACAAGGACAGAATCCTGCAAACTCAGAAAGAGGAAAGATCGGGCTCTAGAATTGAGCCGATCCCATAAGGCTGCGCGATCCATAGATGTCCCATCTGCGGGATCCACCATAGGCTGGGGAGTAGGAACAGAAACAAGCTCCCAAAGATCGAAGGAGTCCAAGATACACTCCACCTTGCAGGACCATAGAGAAAAGTTGGAGCCATCCAACCGGTCCTCTTTGGGCAGCTGAGGAAGTACGGGTACCTGTACAGGGGGTACCAAAGGCTGCATCTTCGGCCCATTGGAAAGGGCGTGCCGAGATACATGAATAGAAGGGGGACGAGAACGAGGAATAGACTCCGTATGACGATCCTCGCGATAGAAATCACGCCTCCGTTCAGATGAATGTCGAGACAAAAGCTCATCACCTGAATCATCAAAACCTGTAAACTGATAAGAAGACATCTTCGATATCTGCAAAACACCAAATACCAAAGAAAACTGTGCCGATGCCGAAGAATGACCACCAGAAGGGTCACCAACACCAGAAGAACCACCAAACTCCAGGAAATCGGGTCGCCTATCACCAGGAGGTGAAAACGCAGCTGTGTAGGGCACAAAATCCAGAGGGAAAGTTGCCAGGCACCAAAACGCAGCCCAGAAAAGAAGCGCCAGCTGGAGATGAGCCGCCAGGAGGGAAAACGACCACCTTGGATGCAAAACGCAGCCTGTAGTGGAGTCGCCCAGCTGAAGAGAAGGCCGCCCAGCTGAAAAAGCAGGTAGCAGGAGCTGGTTGATGACGTGGCAGCCTCTGGAAGGGGCTGATGCAGCAAACGCAAATATTCAAACCACCTATGCAGCAAACGCAAATATTCAGACCACCTGGAGGGGCTGCCTGGCTGTTGGAGAGAAGGGGGGCAGCAACAGATGATATGTGTGGTGTCTCTCCAGTCGATGAAGACCTCCGTGCTCTCAGTTTGGCGATGATACCATGTGAGAGTGCGCTGCGGAAGAGGAAATACGAACACGGAGGGAGAGAGAGAGAGAAAGCAGAAAATAAGGAAGAGAAATCTGCACTGACTGAAATGAATGCTGAATACACTAGAATGGACAGAACAGTCCTTGCACGCAGCCTGGAGCGTCAGTGAGGGAACCAGATCAGGCTGATGATGATGGCTGCACCAAAGACAGAGGAGAAGGACGTCGGAGTGTGCACCTGCTGAAGAGAGATGATCAGCCAAGTGTGGGGGGCTGGCTATATATAGCCAAAAGAGCCCAAAACTGGCCGACCTGCCCCAGGGGCCCTAAAAATGGGCCGACTGCATTTAATGCAGTCGCAAAATGCTGACGTGGCACATCTGGGGCCAAAAAATCCCGAAACAGGGGGACAATGCCTGGCAGGTGTGGGCAGCCTGGGAAATGCAGAAACTGCCCTAAAAATGCACACTGGACCCCGACAAATAAAGAGAATGCACCCTGCACTGGACTGATGAAGGGGCTTAGGGAGCGCGCGAGCAGAAACAAACGCCCATTGTGCAGAGAGGGCATGTCCACAAGCAGGGAACAGGAGGCCTCATTCCCTTGCTGGCTCACGCTCTTACGCTCGCTGTGTGGCAACCTGGGTGTGACAGGCCGCTTCCCCTTGGTGGCAAAAAACGATCAAATCAAGGCGGGCAACTGTGCGGGGCTGAAGCTGGGCAGGACGAAGATGATTAGTAGGGCGGCAGGCCAGTACGGCTGTCAACGTGCGCAGGAGGGAAGGACCAAGTCGACGGGACGTGCGCACGTCCACGTGACAGGAGGGACGCACAACAGTTGCAGGCATCAAGGGGCGATGCCAGGGATAGTCACCGGGCCAGTGAATGGCACGCGACAGGCAGAGGGCCCCGCAGCGCAGGCCCAAGCAAGGGCACGCGACGGACATAGGACCCCGACGACGGTAGGGCCAAACAATTCAATCAGGCAGCAAGCGCACATCTCCACTTCTCTCTCTCTCTCTCTCTCTCTCTCTCTCTCTCTCTCAAGTTGTAAACTAACTGAATGGCTAAAACCCAACTCCCCAAAAACGTTTTCTTGGTTTGCATGGGCATTTTTGCCAAGTGGCAACCTTCTAAATCCATTTTTCAACATTATACAAACATTTAATTAATTTTCAATATTAGATAATCCTAAAAATTAATTTCAGTCCTTTTGACCCTACCCAAAATTAAATGTGCCAATCCATAATTAAATTGGCTAGGCCATTTGCAACCTGGAGTAGTCACCATTGACACTTATTGGCCAAACCACTGCCCTAGGGTCCAATCTAATACCAACTGACCAACAGAATCAATTCGGCATAACTTATCACAACTTT
Organism: Lygodium microphyllum; assembly: GCF_053477565.2. Lineage (NCBI taxonomy): Eukaryota > Viridiplantae > Streptophyta > Polypodiopsida > Schizaeales > Lygodiaceae > Lygodium > Lygodium microphyllum. The sequence continues at coordinate 50,543,664 of NC_141143.1, forward strand.
TACCTTCAACCCCACTGCATCCTCGGGGTCCTTGGCCTGTTACTATGGAATATTCACCATGTGCATCACATGTGCTTAAACAACCTTGCACATTTGATTATTAACTTAATCAAATGTTATCAACAAGATTAACACGTCTCAAAATTTCACATCCTCGTGACATAGTGACATTCTGACCAACATTAAATGGTGCATTTGCAAAACCAACAATTGTTCCATGAGTCCCAAACATATTGAGCTGCATAGATGCAGTATCAAACATACCATTTTGTACCTTGGGTATCATGCCAACATTACTATACAGTGGATTTGGCATTCCACTTGCCACACCCAAATACATTGAGCCTTACATACCCTGCATAGGTAGTTGCATACTATCCATATTCAATCCATGCATTCCCATGGCTAAGGCATTAGCAACCATTGCTTCAAAAATTGATCCACACCCAAAGTACCCCAAGTGGCCCACATTAGCATGGATACCTTATTGTCCATAAACCATTCAATTGGCCCTTCCAAGTTGGCCTTGCATTTGCACCGATTGCCCTATCGGCACCAATTACTTTTGCTCATTAGCTACATTTGGAACATCACAATGCTAAATAGGCTCTTCTTTCATAAACACAGATTTGAATGCAATGCCCAGCTGTAGATCAGATCACTATGCTGTAAATCAGGTCACCAAGTTAGTAAATGATGCCACCCAACTAACTATAGTGAAGACGATGCTGTACAAGAGGTCATGGCAGCTACAGGAAGCCTAAAATATATTTAGAAAGCGGCTGATCTGGTCGTGATGTCTGACAGCAATCACACACAGCACATGGAAGCCACGTGGCAACTAGTGGCAGAAAGGAGTGTCCACAAACAGGCTGACAGCAGCCAAGATGCTGATGAAGATGGGTGGCAGCAAGGGCAATCCCTCCGGATAGAGTGGATAAGGATAGATCCTGATGGTGACAACTATGGGGACAAGGGATATAAGGAATGAGAGCGGTGTGCATATTAAGTCCATTTTATAGAACATGTTGGAGCCAAAAGAATGTCTAGAGTGCTGTAGAACTGTTCAAAGCATGTACAAATGGCAAAAATGCATTTTTTGGGGCTGTTCTAATGAGCTGAAAAATACAATTAAATAATAATAATTTAGCAGCAAGTTTTGGTATCTCAACAATTGAGTAATTGGCCCAAGCTGTTAATTGTTGCTCTTTCTTCCACACAGATAGAGACGAGGCTGCATGTGTAGCCCAAATGTATGGTTAAGGAAATTGCTAACCAGTTTTCAGGTGCATTAACCAAAGTTAGTAAGCCATAGATAAAGCATGCTTGTGTCAAGCACATCAAGGTCACCAACATCAATACGTTCAGAAGTGAATCCTTAACTTGACAACCTCTTCATAAAGGCTTCATTTAAATGAAGCTCCTTAAGCATTCGAGCACACTGATGATCCAAGAAAAGGTGTAATTCATTCATCCGTAGCACTTTAATTACCATTGCTTTGCACACCTTATGTAGGGACTGATCATGTACTCAAGCTTTTCATTCATGTATTGTAGACCTCATTCAATGCCTTCAGGCTTCCTCTTGAATCTTGCATTCACATGCCCCTAATAGTTTTTCCTCTTTTTTTGTTTTCTTTTGGGAGCCGAAGCAACCCAACATCAACAAAAAGGAGGTGGCCTCCCCTTCTAAACATTGGCCATGATTACTTGGCAAGAGGCACATAAGCTAAGATGTAGAAGCATTCCTTGCAACCAAAACATTATTATCAAGATGAACAAACTGTGCAAAAGGACCACTAATGTTACAAGCCATTAAGTTACTACGTGTGGCCATTCTAAGGTTCCTAACCTAGGATTTGAAGAGTTGTAAAGTGTAGCATTACCACCCTAGGCTACCAGTTTGGAGAACACTCATGTATCTCTAGCATTCTATACATGCAAGGCACGTCATTTGTTGAAGTTGAGTATGGCACCCAATCAAAACAAGCCTCAATTTCAGTAAGTGAATTTTGAATGTTAATAAACAAGAATCTATGAGGGTTATAGATATAAAATGGTTAACGAATAACCATGAACAAGTTCAAAAAGCCCTAAACAAGTATGTCAACTACGAACTATACCAATAGATTTTAGAAAGAGAGATTCAAAGTTCACTGCATATATTTAGGATCACCAAGTATCTATCAAGCTTGGGCTAAACATTAGTTTCCCCTGAAAACGCATGGTTTGTTGCTAGATTTGACATGCCTTGTGCCTCTTCTTGTCAATTGCACATTATTTTCAAAACTTTTCTTTGTGAGGTCCACATATCAGAATCGATTACTTAACAAGACCCATGCTAAAAATGTTTTGCCTTTTATTTTACAGCCTTGAGCTTGCTTCTAGCTCCAAATACCTGCCAGCTGCACTATTTCACTTGTCATACATCTCAAAAGACTCGCCCAGGCCCCATAAATGAAAAACCACGTCTTAGACACCCACTTTATGCACACTGAACTAAGTGTGAAGCTAGTACACAATGTTACACAAGCCCCATGCAATAGAACTACCTGCCAGGTAATAAATTCGAGAGAACAGAACATGAGCATCTAAAATGCAGCTGCACCAAGCTATAGAGAAACTAAGCATGTATGACAACCAGGAAAAACTCTAAAAACTCAAGTGACCAAATCTGTAATGTGTGACATTTAGTAGGACTCTTAGCCCCAGACATAAGCCATGTAGCATATCACATAAACATACACACACACGCATGCATGAGCGCCTCGTGCACGCACACAAACACATATATTTCTCACATAGTCAAATGCTTCTTTCAGTTGAACATAAAGAGTTCAAGTTCGGGAGAATCCAGTGATAGAAGCCAACCTAATCCACCAAACAACCAGTGGCACCATGTCACTAAGCAAAGGGAGTGCCAACCACATCAAATGACACAGCTAGGTTCCATTACACTTTATAATTTACTGAAGCCTATGTGACCTTTTTTTCTTCACAATTCTTAACCATTTGAAGGGCAGTGTTATGTGGTAAGAACTTGTGTCTAGGTTTACATAGGTGTTGGATCTTCCAAAAAAGATATTTCCTTGAAGATACGTAATTAGGTAAAATGTATGCCTTCTTACAACTTCTGTTTGAGTAGACAGTCTTTAGCATTCTCAACTTGATATGCGATCATGCATTACCTTGTGAAGACTTTTAGGCCATGGAACAGGAATCTTGTAATCCTTCGGTGGAGGAATCAAACACAGCAGCTTCTCTGAAGATAAAGGACAATGTCTTTCTCTGTAAAAATTCCTCTCTCTGCTCAAATGCCGCATCCTTTTGGGGTCCTCACAAGGCATGTGATCGACAAATTCCTGCGGGCACGGTTCCAAAGGCTGCTGGCCAGCCTCTATAGCTTGCAGCATCCTTTCCCTGTTCCACACATCAACCGTTGTCAAAGCCAACGCTTGTCGTCCTGAGGCTGCTAACGAGTCTCCTAAAGGAGTGTAAACAAGCACTAAAACCAGGAATACGGCCAAAAAAAGAATGCCCGATACAAGATCTAAGAGCTTCCACTGCTTAGTCTGCTTCTTTCCAGAAGCTGCCACCCCCATGTCGAGCCTGAGAATGAAAGCTACCGACAACTCTCACAGATTGTTGAGCATGACGGAGCTATGGACTGTGCCTTCCGGGAATGCTGACCACTGCAGAACATAACATGCCACAAACGGGGAAAATGGCGAAGGCGGTGTTTGAGCTAGGGTTTGCAAGCCGTTGGGGAAATGCTTGGCATCACGGATGACCCATTTGAAAATGCTTCTGCTTCAAATATGCAAGGGGGAAACTGTACGCAAAACTGCAGCCTGCTTCCGGATCTGTGCGGCTAAACCTTCGGCATAGCTGGAAGCAGCCGACAGGTGAAAGACAAGCGCAAACGAGTCACGACATGTTCTGCCGCTACCGATTTAACTATTCGTAGACAAAAATCCGAACTCGATAGCCACCCTCGAGACGTTGACATTCGACATGTTTCTTCGTGTACAAGCTTTTTACATCACCGTGACTAAGACACTAGCTTCGGCCCTCTTACGGACTTACGGACAGTCGTGCCACGCGCTAGTCCCGTTGCATCGATACAGAGTTCTCGGTGCCCCTCCTCCACATGGTTGAGCCTTGTGATGCATCATCATTAGAATTTAGAACCATGCCATACGCAGGCAAAACTGAGTTCATGGAGTCGATAGAGTTAAAACTTCCCTTGTGTGGTCACATGCCTGCTTCATTCAGCTGCCCCTCGTGTGGCCACATATCTTCACTTAACTGCCCACTTATCTCGAGACTATGCGGGCAAATTGGAACATCTCTAATTTTAGAGAGATTGACCAAAACTTTCTCAACTTGAATTCAAGTTGATAAACACGCTTCTCTTATATGCTTTTTTTTTTTTTGCATGGCCTACCTACAACACCTAGAGAGAGAGAGAGAGAGAGAGAGAGAGGAGAGGACACACACACAGTTCAGCCTCAGGGTTTGTACTTTTCTCTCCCTACCTCACAATGCTAAGCACAATACAATAAACATATGCCATGCCACTAGCAATGCTATGACAAGCACGAGAGCATCAACATAGACCATATTGCTTCTTCATTTGAATCTCCAAATTACAAAAACTCTTGTAGCAATTTGGTACTTTCTGGCTTTCAATCTTCCTAAAGGATATCATTTTATTGAGACATATTTCTCTATGCACCGTGATTTCAAACTGTAGCATTCGTAGTTCTTTTAGACCCACATACTTCCTGAAGGTTGAAATTATATCTTGCATCTTCCTCTTTGCACCATAACTTCGAATGGGGATCTTCTAAATACTAAACTATAATGGGAGTGTTTAATTCATGCTTTATGCATGATTTATTTCTCTACATTTCTTCTACACTCAAAAAATTGCACCACACCTTCTTCTCAAGTCAAAATTTTTTCTCTCTTGAAGCATCTCCCTTTCATCTGCACAATAGCATCATTGCAAACATTGCATTGTGCAAAATTTTTGTGTATTCACATTGTTATAAAGTAGGGACCATGCACGTACTTCGATTGGCTATCGTCCACTAGTTTATCACAAATGGGATCCCTTTCCAAACATATTTGAACAATTTATTGTTTAGGGTTGTTCGTGGCTCTGTTGTTGTGGTTTTAAATCCATATCTAGCAATGTTATGTGTCTTGCTCTTGATTGGCAAACATGTGCATTACATGGACAATTTTGGCCTATGCATGCATCTTTTTATCTGTCAGTGTAACAAAATATGGCTATGATGATTGTCATTTCTATCTTATTATATGTAGTGTCGAGAACTTTAGAAATCTACATTGGAAAGACAAAAGCATTTGCTTTACCCTTCTAGACGACGTGATGCAAATTCTTAGTTTGTGTCATCTTGCATGCTTCGTTTGACATAAAAGAAGACTATACCTTCCATGCACGTGATCTAGAATGGGCACCTGGGATTTCTTTCTTGCAAAATTTGAGTCCTCTAGCTTGCTAAAGATTTATGGTCACAATTACTTTGTATCACACTTGCGTGGTTCACAACTACGTGGTTGTTTTTCCATAACTAAGCATACAAATCATATTCATTAAAAATGTATTTTCACATAATAGCACCAAGCTTCATCAAAGATCAATCTTGGGCGTGGTGGCAATTCTCATGTTTTGAAATATTTTCATTTGAAAATATGCATTGGGGTTCAATATCTAACGCATTATGTGTCATATTGTGATGCAAATTGTGATGGATTTAAAGATTGTATGCATGCACTATATGTCAAGATTGTGGGAGAGAAGGAAGGAGTCTCACTTGTAGCTTTCTTGCTTGCACAATGGGGGAATACACACAAAGGTGGAGGCTCAAAACAGTTTTCCTCTTCTTAGTTGTGTAAGCCAAAAACAAGTCTCATACAAAGAAATAGAAGAACCCTATATATGGGTCTCAAACCAAAGACAACTAATTAAGGTGGCATACTAACTGAGCCACGAACTAGAGTAGATAAGGATAGCTATCATCTGGCTATTATTCATGGGCGGTGTACCAAACGCATCTGCAACTGACAAATCGGTGACATAAATGCACAACGGTCACCCTCGCATATCACGAGTGGAGCTCGATCTCTCAACACTCCCCCTTAAGCTCAATCCCAATTCCTACACACCAAGCAGGTCTCTGAACTTGCCCAGCTTCTCTGCGCCCAATGCCTTCGTGAATATCTTAGCTACCTGATCCTCTGTGCTGACATAAACTAGACCAATAAGACCTAGTAAAACCCTCTCTCACACATAGTGATAATGCACCTCAATGTGCTTTGTTCTAGCATGATAGACTGGGTTATTTGCCAAGTGTATACTACTCATGTTGTCACAATAAATGACAACTGGCCCATCTGTAGACTGATGCATATCATAAAGTAGCTTATGCAACCAAGCTACCTCACATGCAGCCATTGCTGCGCCCCTGTACTCAGCCTCTGTGCTCGACAAGGCAACTGTAGGCTGTTTCTTGCTGCTCCAAGTGACTACAGCACTCCCAAAAGAAAACACATATCCACTGGTAGATCGTCTATCAGAAATGCTACCAGCCCAATCAGCATCAGTGTATCCATGCAATTGTATCTGAATCCCAGTCTCATAAAATAGTCCATACTGCAATGTGGACTTCACATACCTGAGTATGCGTCTAGCCGCATCCAAATGCGGTTTCCTTGGAGCCTGCATAAACTGACTTACCAATCCAACAGCATAGCTCAAATCTGGCCTAGTAATAGTCATATAAATCAAGCTTCCTACTATGCGTCTGTACATAGTAGGGTCTTCCAGAAGCTCACCTGTATCTGCACTCAGCTTCACATTCTACTCCAAAGGAACTGAAATAGGCTTACAGCTTGTCATCCCATATTTGGATAGTATGTCCAATCCATACTGCTCTGCAAGAGCTGTATCCCACTTGGTGATCTAATCACCTCAATGCCCAAGAAATAACGCAGCTCTCCCAAATCCTTCATCTCAAACTTCTGTTTCTATAGCATTTTCACATGAAGGATATCTTCATCACTGTCACCTGTCATAATCAAATCATCAACATAAATGACAAGTAGCATAATACATTTCTCTGTTTTTCTCACATAAAGTGAGAGATCTGCATTGGAAATCTGAAAGCCAATAGTGACAAGATACTGTCCTATCTTGTCAGACCATGCTCTAGGTGCTTGCTTCAAGCCATACAAGGCTTTCTTCAACCTGCAAACAAACTCAGGATAAACAGCATGCACATAACCTGGTGGCTACTCCATATAGACCTCTTCTTGCAAATCACCATGCAAGAAGGCATTCTTTACATCCATCTGATGTAAAGACCATCCCTTTGATGCAGCCATAGCAATGACTGCTCTTACGGTTGCCATCCTTGCAACCGGACTGAATGTTTCTTCATAGTCAATGCCATATGTTTGTGCATACCCCTTGACTACTAATCTTGCCTTGTATCTATTCACAGAACCATCTGCATTGTGCTTCACCTTATAAACCCACTTACAGCCAATTGCATTCTTACCTTTAGGCAAAGGTATCAACTCCTATGTAGCATTTGCTTCCAATGAATCCATTTCTTTATCCATGGCTTTCTCCCATTTTTCTTTTCCCATGGCTTACTCAAAAGAAGTGGGTTCTGGTTCCTGTATCACTTTGACCATATATGCATAGTGAATGGCTATAAATCCATCATATTTCAACCTATCCACAGGATACCTAGCTCTCGTAGACCTACGCAAAGTAGGTTCACTCCCAGGTGCTCTCAAAACATCCCTGGTCTTCCTTACTCCAGGTGTAACAATAGAAGGAATACCCAACTCATCATCAATGCTCTGTTCTGATCCACTGGATTCACCATCCACATAAGAGTGACCTGCATTCGCATCAAACATGGGCTGATCTACCTTCTCTTTTCCTTTTCGTGATACCTGCATACCACTATCTGCATAGCTTTGAGAAGATTCTCCTGATCTCAATCTGCCTGTCCATGGCGAAGAATGTGAACCACTGCTAGAGAACGCTCCAGGTCCGCTAATATTTTGTGATTGCTGATGTGAATTCTGTGCAACATTACCATTTTGTGCATCTACATTATCAATCACATTTACTGGTTTATACCAGCTACTCATCTCATCAAAAACAACATCTCTACTCACTGTAAACTTACGAGTAGAAGGGTTATAGCATCTGTACCCTTTCTGTTGTAGAGAGTAACCAATAAAGATGCACTTCTCAGCTTTTGGATCCAACTTGGATCTCAACTCATCTGGCACATGAACATAGGCAATGCAACCAAAAATCTTCAAATGAGAAATATCTGGTTTCCTACCAATATACCTCTCCTCTAGAGTCATCCCATGTATTGCTTCAGTGGGAGTCTTGTTCATTATATAGACTGCTGTAGCAACTGCTTCAGCCCAATAAAAATCTGGTAAGTCTTTTTCGTTAAGCATGGCACGAGATACCTCTCCAATATGCCTGTTTTTCCTTTCTGCAATTCCATTTCGTTGTGGGGTATGGCTGCATGAATATTGCTGCTTTATGCCATGCTCTTGCAGGAACCTTGCAAACTCATTTGAGATGTACTCTCCCCCTCCATCTGACCTTAGGCATTTTATTTGCAGGCCTGTTTCTTTTTCAACCATAGCTTTAAGAGTTTTGAAATGCCCAAAAACTTCACTTTTCTTTTTCATAAAATACACCCAAACTTTTCTGCTATAGCCATCAATAAAAGTGACAAAATAATGACAGCCTCCAAGAGATGCAGCTTTAGTAGTCCACACATCAGAGTGGATTAATTCCAATGGCTTCTTACTTTCTTGAACATGTCTAGGAAATGGTTTCCTTGCCTGTTTTCCAAACTAACAAGCTTCACATACCTTATGCATTTCTGCAACCTTGAATTTGGGCAATTCCGCAATAATATTTTGGGCATGCATTGATTTAAGTCGATGTACATTAACATGACCAATGCGTTTATGCCAGATATATATATCTGCAACTACACTGGTCCCATGTGCAAACATTGCTGCACTCAATTCAGACATGTCTACATCCAACGTAAACATTCTGCCATTCTTCTTTCCTTTTGCTATCAAGCGACCTTTATTTTTCATTTCCTCAACAAAGCATCCATAAGGATTAAATCTGACCTGCAAGCCCTACTCAACCATTTGACCAACAGAAACCAGATTCTTTGTGATATTTGGAACATGAAATACATCGAACATGTATTTCCTTTTCCCATCCTGCATAGACAAAGGAATTTTTCCAATCTGCACAATAGGATGTGTAGTATCATCACCAGTCTCCACAAATCCTGGTTTTTCCATTTTCCTTGCATCCTCCATCCATTCTGCATGACCTGTCATGTGGTTTGATGCACCTGAGTCAACATACCACACATCATTGCTTTCTTCTACACTTGTCACAGAATTGTTCATATGCTGCACCATAAACAAATGCTCATTTCTGTCATCACCCTGTCTACTAGAAGATGCATAATTCCCTTGTTGCAATTTTCCATTCATGATGTCATTTTGCTTTTTATAGCAGTATTTAGCCATATGACCCATTTTACCAGAGTAGTAGCATTCAACATTATTGTTTGCATTTTGGCCTCTTTGCCATCCACCACGACCTCTTTGGCTCCCCCTGCCTCGAGAGTTACCACGTCCTCCTCCATAGGACTGGTTTTCTTGAGTTTGCTGCATATTCTGATTTCTACCACGGCCTCCAAATCGGCCTCCTCTACCTTTGCCTCTACCTCTTTCAGCATTTGAGTAGAAGACAATTTCTTTTGAAGTTCCTCCTGAAGGAGATGCACCACCATTTCTCTGCTCCTCAGAAATTAGAAGAGCAATCAACTCCTCAAAATCAGGAAATCTTTCACGAACTGAAATGGATGTCTGAAACTGTGCATAATCCTTTCCTAGACCATTCAAGGTCACAGAAACTAAATCATCATCTTCCACTGGCGACCCAATGGAAGCAAGTGCATCTCCAATCTTCTTCACCTTCATGTGGTAGTCATTGATGCTCATATTTTCTCTTTGCACATTATGCAACTCTTGCTTGAGCTGCATTTTCTTGGCTTGCGTATTTATGCTATACATTTTTTACAAAGTATCCCATGCCTCCTTTGGCGTACTTGCATCCTGAATATGCACAATCATAGAGTCTGAAATACTGATAGACAGCGAGTACATAACTTTCCTAGCTCTCTCATGCCATGCTTTAAATGCCTGCATTTGCTGTTGATTGGAAACATCAGGAAGAACTGGTTCTTCTTCATTTCCTGCAACAAATTCCCAATATCCTTTTCCCATAAGGAAGTTCGTCATTCTAAACTTCCATGCCTGGAAGTTGTTCTTGTCAAGCTTTTCAGTGACAATCTGTGAAAGAGAATAAGACGCCATTACAGAACACTGTAAAAAATTCTGTCACTGCAAAAAACTCAGCTTCACCCTCACAAGGGCAAATCTGCAAAACTGGCGAAAGTGATATTTGTCAAGATTGTGGGAGAGAAGGAAGGAGTCTCGCTTGAAGCTTTCTTGCTTGTACAATGGGGGAAGACACACAAGGGTGGAGGCTGAAAACAGTTTTCCTCTTCTTAGTTGTGTAAGCCAAAAGAACTCAAGTACAAAGAAATAGAAGAACCCTATATATGGGTCTCAAACCAAACTCAACTAACTAAGGTGGCATACTAACTGAGCCACGAACTAGAGTAGATAAGGATAGCTATCATGTAGCTATTATTCATGGGCGATGTACCAACCGCGTCTGCAACTGACAAGTCGGTGACATAAATACACAACGGTCACCCTGGCGTATCACGAGTGGAGCTCGATATCTCAACAATATTTGACCACATAGTCACTTCCTAGTGACGATTTTGCATAAATAGGAACCAAGGATGATTCTGTAACTGCCAATGTCGCTGCACACAAGCATACGATGCAATTTCTATGGTAACTTTTCACCGATCTGTAGAATAGTGGTCGCACAGGATAAAACAGGGCTTTTTCCTGAGTGCGTGCAAAAAACTTCCGCCTCCAAAACAGGCCGCGAAATGGCCTCAAATCAAAAAAACAGGGCCGCCTCAAAGGGCGTCTCAACCTGAGACAATGCACTCTTGCAATTTTTGGATGTGCTACCTGCAGAGATCTGCTCCCAAAATAGAAAATGAAAGCAACACTACTCCTCTTACCAAAACACCGCGATCTTGGCTTGCTTTCTTAAGCTCCTTACCACGAACAAGGCTCTGATACCATGTCAAGATTGTGGGAGAGAATAAAGGAGTCTCACTTGTAGCTTTCTTGCTTGCACAATGGGGGAATACACACAAAGGTGGAGGCTGAAAACACTTTTCCTCTTCTTAGTTGTGTAAGCCAAAAAGAAGCCTCATACAAAGAAATAGAAGAACCCTATATATGGGTCTCAAACCAAAGACAACTAACTAAGGTGGCATACTAACTGAGCCACGAACTAGAGTAGATAAGGATAGCTGTCATCTAGCTATTATTCATGGGCGGTGTACCAACCGCATCTGCAACTGACAAGTCGGTGACATAAATGCACAACGGTCACCCTGGCATATCACGAGTGGAGCTCGATCTCTCAACACTATAATCGGACTAATTATTCTTGTTATGAAGCATCCTTTTCAAGCTTTGTTGATATTACTATGATTTTCAATTACATGTTTCACTTCCCAAGGATTTAAAAAATATTAATTTTTTGAGGAAGGCAATGTCTACATGTGTATGGTTTTATGTAATGGAACCTAATCATCTTATGATTCCAACTTGCTTGAGAGAGATTAATATTACAATCCAATTTGTCCTTTCAAGTGCTCGGAGCATATTCCCTTGATGTATGCTATAGCATTCATAATCGGCTATAAGAGAGTGGAAAAATAATAATGGAAAATAATACTAGCTAGTATTTAAGGTGTAATAGACTTTTATTTTTCAGCATTCAATAATATAGAAGTCTCTTCATCCTACCGTCTCTCTCTCAGCTTCCATGGCTTCTCTCTCCATTCTAGTCTTTCTCTCTCTTCATTCTAGTATTTCTCTCTCCTCTGCACTCTCCTTCTCTCTCTTCTACACACTTATCTCTTCTTATTCTCTCTCTCCAATTCACTCTCTAACAATTAGTATTATAGTATAGGTCTTTGATCCATTTTTCTTTCCTTTTCTTTATATCTAGTCTCATTCTACTCAAGACAATTCTATTTCAAACAAGTATTGTAGGTACAAGACATGGACTATGACTATCAGGACAACTATAGCTAGAAGACACCATATTTGAAGGCATTTACATGAGATTGGGACAAATACGAAGGCACTCAATTCAAAATAGTAGGTCATCACTTAGTTCTTGGTATTTTTTACAATCATTTTGAAGAAAGAGGCTTCATTGAAGTTAGGGAAGACTTAGACACAATTACTTTTCAAAGAGTCTTCTTCTTCTTCTTTAACTTTCCCAAACCTTTTCCAAGTTTCATGCCAAAGCACAACCTTCTACTTTATTTTTCTCCTTCATCTTCACGTGTTGACATCAAGAAATTGTTGGGGACCTTCCCTACATTTAGAGGGGATCAAGTACCATTTTATATAGTGTTTTGCAACGCCTTGCTTTAGGGGAGTAGGAAAAATATATACTATTTTTAGTACAAACTCCATTTGAAGAGCTTGATCATCAAACAGATCATAGCCATGGCAATGATTTTGTAAAAGGCGCTTCATGTGATTGAGATTTGAGTTCTACCTTCAGTTTCTTTTGTCTTTTCTTTATTCTCGGAAACCCTAGGGCAATTAGCAAACTTCTCAAGGCAATTTTTGAAGAAGAACCCCATAGTTGAGACACTTGAGCCAAGGAAAGGAGCACGACTTTGTGAAAGCATCTTACTAACTGGAATACTAACAAAGATTAGATGCATAGCTTGAGGTATCAAGCCATTATAGCACAATAGAAGATGAAGCAAAAGACTCTGCTCTGCCAGTTAGACAAACTCAAGCATGTTCTACAACCTTTATGTCATGGTATTCAAGATGGGAACTGTTTCTACCACAAAATCGGAGGCATCGAAAGGCAACTGCCAGCATATGTTAAACAACAACTCTCTACATGCCTGTGGAGAAGAATGTTGTGGTAGCACTTGTATACTTTTCAAATTGCAATATTTGGTGATGCTACAACAATTTCAAACCACTTACTATTTAGGATTACTTCTAAATCACTAGTGTTTCTGATGCCAGGAGGCATATTCCACGGTGGATTCCGTGAGGTTTTACGGTGGATTCCGTAAACTTAGATGACCGGGACTCATACGCAAAGAGGATTCTTTGTGCGAGAAGTTGATGGGGACGCCTGTCCTTTTCGGGCGTTTCATTAATTTAGTGTGTATATGGGTGATTCCATAGCGGGTGATTCCGCAAAATGCATATTAAATTAATAAACGTTTATGAGTTTAGAGTGCGCACTCGTAATAAATTAAGGTTAGGATTTATTTCTAACCAGTTGATTTATTTATGTAGCTGAAGACTGCTAGGTATTCACTTTTGTTGGTTTAATTGTGTTATTTTACTAACGATTGTGAATGCTTCAGTTGATGTGTAGAGATAGCAGCAGTGGCGGAGGAAAGCATTGGAGCCTAGCGGGTTTTCGACCTTTGGACTATATTTTGATAGGCGCCACGCCTATATTTTGTTATGTCTATAGAGACATTGATTATTTATTATTATTTTGTATGCGCTTATGCGCCTGGATATGTTATTTCTATTTGGACATTGAGATTGGGCGTGCCAGACTCTATGGGCACCGTCTATTAGCTTTATTTTCTTATTTTTGGTAGAAAGCAAACTCAAAAGCTAAAAGCTTGTCATATTTTTGTAATTGGGCTATTTTTTAGCATGAAGATTGGAAATATACATTAAATACATGCTTTGTGAAGCGCTCACACAAGGCATGGGGGAGATTGAACCCAATTTGTCTTTTGCCTCATGTCGTGCTTGCTTTTACATGGGTTTTTGTGCTAAAAAGTAGAGTACTTTGTTCTTGGGGACCTTCCGGGATTCACCACGTGAGCTATCTGCGACCGATCTGCGCACCAGTGGTATCAGAGCGGAGCAGAGATCAAGAGCTTCCAATCGCTACCAATCTCGGGCGAAGGCGGAGCTCCAGGAACAAACGGCCTCTACACTCAATCTCGTCGCGAACCGTCGATACAGGCAGACTTCTGGCGATCAAGAACCCCTGTTTCCACTGTCAGATCGCGAAGGACCAGGCTCTGCAGGCGGAGGACCACTCAAACACCTCCTTCATCAAGTCATGGAGTTACAGAGATAAGCTCCATTATTTTTTATCAATATTTCTTTTAATTAAGCTTAAAAGAAAGCTTAGGAAGCTTGGCAATCAATAAGGAAACAAATCGATTCATCCTGGAGAAGCCCGAAATTTTCGCGTGGAGAAAAACGCCCCCCCCCCCCCCCCCCCCCTTCACGAAAAAACGACGGCCTGTTCTCCACCATTAATCCCTCTAAATCCTTAAGTTAAAGCTTAAACCACTAAGCTTCCTTCAAGTCACAAAATCCTTTGCAAGTCACACTGGCCAAACAAAGTCAGTAACTCTGGGTCTCGCGCTCCAGAAGTCAAGTTCAGTAAGTCACTTGGAATCAAGTTCTGCAAGTCGGCCTAAGTTCAGCAAGTCAACAACTCTGCAAGTCTGTTAAGTCTGCAACTTTGCAAGTCAGACTAAATCAGAACTGACTAGTGCTTAAAACTCATAGAAGACTTGTTCGTATGCAAAAACTATGAACTGGAAAGTTGTTCGCAGCAAGCTGTTTTACCTATCTACAAGTTCGTTGAAGTACTTTCAGCAAACGGAGACAGAAATATTGCAGAATTTCTCAAAATTGAAGAAGAAAATACCCAAAAATACATAGCCTTGTAACCCCAAATTTGAGCTACGCTCATCCCGCTAACTGATTTTGAGTGAGAAAGGTTTGTTGAGTTTTACAGGATGACTACCCCACATATAGATGATCCTATGGCTGAAGACGACCTACCCGAGCCTACCATGGAACAAAAGCTGGATCTTATCATGCTGCAATTGGAAGAAGAGCGAAGAGCTAGGCAAGCCTTGCAAGCGCAATTGACAAAGCTACAAGGAGCGTCCACTGACAAAGAAGAACCTCAACCTGAAGATCTGATTCGCAGTACCATCGACGCCACTCTTGAAGCACAAACCATTCGCAAGGAATCCAAGATAAGTAAACGAAGTTTCAAGTTTCGCACTTTCAATGGCATAAGAGAAGGAAAGACTGTTTTATCATTCATTAGCCAGTTTGATGACTATTTCCATGAGGAAACTTATCCCGAGAAAGATAAAATCAAGTGTGTTACTAATCATCTGATAGACAGAGCATCACTTTGGTGGACTGTAGTCCGCAAGAGTATAGAATGTCCTGCTACATGGGAAGATTTCAAGAAGAAGTTCATGCAAAATTTCCTTCCACCACAATTTCATGAGAAGGCTATCAAGCAATGGGATTTACTTCAACAACGCGATCGTGAGCCTATTCCACAGTATACAGAGCGTTTTTGGAATGCACTCCTACAGCTACGCATGCTTGAAGACGTACCAGAGACGACACATAAGCAGAAGTACATGTCTGGACTTCTTGGACATTACTACGTTGAGGTGAATATGTTCAAGCCTGCTACCCTTGAAGATGCCATCTCCTTAGCTCACGACACTGAAGATAAGTTACGCGGAAGAGATCGACGACCACAGCCATTCCAAGCAAACGGTAATTATGGATTTAAACAATTCAATTCAAATTTCAGAAGGTTTAATCCAGGTCGTTTCTCATCACCATCTTTCCGCAAGAATTGGCCTAAACCATCTGCATTACCATCCACTGTCAATCCAAATCCTAAGCCTATTCAACAAGCAAATCCAAATATACTCAGACTCCCAACCATTGCAAATAATGTGACCAAAGCCAAACCCATCGTATGCTACAAGTGTCACCAGCCAGGGCATCTCGCAGCAAATTGTCATTCAAAGAAGCCATCAGCACATATCAACTACCTTGGAGCTATGGACGAAGACGAGCAGGAGGATATGCCGGATTTCACTGAAGAAGAAGATGATCCTACTACTACTTCCGACACTTTACCAGGTATGCCTACTTTACATTCATTGTTGACTATGAAATGTATGGTGCATGGAAAAGAAAGAATTATATTGCATGATGACGGTAGTACCCATGACTTTATTTCAGCAAAATTGGTAAAGGAATTGAAATTGCATACTGTACCTACGCACTATCGCATAAAAGCTGCATTTTTAGGCACTAGGTACAATGGCACACAAGAAGTTCAAGATTTAGAAATTCAAATTGGTTCATATATTGAAAGAAGAAATTTCTTAGTTGTCCCATTACAGTCTAGCGACATTATTCTAGGAATGCCATGGAGACACCAACATAATCCCAATATAGATTATTCCACACACACAATGAATATTAATTTTCAAGGAAAATCTATTACATTATTTGGTATGCATGCATCTCATATTTTTCCACTGCTTTCGCATACTCAAGCAAAACGTGCACTACGCAAGAACACTAAATCATATCTCATTTGGGTGAATGAATTGCACGCAACAGAAACTCATATGCACCCTCAGCATAAGGAATTTCTTGCATATTTTAAGGACTGTTTTGCAGAAGACCTACCACCAGGTTTACCTCCATCACGTCCAGAAGACCATAAGATTGACCTAATACCTGGCACACAACCACCTTGCAAAGCCCCATATAGGCACAATCAAATAGAGCAAAAAGAAATCCAGAGTCAAATAGAAGAATTATTAAATAGAGGTTTAATTCGACCTAGCAGTTCCCCATTCGGTGCACCTGTGCTCCTAGTCAAGAAAAAGAATAATACTTATCGAATGTGTATTGACTACCGAGCATTAAACAAGATCACTGTAAAGAATAGGTATCCTATACCTAGAGTCGATGACCTTATGGACAAACTGCAAGGATCTTCTATATTTAGTAAAATTGACCTTAAGTCTGGATATCATCAAGTGAGGCTTGATAGAACCGACATATTTAAGACTGCATTCAGGACACAGTTTGACCATTACGAATTCTTAGTCATGCCATTTGGATTAACTAATGCACCTGCTACTTTCACTAGAATGATGAACCATATTTTTCTAAAATATCAATATTGTGTGATTGTTTTCTTTGATGATATTTTAGTGTTCAGTCAAAGTGAAAAAGAGCATTATGAGCATTTATCATTAGTTTTTCAATTACTGAAAGAAAATCAATTGATTGCAAATCCTGACAAGAGTGAATTCTTTAAGACAAAAATAGAATATCTAGGTCATATTGTATCAAAAGAAGGAATAAAAGTTTATCCTAAGAAAATTGATGCAATATTGCATTGGCCTGTTCCTAAAAATGTACATGAACTATGCTCATTCCTTGGTCTTGCTAGTTTCTATAGGAAGTTTGTACGTAATTTCTCATTACTTGCTTTACCACTGACCAAACTTCTTAAGAAAGGCATTGTTTATCAATGGACTGAAAACCAGCAGAAATCCTTTGATTTACTTAAACGTGCATTGACCAATGCTCCTGTTCTACAATTACCTGACTTTAACAGACCATTCTTTCTAGTTGTGACTGATGCTAGCGGATCAGGAATAGGAGCCGTGCTAATGCAAGACAACCATCCAATAGCATATTCTAGTTCTAAGCTGAAACCCTCTGAGCTCAAATATTCCACTTATGACAAGGAACTCTTAGCAGTTGTACAAGCATTAAAACAATGGAAGCATTATTTAATGGGTTCAGAATTCATGATAAAGACCGACCAGCAAAGCATTAGACATCTACTTAGCCAACCCCAAATTTCTGACCGTCATATCAAATGGGCTTCATTCATTCAAAGTTTCCATCCTATCATTCAATACCAACCTGGAAAAGAAAATGTAGTTGCTGATGCATTAAGTAGAAGACCTGCAATTTATAACATTTCTATTATATCTTTTGATTCTTTAATTGCTATGAAAGACACATATCACCAGGATATTACTTTTCATTCTGATTGACAAAAATTAGTTCAAAATAATTTCATTCCTGTTGATTCATTGTCATATAATGATGGGTTCATGTTCTTTGAAAAGAGACTGTGTGTCACTATTCCATTCCGATCTTTTGTTTTGAATGAAATTCATTGTCCCCCATATCAAGGTCATAGAGGTATCATCTCTACATTACGCATGTTAACTGAAGATTTTTATTGGCCGCATATGGATGCAGATGTATCTAATTTTGTTTCTGAATGTTTGATTTGTCAAAGAATAAAGAGACATCATGGTAAACAGTATGGATTATTAATGCCTTTATCTATTCCATCTAAACCTTGGGAACATATATCTATGGATTTCATTACTGGCTTACCAAATACTAAATCTAACCATGACATGATTTGGACAATTGTAGATAGATTTAGTAAGCAAGCATATTTCATTGCATGTAAGAAAACTTTAACAGCATCACAAGCAGCACAGTTATTTTTGAAAACTGTTTTTACTAACCATGGATTGCCGAAAGTGATTATTTCAGATAGAGATTCTAGATTTTGTAATAATTTTTGGATTACACTCTTTGCAAATCTAGGCACAAAGATTGATTTCTCATCTGCATTTCATCCAGAAACAAATGGACAAACAGAAGCCACAAATAGCACCATTCTAGATCTTTTACGTGCATACACTATCTCTAAACCTCAGACATGGGATACTCATTTACATTTATTACAGTTTGCATATAACAATACACCACACACATCTACAAAGAAAGCACATTTTGAAGTTATTTATGGATATAGATTATCTACACCTGTTGCCTCTTTGTCTAATAAAATACAAAGTGCCGATGATATTGCTGTTATGCATAACACTATTTTTGATGAAGTAAAGGATATGATTGCTAAAGCCCAACAATCATATACCAAACAAGCCAACAAGAAAAGACAAGCCATGAATTTCAAAGTTGATGATTATGTTTGGCTTAGAATAGAAAAGCGTAGACTGCAAAGTGTAGATAGACATCCAGTTGTCAAATTAGCTCCTAGATTCTACGGACCATTTAGAATCATTCATAAGATTAATGACAATGCATTCAAGTTAGAACTGCCATCCCATTGGAAAATTCATAATACATTTCATATTAGTTTATTGAGACCATTTAGAGGACAATTACCTATCCACCCTGTCTATGAAAACCCACCTTTACTAGAAGAAGAGACTGAAATACTTGAATCAGAAGCCATTATAGACACTGACTACATGACCACTAGAACTGGCCGAAGGTATTCTAGATATCTAGTGAAATTTAAGAACCATCCTGTAGAGGAAGCACAATGGATGCACGCTAGAGACTTAAATGCTTTCCCCACTCTGTTAGCTCCACATTGAGCTAATAGCAATTGAGGTCAATTGCTATCCCACCCCGGGGGTATGATGCCAGGATGCATATTCCACGGTGGATTCCGTAAACTTAGATGACCGGGGCTCATACGCAAAGAGGATTCTTTGTGCGAGAAGTTGATGGGGACGCCTATCCTTTTCGGGCGTTTCATTAATTTAGTGTGTACATGGGTGATTCCATAGCGGGCGATTCGGCAAAATGCATATTAAATTAATAAACGTTTATGAGTTTAGAGTGCGCACTCGTAATAAATTAAGGTTAGGATTTATTTCTAACCAGTTGATTTATTTATGTAGCTGAAGACTGCTAGGTATTCACTTTTGTTGGTTTAATTGTGTTATTTTACTAACGATTGTGAATGCTTCAGTTGATGTGTAGAGATAGCAGCAGTGGCGGAGGAAAGCATTGGAGTCTAGCGGGTTTTCGACCTTTGGACTATATTTTGATAGGCGCCACGCCTATATTTTGTTATGTCTATAGAGACATTGATTATTTATTATTATTTTGTATGCGCTTATGCGCCTGGATATGTTATTTCTATTTGGACATTGAGATTGGGCGTGCCAGACTCTATGGGCACCGTCCATTAGCTTTATTTTCTTATTTTTTGTAAAAAGCAAACTCAAAAGCTAAAAGCTTGTCATATTTTTGTAATTGGGCTATTTTTTAGCATGAAGATTGGAAATATACATTAAATACATGCTTTGTGAAGCGCTCACACAAGGCATGGGGGAGATTGAACCCAATTTGTCTTTTGCCTCATGTTGTGCTTGCTTTTACATGGGTTTTTGTGCTTAAAAGTAGAGTACTTTGTTCTTGGGGACCTTCCGGGATTCACCACGTGAGCTATCTGCGACCGATCTGCGCACCAGTTTCTTTGAATAAGATTTTCCATAGATCCCTTTGGGCTTCAATATCTATGTTCCGAACTTGGCATCCTATTTAATGAACTCCTAAAGTCTACACAAGAAGAAGCAAAGGATGTTGGCCATCAAAGGAAGAATAATCCAAGTCACCTTCAGACGGAGTTGATGGTAGTGAAGCAATACTATCATATTCATGTTTGCTTTGCTCTTTGGCTTTTATAGCTAAAAGCTTAGGATCCATATACAAATAAAGAGACCTAACTCTTGACCCATGGCTTGAAGATTCATTCAACTCAAATGCTTGATTGTAGCCTCAGCATTTCCTCCCCTTTGAGTAATCCGTCAAATAGCCATTGTTGGGACACACAGTAGTTTGAAAGCATGACAATAAGAAGAGCAACAACCTTCTATGCTAATTTTTTATTAGAATTTTACTACCCCTTGGTCATGTACTGCTTTGAAAGCTAGCATTCCTATTAATGTTTAGCATGAGAAAATAATTGGATTTTCAACATCAGAGACACTTGCATCTATCTTTTTGTTGTAGTTGCATTACTCCCAGACTACATTGTTTCTTCCTTGCTTTGTTGGTAACTCTAGCAACAATAGTAATTACTTCAGGAGGAGCAAAAGCTTGGTTCACCAATGCAAAAGGAGCTACAGAATCATTCCACGAGTGAAAGTTTTTCAAGATCCTCTTGTTGCTTAGTAATTCATGAACCATGGTGGTTCCATCATTGTGCATGCCATCCCTATACTCTACAAGAGCTCCTATGTGCAAGCAATGTTTTCAAGATAGAGTAGAGGATGCATAAGTCCTCTTCAAATACAAATTCTTAGAGGGGGATCTAGAGCTAAGGTTGCTTGAAGCAAAGAAGGAAACAAATAGGAGGTGTCAAAAGAAATGACAGTGATAAATTTGAGGACAAGGATTTGATACACACATACTTCTTAGTACGATTTGCTTCAACATTTCACTCTCCACTCTTTCATGTTTTTGTATAGAGTTTTGGACAAACGTGTAGTAGGTGAAATCAAAATGGGAGAGCTTCATGTTTTGCACAACAACCTCTTCAAACAAGCTTCTTGTGAAACTTAAATCTATCTCCAATCTGCAATACCTCAAATCATCATCTTCGCATAAAATTTTCCCACTCCCATTGTATATTTTGTTCTTCAATATTCTGAAAGAATGCAGGATTGATTTAGGGGAGCCTACAAATGCAATGTAACTTAATAGACATCTTCAATTGAGAGCTTTGTAGCACCTACAATCATGTAAATGTATTTCTCTTCAGTTTCCATTGCTTTGTAGCATCATCTGATGAAATGGCAAACAATTTGGTTGCACTATATGCTTATGAAAAATCACACCCTCTTGAAAGTTTTATAGATGTGGTAAAAAACTCCTTGCCATCTATTTCAATAAATTTGTATGTTGCTTCATGAGCTATAGAAACAGGATTACCAAGTCTCAATGCATTTAAATAGCTTCATGAACCTTCTAAAGCACTTAGTAAGCTCTCTCTTGTAGTAATATCATTAGGAGCTAAAGGTAGTAGCATTAATTCTCCGGTACTGTAGTAGCAATAGAAGAAGCAGTAGCAACAGACTGAGGTGTTCGTGTCTAGGATGAGTGAGCAACATGACTATGATCTACAACAACTGAATTATCGTTTACTGATTACAACAATTGAATAATCATTAAGGGATCAAACAACAACTACTACAAATGAGCTTCCCATTGAGGCAAGCTTCTCAGGATCTTGCATACTTTGATGCCTTACTAGTGGTGCAATTTGGGGTAGACTAGCAATTTGAGAAAATAGATTTACCCATACCAAGACACAACTTGGCATGGTAACTAGTGGGAACATAATGGCGAATGTGTCGAAGAGCAATAGCAATATTATGAGCATCATAAGAGAAATTAAGTTCAACAAGCTAGATGCTCATATGGCTAATATGATTGGTACTTTGGCATATGCACTTACGAGTTTTGATGACTTTATGATGGGTGCAGAAGTGGTAGATGAAATTATGATAAAACAAATACTTGCCTAGCAACTGACCCCTCATGCCCCTTAATTAGTACAACAAAGAATATGGAGGTAAGATTTTAGGAATGATCATAAGAACCTTGTATAACATCTAAAAGAATATGATATTATAGGATTAAAGTGCATCTTATGCTTGCTCGACACATGGAGAAATGGCCTTTTCCAAGGTGTCGAACCACAACTTGTGAAGCATCACACCATCTATCACTTTAGTGGTTGAATGATGTAGGGATTTGCATTGCATGTAATAGATCGAGATAAAATTTTAATGTTGCAGTCCAAGGGTGTGCTAGTTGTAATGCACTACTAAATGAAAAATAACCCATATGATTCTATTAAAAAATGGTTCACAATATTCACTAAACTAAAATTCATGAACTTAAAATTTTTAAACCTACAGGATTTTTAGAGTTAATGACATCCATTGAAGGATCAACACCTTGCTCATTACCAAATACACACTCCATGTAGCCGAACAAGTGGCACTTGAAATTCAAGTAGCAAAAATTCTCCTTCTTGCACTTGCCCCTGTCATCATCCAATGATTGTTCTTCCCCCACTGCTAGGAATTTAAAATTCTTGATCTATAATCTATTGATAAGCAAGCCAAAGTTAGGTCCACTTTAGCCATGCCTGCTCCGAGGTCACCATAAAACCCTTTTCACCACATCTCTTTGCCACATCTTCCCATTGTTATGTGCATGTCTTAACTTTTTGATGTAGTCCCCTTGAGAATGTGCAACATCAAAGGCATGCTTGCACTGAACGAAGCATGTAGCTTGAAAATCTTAAATGTATCTCACATTGCCTCATGACAAGATGGAGTTCTTGTCATTTTGGGTCTCAATAGCGGAAGTGTTGGCATTACCTAATTGAGGCCTCCTCACATTGGGTGTAGAGGTAGATGCATGTACATTTCTAGAGTTAGAACTACATGAGAGGGTAGGTGAGAGCAAAGGGTTTTCTAATGTAGATGTTGGAGAGGAAGATATTAAGGGAGAATGAGTAGAAGAGGTAGGATGTTCATGACTTTGAGATGAAGATGGAACAAGTAAAGGTGGAGTGGAGTGAATGACATGATTAAGTGATGTAATATTGGAATTTTGCTTACATCTTGGAAAAATAGGCAGTGTAAAAACAATAGATCTAGGTCGAACAAGCAAAGACCGTGATGGATGAAATGAAGGTGATGGTGAAGGTGAGACAAACCCAAAAGTACTACGCTTGGTTCCTGGCTAAGTGGCACAAAATCTATACTATCATGGTCAAGCATCAAGGAGGTTGCATCAATTTCAAGTGCAATAATGTGGCAATGGAGAGTTGTAGAATTGGGACCTCATGGTGGCCTTTGAAAGGAGGCTAAAAGAAAACAGAAATGCACAATGGGCATAGCTTTTAGTGCCCTACCATGTTGAAATGTAAACATCATTAACTTAGAAGCAATATACCAACGTAAACATTCTGTCCTTCTTCTTTCCTTTTGCTATCAAGTGACCTTTATTTTTGATATCCTCAACAAAGCATCCATGAGTATTAAATCTGACCTGCAAGCCCTGCTCAACCATTTGACCAACAGAAACCAGATTCTTGGTGATATTCGGGACATGAAATACATCGGACAGGTATTTCTTTTTCCCATCCTGCATAGACAGAGGAATTTTTCCAATCTGCACAATAGGATGTGCAGTATCATCACTTGTCTCCACAAATCCTGGTTTTTTCATTTTTCTTGCATCATCCATCCATTCTGCATGCTTTGTCATGTGGTTTGATGCACCTGAGTCAACATACCATACATCATTGCTTTCTTCTGCACTTATCATAGAATTGTTCATGTGCTGCACCATAAACAAGTGCTCATTTCTGTCATCACCCTGTTTGCTAGAAGATGCATAATTCCCTTGTTGCAGTTTTCCGTTCATGATGTCATTGTGCTTTTTATAGCAGTCTTTAGCCATATGACCCATTTTACCACAGTAGTAGCATTCAACATTACTATTTGCCTTTTGGCCTCTTTGCCATCCACCACGACCTCTTTGGATCCCCCTGCCTCTAGAGTTACCACGTCCTCCTCCATAGGACTGGTTTTCTTGAGTTTGCTGCATATTCTGATTTCTACCATGGCCTCCAAATCGGCTTCCTCTACCTCTGCCTCTACCTCTTCCAGCATTTGAGTAGAAGACAGTTTCTTTTGAAGTTCCTCTTGAAGAAGATGCACCACCATTTCTCTGCTCCTCAGAAATTAGAAGAGCAATCAACTCCTCAAAATCAGGAAATCTTTCACGGACGGAAATGGATGTTCGGAACTGTGCATAATCCTTTCCTAGACCATTCAAGGTCATAGAAACTAAATCATCATCTTCCACTAGCGACCCAATGGAAGCAAGTGCATCTGCAATCTTCTTCACCTTCATGTGGTAGTCATTGATGCTCATATTTTCTCTTTGCACATTATGCAACTCTTGCTTGAGCTGCATTTTCCTGGCTTGCGTATTTGTGCTATACATTTTTGACAAAGTATCCCATGCCTCCTTTGGTGTACTTGCATCTTGAATATGCACAATCATAGAGTCTGAAATGATGATAGACAGCGAGTACATAACTTTCCTGGCTCTCTCATGCCATGCTTTAAATGCCTGCATTTGCTGTTTATTGGGAACATCAGGAAGAACTGGTTCTTCTTCATTTCCTGCAACAAATTCCCAATATCCTTTTCCCATAAGGAAATTCGTCATTCTAAACTTCCATGCTTGGAAGTTGTTCTTGTCAAGCTTTTCAGTGACAATCTGTGAGAGAGAATCAGACGCCATTACAGAACACTGCAAAAAATTCTGTCACTGCAAAGAACACAGCTTCGGCCTCACAAAGGTAAATCTGCAAAATTGATGAAAGTGGTATTTGACCACACAGTCACTTCCTAGTGACGATTTTGCATCAACAGGCAACAAGGATGATTCTGTAACTCCCAATGTCTTTGCGCACAAGCATACGATGCAATTTCTACAGTGAGTTTTTACCGACCTGTAGAACAGTGGCTGCACAGCATAAAACTGGGCCTTTTCTTAAGTGCGTGCAGAAAACTTCCGCCTCCAAAACAGGCCCCGAAATGGCCTCAAATCAAAAAAACAAGGTCGCCAAGGGCTAAAGGCCTTGCCTATTGCATATACTGCCCTCTTGCTTCGCCGCGAAGGGCGTCTCAACCTGAGACAATGCACTCCTGCACTTTCCGGCTGTGCTACCTGTGCAGAGATCCGCTCCCAAAATAGAAAATGAAAGCAACACTGCTCCTCTTACCAGAACACCGCGAGCTTGGCTTGCTTTCTTGAGCTCCTTACCACGAACAAGGCTCTGATACCATGTCAAGATTGTGGGAGAGAAGGAAGGAGTCTCACTTGAAGCTTTCTTGCTTGCACAATGGGGGAATACACACAAGGGTGGAGGCTGAAAACAGTTTTCCTCTTCTTAATTGTGTAAGCCAAAAGAACTCTTGTACAAAGAAATAGAAGAACCTAGAGCTTGGAATTCTAAGATAAGTGCATGCTTACAAAAACTTGGTTTTACTATGGGCAAGGCTGATCATAGCCTATTCACAAAGAAGACAAGAGCTGGTTATATAGTATTAGTCATCTATGTGGATGACTTAATCATTACAGGTGATGATGTCACAGGAATTGGAGAGATCAAGGAAATGTTACATGCTGAATTTCAGGTCAAAGATTTGGGAGATCTGAAGTATATCCTTGGGATTGAGGTTATCTCTACATCTCATGGTACTTGGTTGTTGCAGAAGCAGTATGCATAGGATATGTTAACCAAGTATGGTATGTTGGATTGCAAAGCATTGAGCACTCCATTGGAACAAAATGTTAAGCTACTTGCAAATGTTGGACATGAGATTGAGAATGTCACTATGTATAGACAAATGGTGGGTAGCCTGATTTACCTTACCATTACTAGATCGGATCTGAGCTATTCAGTTGGACTGATTAGTCAGTTCATGCAGAAGCCTATGAAGCCACACTTGGATGCAGTGAGGAGGATCTTGAGATATGTAAAGGCTATATCAGATTATGGTCTATTCTATGAGCATGGTAAGCCTTTGGAGCTTACAGAATATACAGATGCTGACTGGGTAGGAAGTACCTATGACAGGAGATCTACTAGTGGGTATGCATTTTCCCTTGGTAGTAGTATGATCAGCTGGAGCAGTAAGAAGTAACCTACAGTTGCACTCTCTAGTACTGAGGCATAGTATAGAGGTGCTGCACTAGCTGCATGTGAGGCAGCATGGCTCATGAAGCTTCTTGATGATTTAGGCATGCAGGAAGTCAGGCCTGTCACACTCTATTGTGACAACATGAGTAGTGTGCTCCTAGCCAGTAATCCTGTCTATCATGCTAGGACTAAGCACATTGAGGTACACTATCACTTCATCAGGGAAAAAGTGATTGCAGGTGACATTGATTTGGTCCATGTGAGGACAGAAGACCAAGTTGCAGATATCTTTACCAAGTCATTGGGTAAAGATAAGCTTGTGTATTTCAGAGAGTTACTTGGAGTCAAGTAACCTACTTGAGCTTGAGGGGGAGTGTTGAGACTCAAGCTCATTTGTCTTCTGTTAGTTGTTTACCTTAGTGAATAAGGTTAAGTCACACTGACTTAACCATGATTAGATTTAGGTCAGTTTATCTTTGAGTGTGGATTGTACATACAGTTGACTTGTGAGTGACTGTGTGTGGATAATGGAGAATGAACTGAAGGGAGCTGTCTGCTACCCTTGGGCCTGAGCCTTTGTCTCCATCTTCTTTTTTTCTCAAAACATTAATACAAAGTACATGCCATAAGTACATCAGAGATGAAGATCCCAATGCTATGCAAAGTGAGCTCAAGCTCAACCAATGATTCAAGAGCAAATCCAAGCTCTATGTTGATCTCCAAGAGTCACTACATCAATGTATACATCCAAGACATAACCCGAATGCAATAGGCATATCCAAATATAAGCGAAAGAGCTTCAGCCCTGAATATTCCAGCAACAAATAAACATAAAAAATTGAGCAAATAGTGGTTCAATCCAAGGTCAAAACCATAGACAAACCATGGGCATACTTTCCCATATGTATAGGCACCAACCGGGCATAATTGAGCATCAAATGACTATGTAGCATGAGCATAAAGTGTAATGAAAGAGGGCTGCCTTGTTTTGAGCTACCTACGAACTGTGTAAAATAGTTAATGACTAAGTAAATTTAGTCCCAAAAGCATCTCACATCATAGGTATACATTCGCCTAGCATTCGGGCCGCATTCGGGACCACCAATCGAGCAACCAATGTCAATGCCAACCAAGCATAAACATAAAGTGCCGATGTAACACTATTTGTGGCTACTTGTGGACTGTGGAAAACAATCCTAGACTGAGATAAAATCAGTCCACAAATCAATACCAATGATGACCACCAATGTCGAGCATCAAGGGGGTGTTTCCAAGTGCCAAATGAAGTGTTTTCAAGCTACCAATGAGTACCAAGGGAGGGTTGAAGTAAAAAATGAAAATTTTAGCAGGACTTTAAGCTAGCCCAAATTGATATGGGGCTGGTGGAAGGCTCGGCAAGGTCAAGGCAAGGTTGGGGAAGTAGTCAAGGACCCCCAGGAGCTCCCTCTTGAAGGGAAAAGTCACAGGTAGAGAGTAGGCATCACAAGAAGCAAGAGGACATGGTTGCCTTGCTTCACAAAACCTATGAACTAAAGTAAAATAAAAAAAGAGAGCTCCAATACCTGTGAAGAAATGCCTTGAGGGTGCCTAAATGGACTGGGTAGATGCTCAAGAAGCTGGAGAGAGTGATGAGAGCTCGGGAGAGTTGTTCGGCTATGGCTACCAAGAAGGAGACCCAATGAGTGTAGGTAATCGATAGGAAGCTGAAGGAGTTACGAACCAAGTCAGAATGTTCGAGCAACCATGCTCTGATACTGGTTGAAAGGTGAGAAGGATCGAAGCTTGCTTGGAAGAGCTATGGCGGGAGAGCAAGAGCAAGAAAGAGAGAGAGACTGTGGGAGTTTTTACTCAACCGCCAAGACCCACGGACCGCTTATTGTTTCAAGCGTTCCAAGTCGAGTACTAATGGCTACCTCTTACATAACCGACACGCCATCCATATCTACGGGTGTAGTGAGCTTACCTCCGTGCTGTTCAAGTTACCTCCTCTCCCACGCACTCTGGTGGCTCCACGATCCAAGTGCAAGCTTCAAGCAAGCTCGATCCTCCCACTCCAAGCTCCAAGCTCCATTGCCGCGAGCAAGACAAGAAAAGAGAAGAGAAGAGAAGAAGAGAGGAGAAGATGGAGAGCTTCTCCTCCTCGGTCCCTCACCCTCACGTACTCACTCCCTCACACTCTCACACTCCCTCTCTCAAGCACAATCTTCAAGCAAGCAAGCAAGAAGAAGAAGAAGAAGAAGAAAAAGAGAGCTACTTTTGGCCACATACAAGAATGAGCTTCTCATTCACTTTTCAACTTTATATACAAAACCTTAAATCCCTTTTGGGCGGTCATCCCCTTTTCCCCTTTTTTTTACATGGCCGGCCGTAGCCTAGGCCCTTTTTCCCATTGTCCTTCTATCTTCCTAGCTTCATTTCCACCGTCCGTCTACATTTACAATTTGCACGGGTGAGAGCCCGGCGCTCCTTGAATTAAACCGTGATGCACTTGCGCTCTTTTACAAAAGTTTTGACTTGCGCTTTTCCTTGTGCGCCTTTGTTTTCCGTTTCTCTTTGCCTTGGCCTTTGTCTTTATCTTTTGTTTTGGCTTTCCAGATTTTCCACCGCCTGGCACTCTTTTACAAGATCTCAGGGAGCGCCTTTGTATTTTAAAATGCACCTTTCCGCTTTTGCATTTGCCTTGAACTTTTAAGGTTGCCCTTGCGCTTCTGACATTTTCTCCTCTTCTTTCTTTAGTTGAGCTACCTTTTTTTCGCCTTTGCCTTGGATCTTTTTTATTTCCTTTTGCTTTCTTCGTGTTGGGGTTAACATTACTCCCCTCCTAGACGAGTGGCAGTCCCATGGCACTCACCGTCGTAGGTAGCAAGCGTTTAGCATGCACTGAAGACGTGGGTGGCAAGGACATCTGTAGTTGCCATGGCGGAGTGTTGGTAGTGGTGGGGAGGAAGGTCATTGGGGCACATTGGTGGGTTGAGTGGTAGGTGGTAGGGCAGTGGGAGTTGGTTGTAGGGCGGTTCTTTGGGGGAGGTTGCACTAATGGTGTACAAGTGGCAGTTTGTTGGGGATGCTGGGCATGTTGATTCTTGGTAGGCTTATAGGGTGATAAGGATAGGAATTTAGAGTTGAGTGTTGATGAAGAGCGAACGACACCTTCGTTGGAGTCTTCACTACCTGCAATTGAAAACCTCTCATGTGGTCTCTCCCTAAGGGGTAGTGCTAGTCTTTTTATCGTGCATAAGACATATGTTGATTAGTTTGGGAGACAGGTCGAACTCTAAGCAAGCTGAGAGTATTGTCCTGCACTTGAGGACCCAAACTGTGTATATATTTCGGTGCAGATATTATGTGGGTGGTCGTGCATACTTAGATATTACGTAGTTAGAAGACCGCGGGCTAGTTTCTCGTAACAATATGTTGATGAAGCAAAGTTGTCCATGTTGAGAAGAAGTACACGTGAAGGTATATGAGACATCCTTTGCATTGTGACTGCATGACGTAGCATAATTGAATACAAGGACACCGCACTTTCGATAGCTGGAAGCTATTGGACTTGCTTGATGAGGACGGTGTACATTTCATGGCCAATCGTGCGGTGCTTACCACAATGGATTGCAATGGTATTAAGGCAGAGTGCAAGAGGGAATTGTGCAAGTGGGTCAGGGTGACAGGTCTAACCATAGGCGAGACAAGCTCCCTAGGTATGTCCTGCCCTTGATGTGC
Source organism: Lygodium microphyllum (assembly GCF_053477565.2). Classification (NCBI taxonomy): domain Eukaryota; kingdom Viridiplantae; phylum Streptophyta; class Polypodiopsida; order Schizaeales; family Lygodiaceae; genus Lygodium; species Lygodium microphyllum. The sequence goes on from NC_141143.1 coordinate 50,574,121, forward strand.
CAGTCGGGCCGGCGGAGCCAGTCGATCAAGGTCACTGGACGTACCTAATTTGAGGACCCCTAGGTGCTGTGCTGTGATTGTGGGTGCTTCTTTTCTTTGTTTTTTTTTTAAATTTTCTTTTTCTTTTGCTTTTTCTTTTTCTTTTTTTTTTCTTTTTTTGTTTCTTTTTCTTGTGCTTTTTTCTTGCTCTTTTTTTTTGACTTGCCTGAGTACAACCATTGCAATATGTTGAGGCTATCAGCCTTTCAGTGGGTTGGAAAATGTCAAGCTTCGAAGGCTCAAGAAATGGATATTACAGTGATGATTTTGCCCTAGCCTCATTGTTAGAGAAGCAGTTGTTGAGATGGGGAGATACATTTGAGATATTGCAAACCTCTTTGCGAGACGCGATGTTGGTACAATTGAGGTAACAACTGCCATGAGTCAACTATAGAGCTTGACCTAGAACAAGAGCGTGGCCCATGAATGTGTGTTGGGCCATGCGATGTGGGTGGTCGACAAGGGTGATTTTTGCTTTCGACAGCGTGGCTTTGTCGCGGCTCTTTGTGGGATCAATGGTCTTGCAGTGATCAGTCATTGAACACTTTCGCACAAGGACCTGTATTATCCTGCATCCACTTGTCACTTCGTGAGAGTATATGCTCGCTTGTGTTAAGTGCATCGAACGAATGCAATCATGATAAGTTATAAATTTTCAGAATTCTATGATGTCTATTGGGATGCCTATTTCATTACTTGTTAAGGTCGCATACATTTACGAGAAGTAACGTGAATGTGTACAGGTGGGAATCTTGCCCCTTTACTCATCAAAAAACAAAATGTTCTGGCATGTTGACTTGTTGAGCTACTTGTACATCATAGGGATTCAGTTGATAGGTATGAGGCAGGGTGAGTTCGGTTGGCTAGGCGACCGGGGCGGTGCTAGTGCGGGGCTCCCGTGAGGCTGGGCAGGGAACATGTCGGCCGAGACATGAATGGTGTAGTCCCAGGCCGCTACCATTTCCAGAATGTCTTTAAACAATTCATTAAATTCTACCCTATCCCGAGCTGCCCTTTCTGCCCTTGAGCATCTGGTGCCCGAGCGTACGTTGGGGGTTTGTACCATTGGTGTTGCCACATTGTGTGCGCCTCCTCGAGCATTTGCTCCCCTGGCCCGTGGATTCTTCGGCCTTCGTTCGGGGCAGTGTCGCTTGGGACCACGTTTCTTGGCATACCTTTTAAGAGTGGGCACGTAGCGCACCGGCGGAGGGGCATGTGCTGCATGTTTCCGTCGGCTGCGAAGAGTGTCCTTGTAAGCTAGCTGCCCTTGGTTCCTCATGTTTTCCTCGCGGGGGCCTGTAAGATGCGAATCAAGGATTAGGATTTGTCACATGATGAGACCATTCATATGTAAGGGATTATAGTGCAAATTATCAAGCGCATAGGACGAGAAGGGGAGGGGTGGGGCATGCAGTGCTTGTTGTAGAGGGATGGCCCCCATGATGTATATTTAGCCTCCTGCCATTAGCAGATCTTGGTTCACGCCGAGTTACCTCGGCTGGCGGTCATGGATTTAGGCGGGGCTCCTCCTTGGAAGGATAGACCGGAAAGGGAAGAAGGTGTATAGAAAGGGACTATACCCTGTCTACACCATCAAAGTTGTTGGTCAAGGCTTCCTATGGCGGTAATGTGAGTTGCATGCCCTTCACTTGGAGGTGGGGATGTCCACACGGCTTTTAAATGCATGATGAGAGGAGGACTTGAGAAGCTTAGCCTGTCAAACCCAACTCTTCTCCCTGCGCTTGACTATCATTGCTTGTGTGTGTTGATATTGTTTATTCATGGTGACACAAAAATCAGTGTTTATTTATATACATATTTATGAATCTGTGTCACTTCACGAGGATAAGAACCAATTGTAGAACTCAGGGTTGTATTGGAGCGTGGCATATACATCTAGCACTTGTGGCAGCTTACTTAGTACCGATAGATATTTTGCCACATCGAGCAGTATGGAACCTTGTCCGAGTCTATTGGCATTGTGTAAGTCCTCCTTAGAGAGAACCTTATCAATCAAAGGGCTCTCTAGGCTAGTTGTAGTTAAGTCCGTACCCCGAATGCCAGTTAGCACTCGAAGGGAAGTTAGTGCCACATAGGTTGGGTCTCTTTGAGACTGCCATTTGGCCAATTGCTCCTCAGAGACTGTCATAATCTGAGCCCCTAGTTTGGCCATTGCAACACGGTTCTTACACCAACACTGTTCAAATTGACTTCGGCCCTTTGTTAGTCGCTTTAGTTGCTCTATGTCTACGAGATTCGGTTGACAGAGCACTTCATTGAACGTGACAGTTAAGCGCAGTTCGTCGGCTTCCTCGTCAAAGATGAGTCGCATGCGTTCATGCAGAAGCCTATCGTAGTGCTTGTTAAGATGTTCTTGCTCCTCCCAGGATAGAGGGAAGGGCAAGTAATCTCCAAGCTACTCCTTGGGGATTGTGCCCACGTTTGCAAGGATGTAGACTCGTGCGAACACCTTGAGCTTAGCATCCAACTCAGCTAAGCATTCTGCGACACTTCTATGTTCAACGTGGGCTTGCTCGGTTGCCATCTCATGCAAGGTTCTAGAAATTTGTCTAGGCTTTAGCATAGCTGGCGGTTCAGGCCTAGATGAGCAAGATTGGTCAACGCTAGGATTGCTCATGCTCTTGGGGTTTCCATGTTTCTCTTGAGGCTTCGTTATTGCGTCATGGTTCTCCTTGGGTGTGACTGGTGTGAATTCGTCATCCCGTCGTGACAGTGTTGTATCCACTCTTGATTGGTCGATGTGAGTTCTATTGTCGGTGGATTGAGTGTTGAAAGCAATTGTTGATGGCAACAGTTGCTTTGATTTTTAAGAGCACATGGATGTTCTGAGGTTTCACTGCTATTAGGAGAGACATCAATGGATTCACTGGTGGATGGACTTGATGCTTTATTCCCTACCTCTCCAGCGCTCTTGGTCTCAACGTTCTTGGGGTCCACAACCACCTGAACTGTTGTTGTTTTTGCTGTTTCCTCCTCTTTTTCTTGGTCAATGCAGGTGCATCTAACGTCTCAGGACCCTGGGCTATATCAGCCCCGTTGATGTGCTTGGTCGGGCCTCAGCATTTCCCTTCTCTAGAGGGTCCTCATGGGACCTAGTCGTGGCCTGCGGAGTAGCCTTGCCAGGTTGCCTGGGTACAATTGTCTCCCTTTTGGGGGAGTCTAGCTCTTCCGCCCATTCCCCTGTGCTTAACTCCTCCAGCCCAGGTTTTAGGCTCTTTGAAAGTGCTAGAGTTGTCGAGGGATTTGGTTGCGACACCTCCTCCACAGGTAAACTACTAAGGACATGTTCCACAAGGGGCATTGTCACAGCCAAGGGCTGTGACTGCTATAATCCCTGATTGGAAGTAGCAGCAGCTAGTTTAGTGGATTGGCTACCCTTGATGGATTGCGGTGTCAAGTCCCTAGGGTGATCGGAAGTGGCCGTGTTTTTTATTGCCCTTTGAGCACTCATCTGTGTAGATCAAGCATGAGTTGATCTAGTCACATTAGGTTGCTCATGCATATCCTTGGGTCGAGAGCTACAAATGGTGTCATGTCCCACCTCTTGGACATTTGGAAGCTTAGATCGAGATAGAGATTGGAATTGAGCAGTTTCCCTTGACAACTGCTATTGTGCTTCCTGTGTCCGTTTGGAAAAAGAGGATGTAGGAGATCTAGGACTCTTAGGTGGACTTGGCACTGGCTAAATGATTTGCTCGAGGCTATTAGACAATTGTGCCATTTACTTTGTTGAGCGATTAGCCCTACCTTGAGCAATGTTGTGCCTATGATGCTTGTTCTCCCCTTGGGAAATGAAAGGCTCTTTGGGCACTAACTATTTTTGTGCATGCTCAATGGCTACATATGACATCTGTCTATTTAGCATGCTAGGTTGAGGCTCTTTCTTTTGAACACTCATGTTTGGTTTCTTGCCTCGAGACCTAGATTTTCTCTTAGGTTTCCTCCTGTGCTTCGTTGCTTTTGATGCACATTGGCCTTCTGCTGATAGAGGTGGTTTAGCAGGGAATTTTGGTACCCAAATCCATTGGTTACCTGCGTAGTACCCTTGAGCACGTTGCAACGCTTTGGATATCCATCGCAGTGTTGTGCTGACCCTCCATCGATGCCTGCGTCTATAAGGCTTGGGCTTCTTTTGGGGTCTTCTATGATAAGTCCAAAGCCCGTCCTTGGCATTGTCTCTTGACCTTCTTTTTTTAGGCCTGGCCTCACTCACTGGTTCTCGTTGTTCGACTTGTGCTTGTATCAGTTCTTCCAACAAGTCCTTGTTCTTGTTAGTAGGCTTGACTATTACGTCAGCACCTTCCTTGCCTTTCCCTTGAGGTTTGATGTGGTCACCCTTGCTAAAGGTTGTGACTATCCTCACACCCAGTAGTGTCAGGTGTATCCTCTGTGCTACATAGTCGGCTTCACACTTGGTCGCCCTCTTGAAGGGTCTTCCTAGGAGGGTTTCTTTCCCGCAGCTAGCACTATTTGGAGGAACATGAAATAGGATAGGCAAGCTTTTCGTTTCAATTGTCGCAAGGACTTTGCACTTCCCTATGAGTGTTTGTGGGTGTCCCCCATAAGGGCTAAGAGTTGCACTAGTTGGTGTGAGCTCTGGTTGGCCTAGTAGGGTCCATGATTCATAGGTCAAGATGTTAAAATCTGCTCCTTCATCAATCAGAACATTGATAGTATGCTCTCTTTTCGCGGTAAGTTTGACCCTAAGATAAGCAGGTCGTACTATGTCTTCATCTTTCGGGTCTTGGCTTGTAAATTTAAGCCTTCTAACAGATGCCCTTGAGTCCCCACTTGCATGACCAGATGTGAATTCTCCACCAATGTCTTGGGTTGTCTGTGTAGTGTTGCTCAAGGTACATCTCTCATCAAGAGTGTCATGTCTAGTCATCTTCGCATTTGTAGCCTGCTGAAGTTGCATTTTGCTCTGACTAGACACGGTCTGAACACAATGTCTTTGTGTTCTCATGGCGTGGCCTTTTTGCCCTTGATGGCTAGTTTGGCCCATTGATGTTCTAGGGTCTCTGTTTCTCTCTGTTCGAGTATGGGCTTTTGGTTGCTCTTTTGCAAGTGAGGATCCATGCTCGTGTAGAGCCATTACTACACTAGGATTCAATTTGGAGGACCTGTCACGGCGCGCATTTTCTCTCCAATCTACTTGGGGGAGGTGCGGAGGGGGCAGAGCCCCCTCTGCGGGGGTTCGGGGGGGGGGGGGGGGTAGTCCCCCGGCCCGCAGGGCCGTTATGGTAAACACCATTCGCAATTTGGAGGACCGTTTATAGCCAAATTTTGAACTACTTGCTCTAAGTTTCAGCCGAGTGATGGATCTGTGATGTGCCTTTAGCTCTACATGGTCTTTGGGGCCAAATTTGGGGTTTTGATGCGTTAGAATTTGTATTCTAGATACCTGTCCAATTTTGATAGTTTTTTGTCAGATTCTCAGATGTCCGATTTTCAGGAGTCCGATTATCAAAATCGGATGTTCGATTTTGGGTTGGTCCGATCGGCCCAGTGGTCCGATTTTGGGCACGTCCGATTCTGGGAGTCGGATCGAAAAAGTGGTCTGATTCTGGGAATAGGATCAGACAGGGTGGTTCGATTGCGTCCGATCAGACAGGATGGTCCAAGCGGTCCGAGTCCGAGTGTCCGAGTGGTCCGATTTTCAAAATCGGACGGGTGGTCCGATTCTGGACTGACTGGTCCGATTCCGAGATCCGGGCGGCTTGGTCCAATTCTGAGTGGTCCGATTATGGACTAGTCCAATTCTAGACTCGTCCGATTTTGACTGGTCAGAGTAGTCCGATCGGACAAGATGGTTCGAGTGGTTCGAGTGGTCCGAGTCTCCAAATCGGACGGGTTGGTCTGATCAAACGGTTGTCCGAACGTCCGATTCTGAGAATCGGACACTGAATCGGGTGTCCAATTCCGCCGACCCGAATGCACTTTCGAGCATGAAATCGTCCAAAATCTTAAGGTATTGCTTATTGTAAGCTATAAGATTCCATAGGAATGATGCTAGAGTGATTCAAACCCTCATGCCTTGTTATGACAGCACAAACCCTGATGCTTGTTTTTCTTCTTTTTCTTTGTTTTTTCCTACCCTAATGCACCCAAATCACAAAGTAAATACCTACACTACTTAATTCCACAACATAAATCTCAAGAAAGGCAAAAACCTACTTGCCAAGGAGATCGAATACCATCTTCAACCCCCTCCCTTCCCACCTATCTCAAGCACCGGTTCGGGGGAAACCCCTTACTTTGATGCTCAATTCGAAGCGCGCAAGCGCTCAAGGCTTGAATCCGTTGGTTTCGGCAAAATGGAACCAAAATGTGGGAGTTTTCACTCAACCGCCAAGACCCATAGACCGCTTATTATTTCAAGCGTTCCAAGCTGAGCACTAATGGCTACCTCTCACATAACCGACGTGCCATCCATATCTATGGGTGTAGTGAGCTTACCTCCGTGCCGTTCAAGTTACCTCCTCTCCCGCGCACTCCGATAGCTCCACGATCCAAGTGCAAGCTTCAAGCAAGCTCGAATCTCCCGCTCCAAGCTCCAATCTCCATTGCTGCGAGCAAGAGAAGAGAAGAGAAGAGAAGAGAAGAAGAGAGGAGAAGATGGAGAGCTTCTCCTCCTCGGTCCCTCACCCTCACACACTCACTCCCTCACACTCTCACACTCCCTCTCTCAAGCACAAGCTTCAAGCAAGCAAGCAAGAAGAAGAAGAAGAAGAAGAAGAAGAAGAAGAGTGCTACTTTTGGCCACACACAAGAATGAGCTTCTCATTCACTTTTCAACTTTATATACAAAACCCTAAATCCCTTTTGGGCGGTCATCCCCTTTACCCCTTTTTTTTTACATGGCCGGCCGTAGCCTAGGCCCTTTTTCCCATTGTCCTTCTATCTTTCTAGCTTCCTTTCCACTGCCCGTCTACATTTACAATTTGCACGGGTGAGAGCCCACTGACGCTCCTTGAATTAAACCGTGATGCGCTTGCGCTCTTTTACAAAAGTTTTGACTTGTGCTTTTCCTCGTGCGCCTTTGTCTTCTATTTCTCTTTGCCTTGGCCTTTGTCTTTATCTTCTGTTTTGGCTTTCCCGATTTTCCACCGCCTGGTACTCTTTTACAAGATCTCAGGGAGCGCCTTTGTATTTTAAAATGCACATTTCCGCTTTTGCATTTGCCTTGGACTTTTAAGGTTGCCCTTGTGCTTCTGGCCTTTTCACCTCTTCTTTCTTTAGTCGAGCTACCTTTTTTCTGCCTTTGCCATGCATGTTTTTTATTTCCTTTTGCTTTCTTCGTGTTGGGGTTAACAGAGATCAAATGGGAACTTCAACAGTCACAATGTGTGACCGCGCCTTCCTTTATTCAAACTGTCACTAAAAGAATAAAGTATAAAGTGACCGCGATGGGCACCCGCTACCTATGGTGTGTAGTGGCGGGTACTGTTAGTGTAGTAATACATGGGCAGCTAGGTGGAGGCGCTTTTGTTGAAAGATAAGCGTAGAAGCTCTCCTTACACTGGAGAGGATAAGGGTAGCTAGGTGTAAATGGACTGGAGGATAGGGGAAACTTTAATGCTAACAGCTTCAAAGGCTATATAAACAGCCTAAAGTACACACTCAAATGTAGAGGAGAGTGTACTAGTTGTATCTTGAACAACTTACTAAACAAGATCTTGTTCTTGTACTTGAGCTCTCTCTCTCCCTCTTGTGCATACTCTCTCATACTTCCAACTCTGATTTGCAACATGGTATCAGAGCCATCTTTAATCCTTTAGCTTCCCTCAGTCTCTTTACACATCTAAGTGCACAATAAGAATTCTTGCCATCTCAGTTACCTTCCTTTCCACCATAACCAGCTAGACCCCCTGACCTTGGAGGAGCTGGTGTGTGCAATAGAAGTAGTATTAGCTCCTAATTGCTTCTAGAGACTTCATCCTCAGCTTAGGGCACTTCAGCACGGTGCATCAATCCCTGACATTGGATGAAGCGGTGGGCATCATTGCAACAAATGCAAAAAACGGCGCAGTTCTGACAATGTGGCAGTTCGTATAGCAGCACAACCTGTAGCAGGCACAATAATGGCAGGATCCATGGGGCTTTGATAGCCCCCCCAAGTGGGCTATCTCCACCCAAGAGGGTTCTAAAAAATTCTTCCTCTGCTGCTCCCACAGAGTCAAACCCTAACTGTGGTTTCATGGCAGCCATAGCCACAAGCTTGAAAGCTTGACCTTCTAGCTTTTTTTTCACCTTCTGCTGTCACTAACATTGATTTTAATCACTGAGTCATCTCTTCCAAAGTCAGTTACTAATCTGGGAATTTCATTTTAGAGGTTCTTTTACTTGAAAGGCCATCATCAAGCTCATCAAGACCGACATCTACCATCTCTAGCAACATAAACTAAAGATGAGTACTTGTAAGCACTAAGGCACATTCCTCAATCATTATTGCTGCTGGTACTTACACAATCTGAGTTCTTTTCATCAGAAAATTAAAACAATCGAGTGCCTTACTTCATCTTGTAAGGCTATGTGTACAACTATAAACACATAGACCATCCTATCTTAAACTTGTATTGCATATCATGTGTGGTTTTTTCCAAGTACCGTGGTTAATGAAATCAGAGAGATGAGTGTCATTGTACTCTCCTCGAAGTCATCAGCAACAAACATTGAAATCATAGATCGTCCTTGTCTAACATAAGGTTCATCTACTAAACCATACCACAAGGAGGAACTCAAAGTCCAGTCTAGGTTCACATCATTGAAGCCTAAAAAGACCATTAAACCTTGAAAGAAGATTTCACGTAAGAAAGGACCACCAAAGTCATATTTTGAAATATTACATATGTATGATTTTCAGCCTTTCTTCTCATTACAACTTTGATATCAATTGTTTACAAGGGTGTCCTTGATTTGCTTCCATTTTCAGTGGTAAGTTTGTAAGGGACTAGACACTGCCCTTGTCCTAGCAAGTGGTAAGACCTTCCCAATGGCCACAACATATGATGATGTCCATCCTCAAATTCAAAAATTTAATGGAAAAGATTTTCATCCTTGGCAAGTCTTGGTCAAATACAAAATGATGGAAAGAGGATACTGGCCCTTCATAAAAGGGACCGAAGAAATTGACCCATCCAATCCCCTTGATGTAGAAGTTGATGAACGGGCTTAGGCCATCATCATGCTTCATTTAGATGAATCTTTAATTCGTCACATTGACCAACTCTCAATTGCAAAAGAAAAGTGGGATGATCTTGAAAGGCTCTACGATGCTACAGGGAAGAACTCCAAGCTATTTCTCAATATTAAGTTTTTTAGCTTGGAATACAAATAGGGAGAAGATCTAAGCAAGTTTATTTCACATATGAAGGGGCTTATGGCACAGCTTGCCTTCGTTCAAGCACCCATCCATGATGAAGATGCTATTGCCATCCTGCTAAAGTCTGTGAAGAAGGTTTTTCCAACCCTTGTGACTACCCTAACTAATATCCCGAACCCAACTTTACCAAGTACCAGCCAGTCATGCTTGGATGAAGAGAAGAGAAACCATACTGAAGGGTCTTCAGTATTTACTTCTCGTGAGTAAGTGTTAGTCCATACAACTTCCACTAAGTGCTCCTTCTGTCACAAAAAGGGGCATATTGTGAGCAGCTACTAGAAGAAATATCCTAACAAAATAAAGTGCGATAAATGTAAAAAGATCGGGCATATCACCAGTAAAGTGTCCCAGTGTTCCAGAAGTACCTAAGGAATTGGAGGCTAACTTTGCCTCCCAATCCACAGATGATCGAATCTTTTGAGTCTTGTAACACTCTCTACCTATAACCTTCTCTTGTAGCTTGATTTATAAAGGCATCTCATTGTGTATTAAGGGGAGGCATCCTATCATGCTTTATCCAATGCCACCTGGCATTGACGGGGGTTTTGAAAGATAAGCATAGGAACTCTCCCTACATTGGAGATGATAAGGGTAGCTAGGTGTAAATGGATTGGAGGACAGGGAAAACCCTAACCCTAACTCCTCCAGAGGCTATATAAACAACATGAAGTACACACACAAATGTAGAGGAGAGTGTACTAGTTGTACCTTGAACAATTGACTAAACAAGATCTTGTTCTTGTACTTGAGCTCTCTCTCTCCCTCTTGTCTACACTCTCTCATGTTCCAACTCTGATTTGCAATAGCCTTTGCCCCCAATAGGTTAAGGTGGTGTGGAGGCATTGAGATGCAGTTTCAATTGGTAGACTTGTTGAGGCTCGATAGGCATAGTGGATTTGGGCTCTATGGGCTTGCCAGCTTAAGTTGTTTGGGATTTTGGTTTTGATTTGTCATGGGGGCTTGTGTGGGCAAGATCAAGGGTTGCACTTGAGTTATGTTGTTGGCAATCATGGCTTTGGGTACCCATATCTAGGTGTTGGCCTCATAATAGCCTTGGGCGTGCAATAAAGTCTTGGAAAACCAGCATGGCTTGACCGTTCGTCGATGCCTATAGTTTCTTTTATGCCTCCTTGATTTCGAGGGTGAATTCCTAGCCTTGTGAGGTTGTGCATGGTTGCTTCTGGGGGGAGGTCCTTGATGTTTAGGTACCCATTGGAACTTGGGCTCATGGGCTTTGGCTTTCATCTCAATAGTTTGTTGATGTTGAGGCTTAGCGAGTTGTGACAAGTCACGACCCCCCTCCTTACACTTGGTGGTGAATCCCTCTATTAGTGGCTTCATGTGCTTTGATGGAGCCATGTTGCCCTTGCTGAAAGCTATCACAATGCCTACATTGTTGATGGCAAGGTGAATGTGTCGTAACTCATAGTCAACATTGCAATATGCCTATTTTCTAAAGGCGCATCCTAGCAGCGATTCCTTACCAACATCTTTTGTGTTTGGCAACACACAAAAGATTATGGGTATGCTTTTAGACTCGATAGAGACTATGACTTTGCACTTTCCCAAAAGTGCGTATTATTGTCCCCCAAAAGGGCCCACTTTAGCGCTTGTGGGTGTTAGTTGTGGTTGATCGATTTGAGCCTAATGATCATGAGTTAAGATGTTGAAATCAGCTCCCTCATCGATCAATGCATTGAAAGTATATGCTCGTTGGGTGGTGATTGCTATTTGGAGGTAAGTAGGTTTCACTGCTTCTTCATCCTTGTCTTCAAATTCCATAATTGTGGCAACTTGGACTTTCACAAAGGGACTCTAGCATGGGAGGCTTGTGTAGTGGATGTATGTGGGGGTGGTACTTGTTTATGTAGCTACCATTGAAGAAGCCTATGTTCTCTTCATCTACGGTCTCGAGCTCTACATTGCCGATTTGGTTGATGGTGCGAACTCGAAAAGGCCCCAATCCCCTAAATTTCATCTTCTGCTTGTGGCCTTTCACCAAGTATAACAACACGAGGTCCCCTTGATTGAAGTCTTGCTACTTGACATGCTTGTCAAACTAGCTTACGTCGCAGCTTCTCGCAAATCAACACATGGGTCGCTAGAAGTTGAGTCTCCGATAGGCATTCTGTCCATGCCTCATTCCCATCCCATCTCTCTTGAGTGGCCACTCTCAGGCTAGGGACAAAGAATTCTACTGGTAAAATGGTGTCAGTTCCATAGGTCAACCTAAAGGGAGTTTGTCCTATAGTCGCCTTATAGACTATTTGATAGGCCCATAATGCTACGATCAGCTTATTGTCCCAATCGCTACACGAAGCAGAGACAACTTTGGTCAAGACATTCACTAAGATCTTATTTGTAGATTATACTTGGTTGTTCGCTTGAGGGTAGTAAGGCGAGGATTTTCGATGTATGATTAGAAAGGTAGACATGAGGTGAGCAATCACTTCATTGACGAAATGTGTGCCTTGATCACTAGCTAGTTCAATGGGGTAGCCGAATCGCGAGATCACCTGCTCCCACAGGAACTTAGCTATGGTTCTAACATTGATCTTTCTAGTGGCTTGTGCTTCTGCCCACTTTGTGAGGTAGTCGGTAGCAACTATGATGTACTTGGCCTGCGAATATTGTGATGCAGGATTAATTGGCCCGATGAAGTCAAATTTTCATTTTTTGAAAGGCTGTCTTGCAATGATTGGGGTTAACTCCATCTTGTCCTTGAGAATAGGTACCCTGGTCTGTTGGCATTTATTGTAGTGCTTTACTAATCGCATTGCAATTTGTACATAGAGACATGATAGCCCGCAGTAGTTGAGATTGCATTACCTTGCGGGCTATTGTGTCTCTGTTTGAAGTGTCCTCTAGCAATTCTGCAATGTGCTTCTACAAGTTATGTCATGTATTTCATGCCCACATACACACTTATGTAGCAAGCCATCCTACCCTAACCTATAGAGCTGTCATGCTATGAATTGATAAGGTTGCATCTCGAGGATGAGTTGCCTAACTCAGACCTTTTTTATGGATCTTTCATATAGTCTGTGTTCAAGGACTTGGGACTATGTCATTTGCCTAATATGGCATCAAGTTGGCTCTAAACAAATCTTTCTCACCAGACACGTTAAAGAGATGCACATTTGGTAAATCATCAGTGATACCCTATCTAGCGGCTTCTCTTGTGGATATGCAGGACATGTGGTTAGCCATGTAATACTGTTTCCCCTTGCACACAACCATAGAGAAGTTGAATTCTAATAGCAGAAGTAACCATCAAGCAATATATCATGTATAAGCACAAGGTTTATTAACAAGATAGAGCAAGACTTGATGGTCAACAAAGAAAGTAAAATGAGTAGCCAAGAGATAATGCTGAAATTTCTTCACAGCAAACACCATGGCTGGACATTCTCTCTCCATCATGGAATAATTCATTTCAATGTTCGTGAGTTGTTTGCTAGTAAAACTCATTGGATAGTCTAGATTGTGTTCACTAGGTTGGCACAACACTGCTCCTAGGGCAAACTTTGAGGCGTCAATGTGGATGTGGAAGGTTATGGTCCATTCTAGGACTCACAGTATTGGCATAGTTGTCAGAGCCTTTTTCAACTCTTCATATGCACGTTGGCATTCCTCATTCCATTCAAATATCATCGGTAGTTTGTGGAGTGGTCTAGCAATTAATGCATAGTTCAACAAAAATCATCGATAGTATACTGTATGCCCTAGGAAGCATTGAGCTCCCTTGTAGTTGGTTGGCAATGGAAGGTCAAGAATCACCTAACTTTCTAGAATTCAGTGGCAATGCCGATCTTGGATACCACTTGCCCTAGGATGCATCCATGCTTCACCCAAAATTGACACTTAAGGGGGTTCAACCTAAGACGATAGAGTATGCATCGTTCAAAGACTAGGTAGAGTTTGTCTAGATGTTCTTTCCAACTCAAGTGAACACATAGGTCATCAACAAACACTTCTAACTCCCTCCAGATCATGTCCTTAAAGATGGTACACATGAGCCATTGAAATGTGGACGGTGCATTTGTTAGCCCAAAGGGCATGCCTATGAAGGCAAAGACACCCCATTCGGTAGCGAATGCGGTCTTATGCCTATCATTAGGATGGACTTGCACCTGATTGTAACCTGAGAAGCCATTTAGGAAACTATAGGCTTCCTTGCTAGCTAGTCTTTTGAGCATATGCTCAGTGTATGTCTCTCTTTGTGGTAGCATTGACTTTCTTATAATTAATACACACTCTAAATTTTTTGTTCTTTTTTAGGATGATTACAATGGGCGAAACCTAGTCCTCAAATTTTTAGATGAATCTTTTGCTCTTAAGAGTTGTCTATCTCCTCTTTGACCGCATCCACATGCTTGGGATTCATTAGATATAGTTGTTGCTTGATCGATTTTGCATCAAGTGTCATGGGGATGTTATGAGTTGTGAGTCACTATACTCAGATCCACTCCCTTCACCTTGTCGAGAGACAAAGTAAATATATCTATGTATTCTGGTAGGAGAGCAATGAGTCTTGCTTCTTCCTACTCGCTCAAATTGTGGGCTATAAAGACCGATCAGGGCGTCTCCCCTTCCTTAGTCAAATTAAACTCTTTTGCTTTGGCAGGTCCTTCTATAGGCTTGCTCGCTTGCCCTTGTCGTTTGCCTCCTAGCAAGATTTTTACCCTATCAATTTTCTCAAATTTTGTGAATTATTTATTTAGGTCTTCTGGTTTTTTCAGTTCTCTAGCTTCCGACTCCCTAGTTTGTCTCTTCCTTTCCTCCTTCAGCTGTCGGCACCTTAGGTGGACCGATAGGTCTCCCTTGGTGCATTTTGTATTAGGAGGTCAAGGTATCTCGAGTTTGCTGTTTGAGCTTACTTTTGACTCAAAATCAAACTCTCCATCTTTGTTAGAAGAGGGAGTATTTCCTAGTGGTTGTAGCTTTGACGGTGACTCCTTCTCAATAGGGGCACAACACATGGCTAAACTAACCCTGCTTGCTCATAGTCTATCACCCCTACATGGTCTAGCCAAGTGCGATCACATTTGGTTCTGAAAACTCCTCCTTCGATTCTAGATGCATTGGCACTCTGCGGCTTTGAGTCTACTCTAATTTTCTCAATTACTTAACCATCCGTGTCATATTCTATGGTATTGGTCTCCTCTTCACTGTCTTCGTTCATAAAGTAGCAATCTTCATACTCATAATCTAAACTATCCTCATTCGACTGCTTGTCACATCTTAGGCCTTGATGCTCTGTTTCTTTCTCATTGGCAACTAAGGCCCAATTGTATGTTAAGTTCAGATCATGCACCTTGGTCCACTTCCATTTGGGTTCGTCCGAGAGGCGTTTGAGGTTAGTGGCAAGGTTTCCATCTAGCTCGTTTGTCAAGCACTCTAGGATCTCCTCGAACTCTCGCTTATTGTTTGGGATATGGAACATGATAGGGGTGGGTTGTTCACTAGGGCTTCTGGCCATCATGCATAGTGACACTGAGGGCTTGTCCTTGGGCTTACTAATTGCATTAGTAGCTTGTTTGTATTTCTTGTTACCCGAGAATGGTACATCGATAATGGCTAGCATGTGCATCCAATCATGCTCATCCTTAGAGCAAGGGATATCCTTCGTTAGCGGCCCGTAATATTTTTTAACCTAAGTGTCACCCTTTAGTAAAGTTGAAATGGTGTCAAGGTCGATTGGTGTAGTCTTCTAGGTATCCATTTCTACCCTCACTACTTTTGTTTGATTTCCTAAGAAGATAAGACTGTTGCTCTGGTCTTTTTTGACTCATGCATTCTACATCTAGAGTTGGTCTAGCAAGATATCGTAGTCAACTCCCTTCATGACGATGGTCTACTAAGAATTGGACTTTTGTGATCTTCAATGGCCAAATTTTTAGCAGTTCGAACAGTTTGACTTTCATCCCATTGGCCAGTGTGACATTAAACCTAGTGTTCACAATAGGTGGATCACCCTAGATGGCCTAGAGCACCGCATGACTAAGCACACTAACTCATGCCCCTGTGTCTACAATTCCTTTCTTTGTTGCATCTCCTAGTTCTAGGACTGGCAAGACTGCATGCATCTCTGTGCCTTCCCAGAAAGTGTTGACATGCAAGGCCATGTGGGTACTAAGTGTATCATCTAGCTCGGTATCTGCATCACTGCGTCATAGTCATGCAAGTTAGCTATCCCTTGCTTAAGTAGTATTTCCACCCATTTTTTCAACTCTTGCCACAACGTCGGATGCTACCTAAGTAGGTCTCCTAAGCTCTAAGTTACTAGGGTGGTTACTAGCATCACGAGAATATTGCTAGTTGCTTGCTTACCTTCTAATTCCGTGCTCCTTGGGCAATGGCCTTGACTAGCTTGCTGGCCCATGGCATTCAAGCTCTGTCTATTTGGTGCTGGTTGAGGTGTAGGGACATCTCTCGACTTCAGCTGCGTAGGTAAAACCGGTGTGCTCACAATAGAGAAATCATTGATTTCATCCTCCAAGATGGGCTCAACATCCTTTAAGTGTTCTTGGGCTTCTCTCACCAATTCCTTGACTTTATCTATGGCTTTGAGTTGGTGCTTTGGATTGGGGTATTCCTTGACCACCTTAGCACTTTCTTTTTCTATAGTCTTCAGAGCAGATGTTTCTGTCTCTATGTTTGTGACTTTCTTCCCTGCAGATAGTGTCATGGCACTCTCAGTTTTAAGCGTGACCTTTGCTTCACTTTTCTTCTTCCTTCGCCTATGGCTCTTCTTTCCTATTAAGGTTGCATCTAGATTGCTAGGGCCTAGTATTGACATGCCGTCTTGCCTCATCTGTGCTTGGATCATAACATGCAATGGGATGGGCATGGCCTCTTTGTTGAGTGTTTCAACTTCAAATAGCCCTAATGGTACTGATGGCACGATTGTTGAACTAGAGGATGGTTTTCATCTAGGGAAATTGGCTAGGTGTCCGATTCCACACTCTACGCATATGAGGTCGATCTTTTCTCATTTGTCTTGCTTCCTCTCGAGGCAGCATGAGAAAATGTGCCATAGGTAGAAATGCAAGTCCAACAAGCAATCGGCTCTTGGGTCTGCCCTCCTCCTAGGACTCTACCTCTACCTCTACCTAACACCATCACCCGACACTAGTCAATAGTCCATAAGGATTAGATTGCCCTCTTCATTGTATGAGACATATGGGTTCACACATGCCTCTCATCATGCAGCTCCTCCACGTAGTGGACTGAAGCATCACTTGGTGGGTGGGTTACAAAAGGTCCAAGCAGCCTAGGTATGCATGCAGGGTTAATTTTCATCCTGGTGACGACTAGTATTGCATCATTAGGTGCTGGAAGATCCAATGGGGCTCCCCTCCCAAAGAAGTTTGGTGGCCTACTCCCTAGGTATAGCTGGTTGTAAGGTTGTGAGTATGGAAGTCTACAATGTATGACATCATGATCGAACCTACCACAATTGGCACACAGCTGAGACCGAGGTTCTTGACACTCTACTAGGAGGTGGTTTTGGCCGCAATGCACATATTGGACATGTGGGCGCGTAGGTCTCCTCTTTATCTTCTTTGTGCAACTTTGGCACTCTTGGAACTTCTTCTTTGTCTTCATGCTCTTTTTTTTTCATTATGCTTCGTATCTCTTTTGTTGGTGCGTGTTACTTCTCTTTTTGTTGATGATTGATACTTTTTCTTGTTTTCCAGTCTTCTCAGTGAATTTGAGATGGGTACATTCCCTTGGGTTGTTAGATGTTTCTTAGCATACATGAGTTGAACTAATACATAGATCATAGGATTTAGCATTTTAAAGGCATTGCAATGCTTTAGGCATACAAGGTGGACACATTTCTTTTTTGGCTATTAAAATGATTAGGTTCATCCCATCATAAAATTTGCTATAGTCACAAATATCTACAACCACAAGTAGTCTCTGAGTTTGATGGTTGAACCTCAGCAGCTGTTTTGCCAAAGAATAGTGGCTAGAAAAGCAAAGTTTTAAGATAACTACCTCAAGATCACAACATCCTGTGATTCGTGCATTAAGATGGCATGTGTGTTTTGCAAGCTATTTGTAAATTAGGATCTTAGGAAAGCTTACAACAGTGCTCATTAGAAGAGTAGCAATACTGTTGGGCCATTTTGAAGGATCATGGACTTAACTAAAGCCTAAACTAGGGCCTAGAAGGGTTAAATCGTGGTTACTTTTTGGAGCAAGCTTCTCTTTCCTCTTTTCAAGCTTCTTGCTGAAAACTGCCATGGAGCTCTCTTATCATTTCTCTCTAACATGGCCATATCTCTTCAAGCCACCTATTGAAGATGATTCTTGATACCTTGGGCAGCCTATTGACCACCTATTTTCTTGATCTTCATCAAGTTTCTCATCATGTGATGTAAGAGAAGGTGTTTGGCAGTTTGCACGAATATTTTTTTCTAGCATACTTTTGTCCTAGAAATCATCATTGTTCTCCAACAGTAAGCCCCTCCTTCATTTGTTGGATCATTGACATCCTTGAGATGAAATAGCCAGAAAATTCTTTGCAGCCCCATATCATGGATTATGAAAGGTGAAACAATAAACCTCAACCAAGAATTCCACAATTGGAATGTTGCCTCCACATGATCAGATTTGATCAATACAATGAACCGATTGAAAACTAAGATACTTAAACTACATTGAAGGCTGACTGAATTGTAGATGCAACATGTGAGGCAACTGTTTGAGATGCAAAGGCTTGAATCTATTTCTTGGCATATTTTTTCACTTTATGAAGCCAATGAGATTTGCAATACTCAATGCCAAGCATACTCCAACCACCAAAATATAATAAATGTTGAGCCTTATGATTGTGATAATTCCAAGAGCTACCCACATTGCAGCATTGAGGTAAAGTGTTCACCAAAATAGTCAGGAATCCTTTTTGTTCACCCTTGTCAATTCATGCTAATCTAGTGATTCAAAGTGCCAAACACACTTGCCTTGATCATTCACTTCATTCCACCATTGTAAGCCAACAAGAATGTGCCCATTGACATTCTTGACTACCCAAAAGTCTAAGGCCGCAAATAAGACGGTGATGACAAAACGGATTGCAAAATAGTTGAAGAAAAGGGAAGACATGATGTAAAAGACAATGGCCAAACCCTTAAAGAGCACGTGGAAAAAGCAAGTGATGGGGTTCATATACTTCTCCCCTTCTATTGTTTCAGTGTTTCTTGCCTTGGAGTTTCTCTGTAGTAACACGCGAATAACATTGCCATCTTTTCTTTTCCTTGCAACTCTTAGCCCACACAACATATCTTCTCAGATAGCTTGCAGATTGCTTCTAGGAAGTGCTGTAGATTTGATGGCTTGAGTAGAGATGAGAGTGAGAGAGGTAAAGTTTGGGAAGTATGCCCACTAGCTACCTAGCTCAGCCATGGCTCTGATACCATGTTGAGAAATACGGATCTAGAGCTAGATCGGCTACGGTGGATGCAAGTCAAACACACAATACATTGCCAAAATGAGGAATTGTAACTCACGTGAATTAGGTTCCAAGATAGATTAGCTTGGACTCATATACACAGTCTTGAGTGACTCAAACTAAGAGTACCATTATATTGAAATGAGTGTCAAGTACATGCCTTTACAGCTTTTTGGATAGTACCACTTTTCCTCTTTGTCTTATGGGATTTAGGACCTCTCTTTCTACAGCATACATCTTTGTCTCTCTCATACAAAACCTTTTATGGGAAACCTCTTTTAGGCATACATCTAGCCTCTACAGGCATACTTGCAAGAATCATTTGCTATTCTCAACACTCTCTTCCTTGAGGTCTGCGATGATGTCCTCTGATGGTCTACCATGGTGGTCCATTCGGATTTCGAGATCGTATTTACTCAGTATTTGTTGGGTTTTAGCTAGGAAATCTCCCAAGTCAAGCTCGTCGCTTTCGTGAATTGCATTGGTTGCTACCATGTATGTGGCCTCTTGCTCCACCAAGTTGTTACTGTGGTTAGTTAGTTCGGGCAGTGTTGCACCTCCAATGGAGTCAATCCTTCTATGCGTTGTCGGAGGGGTTTTAGTCGAAAGGTTGTATCCATTGGGGATCAAAGATATAAGGAAGTAGAGAATAGGAGATAGAAGAGAAGAGGTACACATGATAAAGACAAAGCACAATGAATCAAAGCGCTATGTATTGATAGAACCTGAAATTCCTTGTCCGACGCTACTCAAAAGCAATCTTCAAGCATTAGATCTCTTGGAGCTCCCTTGTAGACAAAAAATGTGCATCAAATAATAGCTTCTTCTTTGCTACTCAGACCACAAATATCTTTGCATGCCACCCTATTCTAGAAGTTTCCATAGCTTTTTAGGATATTTACAAAAAAAAATCTGAAATATAAAAAATAGGCTAAAATTGTCCAAAAATCTAGTATTTTTGGACCATCCATACTATGGATATTGACATTAATAACTAATATGGCATTGATACTCTAGATAAATAAGAAAGCCGGAGGATGATGCATTCCATGTTTTTTCACACTGTGTCCGCGTAGTGGCACGACATCGACCCCCTCTAAACCTGCATATGCTCTGGTATATGCCACCGATGCACTACTTGGGTCAAACACCCATAGTGCCAACTTGTCACTTATAGAAGGCATTCCCTTGGATCATAGATCAAATACTCAGCATTTGCACAACTCTTGAGCCACATCTAGTATCCCTCTAGGGTCATAAGGTCTTGGGTGCATATCATACACTAAAGGCAATTGAATCTCCATATACATGCTATCAATGCATCCATCAACAAATACATAGCAACATCCTTGCTCTTTCAAAGCCAAGTGTATAGAAATTTTCTTATATTAACAATTATGTATCACGTCAACCATGAACTGAGCCTCACTTGCATCCAATACATTCTCATCATCACCAAGAATAGTGAAGCAGTCCATATCTTGAAGCATCTTAGAATTTCCTATCAAGGCCTCTGACAAAGCATTTGAAACATTTTCTAGCTGTGGAGCATTATATTTAACATCCTCTAAAGGAATATCCTTGAGCTCATGAACTGTCTCATAAACGATTATTGTATCCTACAAATCATGTGCATCCAACACTTCATCAATCTCCCTTTGAGTTCCTACATTAAGTAAAACATAATCTTCGTAAACCTCTTTGATGCATTAAGAAAATCTATACATGCAATGGCTCTCTTCCACTACAGGATCTTCCAAGGCATCCATGGTTGTCTCAATATTAGACTACAACTTATATCCTTGTTGTTTTCCCTCTTGCTTGCTATCTTGTTTTTGATCCTGTTCAACCTCTTTCATAATATAGTCGGGAGGTGACTGATTTGCAACTTTAGGAGGATCCACACTTCTTCTTATCACTCTCTTATATATCCTTGCATTATCTTCATCTCTCTTCTGTTTCTCTTCCATAAGTACATCCGTGTTTTGTCCTTGTGCTAAATATGCATGCACTATATATGCATCTACCAGTGATTCCCAGCTAGTTATGTCACGAATGTTTTGCCTTGCATGAGACATTTCATTATCAGTACTTTCCTCTTTTGAACTGCATGCAAAGCATGTGTCCATATTGTAGCCTTTGGATCACTTGGCCTATCATTATATCCAAATGGTAGACCAAAAGTAGAAGCATGTACACTTATATAAGCATTTCAAATAGTTAAGTCTTCCAACAACATTTTCATACATACCTTTCCAAAATTCAAAGTAAGAGGCAATCCTGTTTCTTGTGCATGGATCTTGCCATCTTTCCAAAAGATGAGATGTCATGCCAAGGCCTCCTTATAAATAGCACAATCCTTCCTTTTATGCTACAAACTATCACACCACACACATCTTTTTCTTGGTTTAGGAGCTGTTGCATGTCCCCTTTCCTCTTGTCCTTTCTCATCCAATTTTGTGATCTTCAACAACTAAAGATCCCATATGCCTTTGACCAATTCATCTAATACATCTTTCTCCCTAACATTGGGAACAACAGGTGCAGCCATACGATTAGCCACAGAAGTGAATGGCTTACTGGATACATCAATTATATTGTTCGTAACAATGGGCAATCTAGATATATGCAATCTTTCTCTTCTTCTATGCATTTTCACCAGTGTAGTAATAGCTTTCTTAACATACCTCCACTCTATTTTAAGTCCTATAGAAACAATTCAATTTTCTAACTTGCAAGAGCTTGATGTTCTACAAGATCTAATTGCTCAAATCGACTTTCAAATTCTCTTAATAATTATGTAGCCATGAGACTCGTATTGGGTTGTAGAACCCACTCTTAGAAAGTCTTGTGCGTAATCAAACTCGTGTCTTCAATGTAAAATTCTTCCCTGAGTGTCTTCTTGAAAGCTATCTAGTTAGCATCTTGCATGTATAATTTAGTAACTCAGGCTTTCAATTCATGTACAGTGACCCGTACATAATACTGGCTCCATGCAAGTTAAGCTACCCTAAAGAACTCCATCTTTTGAGTATAGGTATGTAAATATGCGGATACATTTTTGCCATTAAACAACTTCGTCTCACGCTCTATTGCTAGTAGATCATTGATCACAACAGTTTTTGTTTGAGCAAAAGCTTGCATAACCTGTTGTTGTTGTTGTATTTGCATAAGCATGTTCATATTCTGCACTAACTGCTACAAAACATCACTAGAAATTGTGCTTGAAGGTTCTCCCATCTTGTCTCTCCTTTTGAAAACCTTTCACATCGGATTCACCAATGTCAGAGGGATTTTAGTTGAAAGGTCATATCCACCAATGATCAGAGATAGAAGGAAGTAGAGAATATGAGATAGAAGACAAGAAAAATAATAGACAAGAGGTACACAAGATAAAGACAAAGCTCAAGGAATCAAAGCATTATGTATGGATAGAACCTAAAATTCCTTGTTTGGCACTACTCAAAAGCAATCTCCAAGAATTAGATTGCATGGAGCTCTCTTGTAGACAAAAAATGTGCATCGAACAGTACCTTCTTCCTTGTTGCTCAAAGTGTGAATTTGATGGTTTTGTCTGCTCCGAAAGGGGGATAAAACATCAGGACACTTGGTTAGGATTCTTCCAGATCACTTCGTTTTCTTCTCCTAGTTCAGAGTGCTGTTTTTTGCTTGTTAACTGTGATCGTGACATGCGTAATTTCTCAATTATTCTTTTTGCATGAAATCTCCAAAACTGGTGGAGAAAGAAACTTGCTTTTTGTATGCCACCCTATTCTAGAAGTCTCCATAGTTTTTTAGAATATTTACAAGAAATAATATCAAAAATATCAAAAATAGGCTAAACTTGTCCAAAAATTTAGTATTTTTGAACCATCCACACTATGGATACTGACATTAATGACTAATATGGCAATTGCTCTCTAGATCAATAAGAAAGTGGATGATGACACATTTCATGTTTTTCCACACTATGTTCATGTAGTGATACGACAGCATTTGGCTCTCTGTGCAGGTCTCTCTCTTGGTCTTGGAGATCAGGATTCTTGATTGCCTGTCTAGGTCTAAGGGTTGTCTCCTATTGGTGGGTTTGTGCTGCTTATTATTTCTAGGTGTGTTCCTTTCTTTCTTACAAATAACCCTCAACTTATATACACTTCGAGTGTGCATGGTGTTCTTTTCGTGCACTATGCAAAATCGAGCTTTGAATTTCTTTTTAAGGTGCATTTGAAGTGCCAAAAACAGTGTGGGGTGCAAATGCAGGATGACAGATGTAGCTCTCTCACCCCTCCCTTGCATGTTCTCGACAAGTATGCTTCCAGGCTCAGTTGCTAGCCACTCTCAGGGGTCTCTAGTGTTGGGGGTAAAGGCACCTCTGCCTAGCCGCCCGTGTATTACTACACTGACAGTCACCGCCACTGCACATTGCAGGTGGTGGGCACCCGTCACACCGTCACTTTATTCTTTATTCTTTTAGTGACAGTTTGAATAAAGGAAGGCCCGGTCACACATTGTGACTGTTGGAATTCCCATTTCTAGTCTCTCCCTTTTTTGCTTTTGCTCTCCCGCCATAGCTATCGAGTCCAACCTTCGATACGTCACTCCCTTTCAACTGGTATCAGAGCTTTGCTTTTCGACTCTTGAGCTTGGTTCATGGCATTCTCAGCATCCCATCAACTCCCTACTTGCATTGGGTCTCCTTTCCGGCAGCCATATTCGACTCCTTCGAGCTCCCGTCACTCCCCGGCTTCTCGAGCACCTTCCCGGCATTGTTGGGCACCTTCAGGGCATTACATCAGAGGTATTTGATCATTTTCTTTAGGGTCTACTTCAGTTCTTAGGTCTCACAGGCTATAAACAAGATTGGGGCAGCCACCATTGAAGCTTTCTTGCTTCATATCCCACTTGCCATTGAACAAGACTTGCTGGAGCTTTTTTGAGGCCTTCCTTGGCTTTAATCGGACCCCTTCGAAGCTTGGCCACCATTTTTTGCAGCCCCAGGACTAGTATTTACAGTTGGCGGAATCACACAGCCCTCCCATATGTGTCTTCAGCATTGACAGTCACAACAGTAGCTCTTCCCCTCCATTGGCACTTGGAAAGGCTCCATTTCGGGCATATGAACATGCTTTGATGCTTGGTTTTGATGGTTGATGTGTTGGCACATCATTTGGACTGATTTAACACTATTTTGAGATTGTCATAATAGTCCACAAGCAGTTTATGACAGTGCTACACTGACATTTGATGCTACAGCTTGTTTGGCATTGTCATTTGATGCTCGGTTGGTCCCGTTTGATGCCCGGATGTTAGGGGAATGTATGCCTATTGTTTGGCAACCATTTGGAGCTGATTTTGGTGCTGAAATTATCAGTTTTGAACAGTAAATCACCACTGTACACAGTTGGGCTGAAGTCATTTTATTCATGTATACTTATGCCTATGCTTTTTGGGCTATGTTTTGGGCATATATGGTGATGTATTGACACTTGGGGACATAGAGCTTGGTTTTGATTCGGGATCATTGGTTGAGCTTGAGCTCACTTTGCAAAGCATTTGGATGCTCTGTTTTGGATGTACTTATGGCATGTATGTTGCTTATGTCTGATCAGTCTTGACATGCTTAGCCTATGCCATTACTACATGCTAGTTACATTGTTTGGAGCCTATTGCTACTGGAGCTCAGCCTTGGCTTGACCTTGGATTCTCGGAGCTTACTTGATCTATTTATTGGATTGCTAGAGTTGTATCTTGGGATGCACTTGATGTCTTACATGCTTATGGATACTACATACGGATGCTCTACCGCCTACATGTTCGGGATGTACTACTGATGTATTGTCTTGGACTTATGTCATTGGCACTGTGTCTTGCCTTGGCTTGAGCTCTTGAGCTCGTACATATGGCTTTTGTGCCAGTGGGAGTATTCTTGAATGCTTATTGGACATTGAGCAGGTGGTACTTTTATGCATTGAGCCGTTACATGCTATTGAGCAGTTACAGACACTTGAGACTTTGGGACTTCTTACCTTTTGGGATGATACAACATATGTCTTGGTTCACTGTATGCTTATGAGCTAAGTCTCAGTTTTGGATCCATATCTTTGTGAACTAACATCTACTTGTGTCAAGTTCTTGTAGTGGCAGGAATACTTTGCCCTGTTGCCTGGGGGGTGTACCTACTCACTGGCAAATGTTTGTATGACATACTTGGGTGTTGGATTCATGCTTATCAACCGTCATATGCTTATGCTATGCCCGCATGATGCTGGCTTTGGTCTTGGCAGTATCTGATTGCCTCGGGATTCGATTTTGGCACTATTAGCTCTCTTTTACTGAAATTTGAAATTTATTACAGCAAGCATATATGTATGGACTGACATGGATTTTTCATGCTAAAATACTCTGAAATGATGTACTTTCACTAGTACTTGGTGGGCAGCAGCTTTGGTTCCACTTTCTTTGCCATTTTTTCTCGATTTTGGTGATTTTTTGGTCATTTTCTGCAATAAATAGCAAGCAAATTTGAACTGTATACAGTCTTCCAGCTTGCATTATGGCGAGTTCATCCACTAATCATGCTATTTTCAACATCACTAAGCTTGATGGTACGAATTACTCTTATTGGAAGAGCCAGATTTGGCAGGTATTGGTGTAAAAATCGCAGATCAAACCTTTGAGGTTAAGCAGGTAGCCGCTTGCAACTATGCCAGATGAGGAATGGCTTGAGCTTGATGAGTTATGCAAGTCCACTATTGTATTGTATCTCACAGAACAGGTTCACTATAATGTCTTTGAGGAAGAATAGAGTGCATCGTAGTTGTGGGAAAATATAAAAAATCTCTATGACAAGAAAAGTCCAGCGAGTTAGATGTATTGGCTGAAGCAGCTTATGGATCTGCGCATGAAGGAGAATGTGACTATGTCTGCTCACTTGAGCTAGTTCCATGCTATACTCAAGAACTTGACTTTGCAGGACATCACTTTTGCAGAGGATGTCACTCCTCTTTTCTTGCTTGGTACTCTTAATGAGTCATGGGATGTATTCCGCACTGCATTATGTGCCTCTACTACTACCTTGAAACTATCTGATATTGAGAGTGCTCTTCTGCAGTAAGAGATTAACCGTAAGAATTTGGATGCCTCTCGTGTGTCTCATGCTATGACAGTTAGAGGCAGGAATGATGGATATGGAAAGCATGGCAGTAGTAGTGGCCGTGGACGGGATTCTTAGAAATGGTTCAAGTCTCGTGGGAAGTCACGTAGCAAATCCCGTGGCCGGAATGCAAATATTACTTGTCACCATTGTGGGAAAAAGGGCCATATTAGGCCACAATGCCATGAATTGCGCAATGAAAGGCGCAAATATAAGGGGAAAGACAAAGTGCAAGATAAGTCTTCTGATCGCAGCATAGTACCTGCAAAGTCCAGTGTTAAAATTAAAGAGATCAATGTTATGCAGCCTGAGAATATTGATGATGATGATTATATCCTAGCAGCTTCTTCCAGTGCTTCGTAGATGACAGAGATGCACTCTATGTATACACAGTGTTGGCTCTTGGGATCAGGTGCGTCCTTTCATGTGACACCTTGCCGAGAGTGGTTTTATTCATACCGTACTGTTTTGGGTTCTGTGTGCTTGGGTGATGATAGCTCTCTTGATATTGTGGGCATTGGTGATGTTAGGCTGCAATTTCCTTTTGGCAACAGTTTTGTTATGCAAGATGTACGTCATGTACCTGCTTTGACACGCAGTCTCATGTCAGCTGGATAGCTTGATGATGCAGGATATCATGTATGTTTTGGAGACTCTACATGGAAGATCACTCGTGTGGCAGACTTGTGATTGCGAGAGGTGCCAAGGCTGGCAGTCACCCCTTGATTGTATCAGCTTCTTCCCTTGATCATGTTTTGTCTGTGGGTTCTATCCCACATGTATCTCTTTGGCATGCTTGTTTGGGCCATATGTCTTTGAAGGGAATGAAAATGCTTTTTGGTTTGCAGTACTTATCGCCCCTTGATTATGCATGTTTTGATTCATGTGAGCATTGTCTTTATGGCAGGCAGACTAGATCTACTCATAAGAAGTTTGGTAGGCCACGCATGAGTGAGCCCTTGGCATTGGTATATTCGGATGTGGTGGGCCCATGCCTTGTCAGTCTATGGGTGGTGCAAAGTATTTTTTTACGTTCATAGATGATTTTTCACGGAAAGTTTGGGCTTATCCCATTAAGCTAAAATCCGATGTCATGGCTGTGTTTCAGAGATGGCTTGCATTGGTTGAGAACCAGTCTGGGTATAGGCTAAAATGCCTAAGAACAGATAATGGGGGTGAGTATGTCTCACGTACTTTTGAGCAGTTATGTGATGAGAGGGGTATTATGCGTCAGTTGACCGCCCCCTACACCCACCCCCTAGAATGGTTTGGCTGAGCAAATGAATAGAACCATCCAGGAGCGTGTACGCAATATGCTTAGCCATGCATGCCTACCACAGAGCTTTTGGGTTGAGGCAGTTAGTACAGCTGTGCACATCATAAACAGATCACCCTCTAGTAGTTTGGATTTCCAGGTTGTAGAGGAGGTATGGACTAGAAAACCTCCCTCTTATGCACATCTCCGTGTCTTTGGATGTGAGGCATTTTGCCATGTGCCCATGAACAAGAGAAGTAAGCTAGATCCCAAGAGTGTCAAATGCATTTTCCTCGGTTATGGGGATGCAGGTGAGATGGTGTTGAGATATCGAGCTCCACTCGTGATACGCCAGGGTGACCGTTGTGTATTTATGTCACCGACTTGTCAGTTGCAGACGCGGTTGGTACACCGCCCATGAATAATAGCTACATGATAGCTATCCTTATCTACTCTAGTTCGTGGCTCAGTTAGTATGCCACCTTAGTTAGTTGAGTTTGGTTTGAGACCCATATATAGGGTTCTTCTATTTCTTTGTACTTGAGTTCTTTTGGCTTACACAACTAAGAAGAGGAAAACTGTTTTCAGCCTCCACCCTTGTGTGTCTTCCCCCATTGTGCAAGCAAGAAAGCTTCAAGCGAGACTCCTTCCTTCTCTCCCACAATCTTGACATGGTATCAGAGCCTTGTTCGTGGTAAGGAGCTCAAGAAAGCAAGCCAAGCTCGCGGTGTTCTGGTAAGAGGAGCAGTGTTGCTTTCATTTTCTGTTTCGGGAGCAGATCTCTGCAGGTAGCACAGCCGGAAAGTGCAGGAGTGCATTGTCTCAGGTTGAGACGCCCTTCGCGGTGAAGCAAAAGGGCAGTATATGCTGCGGGAGAGAGCTTTAGCCCTTGGCGACCTTGTTTTTTTTATTTGAGGCCATTTCGGGGCCTGTTTTGGAGGCGAAAGTTTTCTGCACGCACTCAGGAAAAGGCCCAGTTTTATGCTGTGCAGCCACTGTTCTACAGGTCGGTGAATAGTTACTGTAAAAATTGCATTGTATGCTTGTGCGCAGAGACATTGGGATTTACAGAATCATCCCTGTTGCCTGTTGATGCAAAATCGTCACTA